>NC_064920.1:852552403-853152403 GCF_023897955.1 Schistocerca gregaria
TCATGTATCCTGACTACAAAAACAGATTGGTTGGTAGGATACATCCTGAGACACCAAAGAATCACCAATTCAGTATTGGAGGAAGTGTCTGTTTGTATGTGAGAGGGGTAAAAATTGTAGAGGGAGACCAAGATGTGAATAAAACAAGAATAATCAGAAGGATATAGTTTGGAGTAGTTATATGGAGATGAAGGGGCTTGAATGGGTTGTAGTAACTTGGAGAACTGCATTGAACTGGTCTTCGGACTGAAGACCACAATAACAGCAACATTTTTAAGTACGCTACCCAGGCATCAAATATTCAGTGCACATCTATCCACTATAATTTCAAAATCACTACGAAAGTTTGTGGCTATAATCAACTCAAGTAACACCGCCTTATTAGTGTCTGCACATGCCTGGCAATCACACAGTCAACACCTACTTGTGTCTGTAAAAGTCAGCAGCTAAAACTAAACTGGTAAACATCTAAGAACTCCTCTGTAAGGTTCTTGTGGCTAGCAGTCACCAGGACTACATCTCTCTGTTCATTCATGTAATTATTTCGGTCACTATATATAGGTAAAAGCTCACATCTAGGAAGCATACTGCTAATGTCTCTACAAAAGTCCAAGTCCAGCAATCATATAGTCAACATTTCTTGTTTAAGTCCACAAATATCACACTTAGCTACCACACAGTACATGTAGTAAGCTTGTAAACAATGAACATTTCTAGTGTAAATAATTGGTCATCTATATGCCTTTATTGTGACATACCTTCTTTGTTGAATGTCTGTTTGAAAAGACTATTATACAGAGACTCATTAGCTCAGGAACTGTTACAGGTGAATGTTTCTGCAGACTTATGTGTGAACTCAGAGAACAATTAGCATTATATGAATAAGATGAGAAGGGATTTCAGGAGTGAACTTTTTTAAAGAGCTTCCACTGGGTTATTATATTACTGTATTGCTTATTATTTGTGCACCTAAAAGCCTGAGCATTCACAGATGTTCCCCCACGTAGTCTTACTCTGTGGTCACTGTTTGCCCACCCATTAAACCATATCCACATGGATTTCACTGAATGTATGTTTGCATTGAGCAAGAACCCTGCATGATGGCTATGGACAGTGGGCCTACATTTCAGTATCCAAGCTCTGGCAGTTCTGTATTCACAACAGCACTAAGCATTTAATTATCCAGCCTTTGCATCTGACTTCTAATAGGATGGTAAAATGTTTAGCTTGCACTTTAAAAACAAAACCTGAAAAAACCATGGGATCAACCAAATCAGACTCTGTTCTTAACAACTTTTAATCTACTTACATATCAGTGCCGATACCTGGTTTCAGCCTGGTAGAATTAATGCATGGCACATGCTGGCTAGACACTACCTGATCTTCTCTTACCATCACATGAGCAATTTGAAGAAAAAGCACTTTATTTCATATGTGCAGTTTTGTGTGGGCATGGCCTATCAGGCTGACACTGAATGCTGTCTGGGGGCCCACTGCAAGGAACAGTGGTGCCAGCCAATTTTAGTTGTAATTATGCATGGGATATGGCATAGACACTGCAACCAGCATTAGATGCAACACTGTGGCCTGATGTCCCTACCATCCAGAGGAAAACTGTACCAGCACCAGCCTCCGCATCAGGCCCTTTAATAGCTCACCATAGTTGATGGGCTTCTTCTGGTCATTCTATCAACTCCTAACTGACAACAAATACATTCTCCCATCAGAAAAATCACTAGGGTTGTTGATATCAGCATTGATACTGCCCACTAATGATGTTCTTTCACTGCCCCTGAAGCCTTTAGCTTTTGGCTTTTGTTTCACCATAATTATCTGGGGTACAGAGGGTTGCCCTGGAACTGACCACAATGGCTTCCTCAAGCAATCAGTTATGCCATTTCATCAGCCTCCCCTGAATCAGCCTAGCAAATTCTGTCACTGTGTGCTGCATCAACGCAAGGGTCGGGGGGGGGGGAGCTTATCTAATAATGCAGCTAGATATAATGGTGGGAAACATGGAACTATTGACAGGTGTCATTACATCTGTAGCTGGCAAAGGCTCTGCCAGCAATGAAACCATAGCACCTCCAGCTGTCTTATCACATGACAGCAGTTACCTAACTGATTTAAACCCAAGCACCCTCATTCTCCATGAGTGAACTGATTCATCTTCTGATATAACCAATGCTTTCTAAGACAATTCAACTATTTTTATGGACTCTTTCCAATAACAAAGTGGACTGCTCTTACTGCTTACATGTTTGCTATGCTTGATTGTGAGATTGCTTGCATTAAGCGACACTTCAGCAGCAGTGGACTGGTATAATTATTCAATCAAACAAACTAACTATATATAGTAGGGGTTCCCACCACCATTTATCAATATCGCCATCCTTGTGTACTACACGGTAGCTTTCCTGTATTCAATTCTACCTGCATGCACACTGAATTAATTGTGTGAATTCTTTAATTTTCCAATGCTTCAGAATTGTAATTTTACTTTATTGTGACCTTAGGACTTTTATATAACTTTGCAACATACTGATACAAATGTAATAAACAATTAATGCCATACAAGACCATGTCACAACAGTTAATGTGATTGATATATTTATGATCTGGTGGTTACCCATTTTGCTTTTCTCCAGTCATGTAAAAAAAGCTATAGCAGAAATTTATTGAATGTGAAGGCAGCTTCTTATTAGATCACATAATCGAAGGAAAAACTAAATCTTCATCTGGATCTCCACTGGAAAAAGACATATCAAAAATCCAACTACCACCAATAGAAATGGTGGTACAGCAATAGTGAATGATCATAAATGTCATGAGAATGTCAAATGTCAAATGTTGCAAGCAGAAAGTGTCTCATGGGTAGAGGAAAACAAGAATGAGAAATTTGTACCATGGAAAATATTCTCAAAGAAATACTGTGGCTGCGCAAGGAAATATAGTGCAATAAGAGCTCACTGTTTTTTCTAGTCAAATTGAGATCATAAATAAAATAAAATGAAACAGAAAAAAAGCATGCCTGTCCTGGATGAATAGCTCATGACATAACTCTACTTGTAAACATTAGCATTCAGGTTCATTGTTGCAATTCTTTGTGCCAGACATATTGATTCTGGTATTTAACGAACCATGTACACATCTAGTTGTCATTGAATGGAAGCAGAAAGCTGTAAGATGAGTCATAATGAATCAAAGGTGCATCACATTTTTAGGAAAATGTTATACTTTTTGCATAAAAATTAAGTCACAAATTTTAGTTTCACATGCCCCCCCCCCCCTGCCCTCTCTAACAAATTGTTCTCAGACAACTGCTTATGATACCTTCAACTTAAATAACTCAATGTCTGTTGTTCAAAGAATGTGCAGTGAGGTATGAGTGTGAACTTTTATTGCAAATGTAAGTGAAGTAGAAACTGACAGTTTGTAATTATCATCTTTTTCCAACATCCGCCCCACATCTACACTATGAGATCAAAAGTATCCAGACACCCCCAAAAAAATACTTTTTCTGTATTAGGTGCATTAAGCTGTCCCTACTGCTAGGTACTCCATATCAGGGGCCACAGTAGTCATTAGACATCATGGGAGGGCAAAATAGGGTGCTACGAGGAACTCATGGACTTTGAATAAGGTCAGATGATTGGTTGTCATTTGTGTCATACATCTGTATGTGAGATCTCCACACTCCTAACCATCCCTGTTTCTGATATGATAGTGAAATGGAAACGTAAAGAGACACATTCAGCACAAAAGCATACAGGCTGACATCGTCTGTTGACTGACAGAACCTGCTGACATTTGAAGAGGGCCTTAATGTGTAATAGCCAGACATATATCCAGACCATCACACAGGAAGTCCAAACTGCATCAGGATCCATTGCAGGTACTATGAAAGTTAGGCTGGAGGTGAGAAAACTTAAAATTTCATGGTAATGTGGCTGCTCATCAACCATACATCAGGCCGGTAATTGTCAAACAACGCCTTGCTTGGTGTAAGGAGCATAAACATTGGACGATTGAACAGTGGAAAACACTGTGTGGAGTGATGAATCACGGTACACACTGTGGCAATCCAATGGCAGGGTGTGGCTATGACAAATGGCTGGTGAAAATCATCTGCCTGTGCCTTTAGTGTCAACAGTAAAATTCAGAGGTGGTGGTGTTATGATGTGGTCATGTTTTCCCAGGCCCACATTGATGTTTGAAGCACCTTCTTGCATCCCACTGTTGAAGATCAGTTCAGGGATGGCAATTGCATCTTTCAACATGATAGAGCACCTGTTCATAATTCATAGCCTGTGGCAGAGTAGTTAGTTATATGACAATAACATCTCTGTAATGGATTGGCCTGCACAGAGTTCTGATCTGAATCCTACAGTACACCTTTGGAATGTTTTGGAACGCCAACTTCATGCCAGGCCTCACCAACCAACATCAAAACCTCTCCTCAGTGCAGCACTCTGTGAAAAATGGGCTGCCATTCTCCAAGAAACCTTCCAGCACCTGACAGAACATATGCCTGTGACAGTGGAGACTGTCATCAAGGCTAAGGGTGGGCCAACACCATACTGAATTCGAGCATCACCGATGGAGTGTGCCATGAACTTGTAAGTCATTTTCAGACAGGTGTCTGGATACTTTTGATCACATAGTGTGTGTAAGTATTTCAAAATTTTCTCTAGTCATCCACTAGGAGATTCTGACATCTGTTAGGAGTTTCTGAATGCCAATCCACCCTTTATTTTTAAGGTGTCAAGAAGTTCATGTCCTTGGCTGTTTCATTCTTTAAGAAGCTCATGAATCCACAAACATTTATGAGCAATGCTGTTACTTATTGGTTCGTGCACTTTACATTATTGAGTGCTGCACACACAATGTAGCTTAATTTGAATATGAAAGTGCCCAAACAAATAATATCTGATTACATTAAGCTGCATCCATGTTGAGTTCTCTGCACCAAACAAGTTCCTTCAGTTTTCAGTACATGCAGGGGGCTTGTGCACTCTCATTTAGCCATAGCTACATTGAATTGCACAGAGCTGTGAATCCAAGAGATTATTGTCTCATGAGTCTTGAAGTGATGCTTTACAAATTCATCATAGCTCTGGAGATTTGCTCTAAATGTTTACAAATTATACACAAAAAACTTTCTTGTAAATCAAAGTACCTATTAGTAGAAATAGTATCAAATTTTCTACAGTAGTTCCCCAGATTAGCCTGAATACACAGAAAAAAGCAAGCAGAGAACTTGAATTTATATACATCAAGGAGAGAATAAAATGAAGAATAAATAGAAGAAGATGCTGTCAGGCTTTGTATAACAAATGTTTACTATTGGTAATATAGTCCTTGTGTTGCAGACTAATTTATGCACATGGACTGATACTCATATATTAATGGATAAAACTACATTCACAAACAAATTTGCAACTAAAGCCTTCTGTGTTCATAAGAATTAGATCATCTCTTTCACCTCATCTGATTCTCAAGTACTTCTGCACAACTATTATTATCAACACAAAAAAAATTAATTTAATTGTCATTTCTACTATCTCCAGGATATCTTCTGCCTTCCTCTGTGCATATATTGTGCATGTCATTTACTTGGCATGCGCTAACTGATATGCCAATGTAAAACATGGTACAGTACTTTGACATCATTGTGGAAGAATCAAAATAAGATAAACTTTGATGAGAGGAGAACAACAGCAAAAACAGATATTTATCCAAATAAGCTACTGAAACAATGAAGGGCTACAGGGAGACTGAAGGAGAGATATAGCAGTACAACAAAATAAGTACCTGGGTGTTCCAAAGCCAACCAGAAGTGTCAGAAGAGATATCTACAGCACAGTGGTAAAGCATTCTTGAATGTACCCAATAAAGAAGATGTTGTAGCACAATACATTAAATTATTCACAATGTACATTGGTTTAAGCCTAATAAGAAAAGAATGATATTATGTATTGATAATCGTTGGTACTATATGAAAACTACCAATGAAAAAGCTACTCATCTTCTAAATTAGGTAAAATGATGCCCAGATTATAATACAATATCTAAATTTCTTCTAGAGATGACAAAGCAGTGTTATTACATTTTGCATGACACAGTCAATGCAAACCATGCACCCTGAATAAAATGCACTGCCAAAACTCATATCTTACTTTCTGAAGCCTCTCATTGTCATCCTTCAGTTTCTCATTGTCATCCTTCAGTTTTTGATTATCTTCTTGAAGAGCCTGGGCTTGCTCAGCTGCCTGTCCAGCTAACTGCAGTTTTTCCAGGTCATCTTTCAAAGAATCCAGCTCCTGTAAGCAAAGGCAGTCTGCATTATCTTTCAGAATTCTCTTGATAAGTTAGGGTGCACTACACATTAGAAGCATCTACTCAGGTTCCAAAGTACTTGTGGTGTGAACATGGTTTTTTTAGGCTAGGCAATAATTTGAGATCCTGATCAAAAATTTCCAGTTGGTAGATTTAACAAGGGATAGAATGTAAATCAGAAAGACAGCTTGGATGCCATAGAAGTGGGTGTTCATTGCAATCGACAAAAATTTTGTCCCTGTTGACATTGAAACTGAGTACACATATCTGTGAAGTTACCGGGACATAATTACCTGGCCTAGGTGAACCAAGTTAATCGCCAGATGTCTTTATCAGTCAACTGAATCCACTGTAACAGTTGCAGAATCATTCAAAGAAAGTCTACGCCCATCAACATGGAAATACCTTGATCATGAAGTATTAGTTGGAGGCAACTGTGACCTACGGAGTACAGACGGGGATGTCCATGGCTCCATTGCATATTGAATGGACAGACAGTCTGGTGAAGTAGTTCTGAACACATTTCCTGAAAACTTTACATGGGAAAGAACAGATAAGCAGTTGTTAGTATCTCACCATCAGCAATTTTGTCCAATGTATGGTGTGTGTACAACTTGACCAGAAATGAAAGTGACAGAAGTGGGAGCTCCAAGTGGCCAAGTGGTTAGAAAAAAAGCAGTATAGCATAGTGGCTTGGGCAAGGCATGAGCCATTTATGACAGCATAATTTGAAGGCAGCAGTTGGCATAGTGCAAAGATATGAAATGGTTACACGAGTGTTGTAAGATTGGATCTTTGTATGAAACTTATTTTATTTTCAATTTTTATGTTACTTGCACTGCATAAATAACTGAGCTAGTGCTCAATATAATGTATGTATTAATATCTAAAATAATAAAGGAAAAGCAAAGAAATATTCAGTATTGGAAATAAATTTTGAAGAAACGAAGGCATGTATAGTGTCCACAAGGATTCTGCAAGTAACTTTCCAAAAGGGTACTGTAATTAAAGTATACAGGGCTTTGTATCCTATTTGTTTTTGTTTTGGCTTTCAAGAAGATAAGGTAACCAGTAGTCGATGGCTGTTTGTTGAAGACGTTAAAGTATAAAGGTGAGTATCAACACTGAGTGAGTGTAGTAGGATAAAGATAACTTTGAAAAGTTTCTAGTTGATGTGATGAGTGGCAGCTTGATCAAAAAGTAGATGAATTTGACTTAATGCACATGATAAATAAAAGCAAATCTTTAGTGTTTGAATTTGTCTATTAGCAGTGTGATGCTTAATGAAGCCATATGAATTAAATATGTAGGGGTAATGTTGCAAAGCAATACAAAATGGAATGAGTATGTAAGGACTGTAGTAGGGAAGGAGAATAGTGGACTTCACTTTATTGGAAGAGATTTAGGAAATTGTAAGGCATCTGCAATGAAGACCACATGTAGAACACTTGTGTGATTCTTTCTTGAGAACTGCTAGTGTGTTTGGGACCTCCACCACGTTGGATTAAATGAAGACAATAAAGCAGTTCAGATTCATGCTGTTAGATTCATTACCAGCAGATCTGATCAACATGCCAGTGTTACGAAGATGCTTCACAAGTTCAATTCCTGGATAGAAGATGAAGTTATTTTCATGAAATGCAACTTTACAGACTACACACCCACATCTGAGTGAAGAATGATTCTACTGCTGCTAATGTAATTTCTCACAAGAACTGTGAGGACAAGGTAAGAGATATTAGAACTCTTAGGGAGGCAAATAGATAGTAAGTCTGCCTTCACACCATTTGTGGACCAAATTAGAAATAAAATGACTAGCAGTGACACGTGGTACTTTCACTGTGTATCATATTACGGCTTGAAGAGTATCTATACAAAAGTAGATGAAGACAAACTTCATAGTGCTGAACATTTGAGTAATACTTGCAAGTGCAGTGTATAAAATAACTAAAATACTGTTAACCTTGCATCAGATTACAAGTGGTTAAAAGTGAAGTAATAAATAAAGGATTGTTTTAGCATAACTAATCTACAAACAACTCCTAAACAGTTTTTTTCCGCTGCTAATCACTTGTGCAGGTCATTGCTAAGACACTTTTACCACAAGAAACCACTATGTAAAGTGACTTGTGCAATGGAGATAAAAGTATATGTGCATATTTAGTGTATTGCAGTAGAATGTGGTGTGTCTAAAAGATGCGGCAATGCACCATGTAGGCACTGATGAAGCTGCCAGCATGCCTTAAAGGGTCTTTTTAAATTTAAATCACGTTATCAAGAAGTGTTGTAAACACTGTAAACATGAGAACTCATCCTTAAAGTGATGGTGTCATTTAAAAATTCAGCCACTACTGAAAGACACAGTATATTTCAAACCAGTTTTAATGGTCATCTGGCACTGTGCTACATACTGATGATCACTAAGTCGAAATTATGGTGTGTGAGTACTCTGCAAGGAATTCAATGGTTTTTGTGTTCTGCCATTTTGGATGTGCCACAATCTTCACACAATCAATTTGGTCTCTAGGCACCCATTACAAATAACAATACAAATTATCACAGTATATAAAGAGGACAGACAACAGAAGGTTTGGAGTAGAACCTGCATCATAAAATTTGTGTTCACTTTACCAGTGAGTGATGGATTTGTCTGATGCCTGCCAATCATCACAAAAGAGTGTGGAGGCTTCGAGAAACAATGCATTTCTCAGATCTCAGGCATGCAGGTCCAAGTCTTCTGCCTGAAGGAGGGTCAGTCATTCCTGTTGACAGCCATGCAGTATCAAAACAATATCATCCAACCTATTATCCAGCCCTAAAGCCAATACTTCATGATGAATTTATCTTTCAAGACAACACCCATTGAGCACACCTTGCCCACCTCATGAACATAATCTTGCTGGAAGGAACTGAGCAAGTGGAATGGCCTTAGGGACCTGCTGTCATGAACCCAACTGAGCATGCTTGGGAACAGAAGAATATTACAGTGCATCATCACAGGAACCCTCTTGAAAAACTGAAAGTGCACCACTGCAAAGGCAGCCAAGTATCATAACCACACTGAGCACTGGGCTCACTCTGCCACAAGGCTGATGGGTGTCATTACAAAATGACATTGAGCTGGCCATAAAAGGCTATGTTCAGAATGGAACAAACAGTATCATTCTGTACCTCTTTATATGTCAATGTACACAGAAAAGACATGTCCAAGACACACAGAACATACACGAAACATTGGAGGATACCCAGTGATGTGGATACCACAGACATCAGTTATGTACTAGAGGCAGGTATACAGAATAATAACACTATTCAATGAAACAACCACTTTAAATCCAACAGATAAAGGTAAATATTTATTTTTCTACCTCTGGCTACATGTAAATATTTTAAATAAAGCTATGTGAATTTTACCCATGCAACTGTTTTCTTTGTGTTTGTAGCAAAAGTATCTATTTCATATCTGCAGACAGAATAGACACCTCTAGCAATTAAGATCGGATTTAAACATTCATAGGACTGAGACATCCACCAGATAGACTCATTGACACGATTGTGAGGTACTTGGTGGCAGTTAACTAATCCCAGCTCGCTTAATAGGACAGAAGTCCTGCATTAAGAAAGATTTTTTTTCCAAAAACCAGCAGCAGAAACTAACAGCAGCACTTGCTTATTTTCTTTTCCTTTTGAAGGCTGAAAAAGTGTTTAATTATTCTTTCTTTTTTGTACTGAAGTAACATATTTGAGAAAGTAATTCTTTTCATTTGTTCTTCTTTTGTGTCACATTATAAGCTCAAATACTTTAGCTACAATGTGTATTCTGGTCTTTGAGTCTACCGGACACCTGTGTAAAAATTACATGCAAAGACGAGAAAACCCACAAAATGCTTATTCAGTTTCAAAGTTGTCCAATTATCGAGCTGCTGACATAATTGCACAACAACTGTTTGATGGCAAACTTGATTATCTAAAAGCTTTCAATGCACATAGCAACTTAGACAATGCCATATCTAGATTCTAAAGGCCACATCCTGTACCAGTACAACATACTATTTGAAATTAAGTAGCCACTGAATCAAATGGTTGGCACAAATTGGCATCCTGAAACCCACCTCAGAAAGCTAATGAGCATATCTTCTGGTAATCACTAGAAAAAGCAAACAGGAAAAAGCAGCACTGTTGCATCAAATCATGGATAAAAAAAGTTGCTTTCAAATTGAGTATATAATGCTAAAAAAAACTCTTCAGACTTGTAATATATAATTATAATGTGATCCAAAGAAATCAGTGACACTGGCAGTAGATGCATCTTCAAATGGCATCGGCACAGTTTTATCATACGTGATTCGCAAAACTGAGTGCCCCATAGCATTTACATCAAACATTTTAAACAAGTTTCAAGAAAATTACAGACAGTTAGAAAAAGAAGCATTGGCAATCATTTCTTGAGTTACCAAGTTTCATCAGAATTTGCATGATACAAGATTTGTTTCTTGTTACCAATCACAAACCACTAACAGCACTGTTCCATCAAGCAAAAGATATATCATATTGAATGGCTCACAAGCTGCAGTTTTGGTCACTACTTCTTTCTAGTTGCCAGTATGATATTAGTTGCCATCCTACTTCAAAATATGTATACACAGACACTGTGTTTCAATTGCCATTTCACACTGATCCAGAATCCTATGCTTCAGAAGCATCTTGTATTCAAAGAAATCACTCTGAATCAGAAGTTCTGTAAGCTTTCTCCACAGATCATCAGCAAATCAATGATGCATCATAAAATGTTCAGTGAGTACATTTGCTCAAAAATTTCATTCTAAGGGTAGTCCTCATAATAAGAATTCAGCTCCAGAATCACTGGTTCAAAAATATCAAGCGCAAAGCAATAGTTTTTCTCTAAAAAATGTCATAATTTTGTTACGCATGCCAAATGAGTGAACTAGAGTCTTTATTCACACACTATTACAGCATAATATTTCACATATTTTATGTGGAAGACATTGGTATATAGTTGAAAGCAAACAGCTAGCACACAAACATTGCAGCTAGCTGGGATGGGAAACAAACTGAAATTATGACTTCACACAGCCACATTTGCACAGAAAACCAGACAGAACTACACTAAAAAATTTTCAATTGTACATTACCAAAAGGTTTTTGGTGATGTCTTCATATAAATTTTGCTGGTGCATTTTGGAATTTGGCATATCAAGAGGGCTCCATTCTCTCCTCAGTCAAATGGGAAACCACACACTTAGTATGCACTTTCAAGGCTCTAATGTCTGATTTTTATGCTTGTGTATATGGTAAAATGGACTACCATTACTTCTTAGCACTTACTATACAATTCCATTTGCAGAAAAATAAAGAACTATTGCATGGTCAATCTCATCACATTTTAATGCGTAGAACATTGTTTCAGAGGAAAATTCAATAAATAAATAAATAAATTACTAACATGATCAAGTCTATCAAGTGTACAATAAGCCACACAGGTGACCAGCAAACTATACAATTCAGGTCAAAACAAGCACTTGCCAATGACACCAAAAATAACTTTGATTTTGTACATACACTGTAGATTTACGTTTTTTAGAGATGCTTCCAGGAAACTAGTTAACTGTCAGTACACAGCCACTCCTGGTTGTAGAGGTCCAGAAACACAGGTCATCTGAATGTGCAACACCCATGAAAATCAACACCTGACCACCTTTGCCACAGCCATCCACTTAGCAGCCATATCAGATGTTGCTGTAGCATCCATCGCAACCATCAATGACTTATTTAATGGACATCTTGCCATCATCTTACCATTGGTACCATGATCATCAGTACTATAATTGCAGCCTCCTGTTGACTGTGGATGTACATCCTATTTCTAGTTTTGACAACGTTATGAAAACGACAGATTACAGTGGAGATGTTGAGTCACAGATAGGCACAACCAAAAGTCTGCTGAACACGTAAGCTACTCACACACATGACCACTGCCTCTGCCCGCTGAGGCAAAATTGTGAGCAAATGCGCATCATGAATGTCCAATGGATTCCAAACCTACAACCTCCTTCCTGCCCACCATGACTAATTATATCCTCACACCATGATTCCTTCACCTTCGAAGGTATCGTCTACAAACAAATCTGTGGTACGACAACAGGCACCAGTATGGCAACATCCTATGCCAACATATTCATGGTTCAGTTAGCAGAATCTTTCCTAACCACACAGAATCCCAAACCCCTCATCTGTTTCAGATTCGTTAATGACATCTTCATGGACTGGACAGAGAGTGAGGAGACCCTACAGACATTCTTCCAGAACCTTAACACCATCTCCCCCATTCACTTCACTTGGTCCTACTCAACCCTATTGGGTTATTCATTGTTCACCTCCACCTCAAAATGGCTACAACAGTACCTGCACCATATGGAATTTACCCACCCCAGAAATACCTCCAGTTCCACAGTTTCCACCTGTTCTACAACAAGAAGCCTGGCAACCTGTAGCCATTGCATCTCTAGTGACAAGTAATCCCTCTCAAATATATCAATGGGTCTCACTGAGGCTTTCACAGACTGTAATTACTTTCCCAACCTTGTACAGATATAGATACCCAAAGCTTTTTCTTTCCAGTTATCCACCACCTCCCAAACACCCACAGTCAAGCTGCAACTGAATAACATAGTTTGACAGGGTTTCAACTATTTCTTGTCTACATCTGCACATACTTAGATACTCCAATATCCTAGGAACCGCACGACTGCTATGGTCGCAGGCTCGAATCCTGCCTCAGGCATGGATGTGTGTGATGTCCTCAGGTTAGATACGTTTAAGTAGTTCTAAGTTCTAGGGGACTGATGACCTCAGATGTTAAGTCCCATAGTGCTCAGAGCCATACTCCAATATCCAACATCTGGCATGTAACTGAGTGTACCACACACCCCTACTAGTCATTACCTTTTCTGTTCCTCTTGCAAATAGAATGGGGGAAAAAAGATTAACTATATCCCTCCATATGAAACTTAAATCCTCATATCTTACCTTCTTGGTCCTTACATGAAATGCATGTTAAAGGCAGCAGAATCATTCTGCAGTCGGCTTAAAATGTCGATTCTCTGAATTTTCTCAGTAGTGATCCTTGAAAACTATGTTGCATTCCCTCCAGACATTCCCATTTTAGTTCCCAAAGCATATCTGCAACACTAACAAATCTCTCAGCCCACCTCTGAATTGTTGCAGTGTTTTCTTTTACTCCAACCTGGTACAGATCTTAAACACTCAAGTAGTACTCAAGAATAGGTCACACTAGTGTCGTATGCAGATGAACCATCAACTGTCTTGCCACAGTGGTAACATCAGTTCCAGTCAGATCTTCAAAGTTAAGCACTGTTACACCATCAGGTGTGCTTTGCACTGTTGGCAAGTGGTATGCACTTAGCCCTTGTAAGGCAAACTGAGTAGCTACTAGTTCAAGAAGTAGTGGCTCCAGCCTCGTAAACTGACATATGGACAGGAGAGTGGTGTGCTGACTACTTGCCCCTCCATATCTGCATCCAGTGACACCTGTGTGCTGAGGATTACATAGCAGCCAGTCAGTACCATTGAGGTTTCATGGCCTGTTAAGGCAGAGTTTAGTATTAGTTTTTATAGATGAACCATACTTTTCTAAAATTCTCCAAATAAACTGAAGTTGACCATTCACCTTCCCTACCACAATCCTCACATGCTTGTTCTATTTCATATTGCTTTGCAACATTATACCCAGGTATTTAAATAACTTGACTGTGCCAAGCAGGACACCACTAATCCTGTCACTAATCCTGTATGTGAACATCATAAGTTTGTTTTCCCTACTCTTCTGCATACATTCACATTTTTGTACATTCATCATGCCGACTAGAAATTTTGTCTAAGTCATCTTGTACCCTCCCACTTTACTCAACTTTGACACCTTACCATAGACCACAGAATCACCAGCAAACAAATGCAGATGGCTGCCCATCCTGTCTGCCAAATCGTTCCATCCTGACTACCAAATCATTTATGAATATAGAGAATAACAGCTGTCCTAACATATCACACTTCCCTGGGGCGCTCCTAATGATGCCCAAGTCTCTGATGAACACTTTCCATCGAAGACAACATAATGGGTTCTAAAACTTAAGAACGATTCAACAGTGGAAAACACTGTGTGGAGTGATGAATCACGGTACACACTGTGGCAATCCAATGGCAGGGTGTGGCTATGACAAATGGCTGGTGAAAATCACCTGCCTGTGCCTTTAGTGCCAACAGTAAAATTCAGAGGTGGTGGTGTTATGATGTGGTCATGTTTTCCCAGGCCCACATTGATGTTTGAAGCACCTTCTTGCATCCCACTGTTGAAGATCAATTCAGGGATGGCAATTGCATCTTTCAACATGATTGAGCACCTGTTCATAATTCATAGCCTGTGGCAGAGTCTACATCTACATCTACATCTACATCCGTACTCCGCAAGCCACCTGACGGTGTGTGGCGGAGGGTACCCTGAGTACCTCTATCGGTTCTCCCTTCTATTCCAGTCTCGTATTGTACGTGGAAAGAAGGATTGTCGGTATGCTTCTGTGTGGGCTCTAATCTCTCTGATTTTATCCTCATGGTCTCTTCGCGAGATATACGTAGGAGGGAGCAATATACTGCTTGACTCTTCGGTGAAGGTATGTTCTCGAAACTTCAACAAAAGCCCGTACCGAGCTACTGAGCGTCTCTCCTGCAGGGTCTTCCACTGGAGTTTATGTATCATCTCCGTAACGCTTTCGCAATTACTAAATGATCCTGTAACGAAGCGCGCTGCTCTCCGTTGGATCTTCTCTATCTCTTCTATCAACCCTACCTGGTGCGGATCCCACACTGCTGAGCAGTATTCAAGCATTGGGTGAACAAGCGTACTGTAACCTACTTCCTTTGTTGTCGGATTGCAT
This sequence comes from Schistocerca gregaria, assembly GCF_023897955.1. Classification (NCBI taxonomy): domain Eukaryota; kingdom Metazoa; phylum Arthropoda; class Insecta; order Orthoptera; family Acrididae; genus Schistocerca; species Schistocerca gregaria. The sequence continues at coordinate 852,567,712 of NC_064920.1, forward strand.
TTCCTTAGGATTCTTCCAATGAATCTCAGTCTGGCATCTGCTTTACCGACGATCAACTTTATATGATCATTCCATTTTAAATCACTCCTAATGCGTACTCCCAGATAATTTATGGAATTAACTGCTTCCAGTTGCTGACCTGCTATTTTGTAGCTAAATGGTAAGGGACCTATCTTTCTATGTATTCGCAGCACATTACACTTCGCTACATTGAGATTCAATTGCCATTCCGTGCACCATGCGTCAATTCGCTGCAGATCCTCCTGCATTTCAGTACAATTTTCCATTGTTGCAACCTCTCGATACACCACAGCATCATCTGCAAAAAGCCTCAGTGAACTTCCGATGTCATCCACCAGGTCATTTATGTATATTGTGAATAGCAACGGTCCTATGACACTCCCCTGCGGCACACCTGAAATCACTCTTACTTCGGAAGACTTCTCTCCATTGAGAATGACGTGCTGCGTTCTGTTATCTAGGAACTCCTCAATCCAATCACACAATTGATCTGATAGTCCGTATGCTCTTACTTTGTTCATTAAACGACTATGGGGAACTGTGTCAAACGCCTTGCGGAAGTCAAGAAACACGGCATCTACCTGTGAACCCGTGTCTAAGGCCCTCTGAGTCTCGTGGACGAATAGCGCGAGCTGGGTTTCACACGATCGTCTTTTTCGAAACCCATGCTGATTCCTACAGAGTAGATTTCTAGTCTCCAGAAAAGACATTATACTCGAACATAATACGTGTTCCAAAATTCTACAACTGATCGACGTTAGAGATATAGGTCTATAGTTCTGCACATCTGTTCGACGTCCCTTCTTGAGAACGGGGATGACCTGTGCCCTTTTCCAATCCTTTGGAACGCTTCGCTCTTCTAGAGACCTACGGTACACCGCTGCAAGAAGGGGGGCAAGTTCCTTCGCGTACTCTGTGTAAAATCGAACTGGTATCCCATCAGGACCAGCGGCCTTTCCTCTTTTGAGCGATTTTAATTGTTTCTCTATCCCTCTGTCGTCTACTTCGATATCTACCATTTTGTCAACTGTGCGACAATCTAGAGAAGGAAGCACAGTGCAGTCTTCCTCTGTGAAACAGCTTTGGAAGAAGACATTTAGTAATTCGGCCTTTAGTCTGTCATCCTCTGTTTCAGTACCATTTTGGTCACAGAGTGTCTGGACATTTTGTTTTGATCCACCTACCGCTTTGACATAGGACCAAAATTTCTTAGGATTTTCTGCCAAGTCAGTACATAGAACGTTACTTTCGAATTCATTGAAAGCCTCTCGCATAGCCCTCCTCACACTACATTTCGCTTCGCGTAATTTTTGTTTGTCTGCAAGGCTTTGGCTATGTTTATGTTTGCTGTGAAGTTCCCTTTGCTTCCGCAGCAGTTTTCTAACTCGGTTGTTGTACCACAGTGGCTCTTTTCCATCTCTTACGATCTTGCTTGGCACATACTCATCTAACGCATATTGTACCATGGTTTTGAACTTTGTCCACTGATCCTCAACACTATCTGCACTTGAGACAAAACTTTTGTGTTGAGCCGTCAGGTACTCTGTAATCTGCTTTTTGTCACTTTTGCTAAACAGAAAAATCTTCCTACCTTTTTTAATATTTCTATTTACGGCTGAAATCATCGACGCAGTAACCGCTTTATGATCGCTGATTCCCTGTTCTGCATTAACTGATTCAAATAGTTCGGGTCTGTTTGTCACCAGAAGGTCTAATATATTATCGCCACGAGTCGGTTTTCTGTTTAACTGCTCAAGGTAGTTTTCAGATAAAGCACTTAAAAATATTTCACTGGATTCTTTGTCCCTGCCACCCGTTATGAACGTTTGAGTCTCCCAGTCTATATCCGGCAAATTAAAATCTCCACCCAGAACTATAACATGGTGGGGAAATCTACTCGAAATATTTTCCAAATTATTCTTCAGGTGCTGAGCCACAACAGCTGCTGAGCCCGGGGGCCTATAGAGACATCCAATTACCATGTCTGAGCCTGCTTTAACCGTGACCTTCACCCAAATCATTTCACAATTCGAATCTCCGTCAATATCCTTCGATACTATTGCACTTCTTATCGCTATAAACACGCCTCCCCCTTCACTGTCCAGCCTATCTCTGCGGTATACATTCCAATCAGAGTTTAGGATTTCATTACTGTTTACGTCTGGTTTCAGCCAACTTTCTGTTCCTAGTACTATATGGGCGTTGTGACCGTTTATTAATGAGAGCAGTTCTGGGACCTTTCTATAGACGCTTCTGCAGTTTACTATTAGCACATTAATATTGTTATTCCTTGTTGCATTTTGCCTACTCCTGCCTTGCCGCGTCTCAGGAGGCGTCTTGTCGGGCCTAGGGAGGGAATTCTCTAACCTAAAAAAACCCCATGTGCACTCCACACGTACTCCGCTACCCTCGTAGCCGCTTCCGGCGTGTAGTGCACGCCTGACCTATTCAGGGGGACCCTACATTTCTCCACCCGATAGCGGAGGTCGAGAAATTTGCACCCCAGCTCTCCGCAGAATCGTCTGAGCCTCTGGTTTAAGCCTTCCACTCGGCTCCAAACCAGAGGACCGCGATCGGTTCTCGGAACGATACTACAAATAGTTAGCTCTGATTCCACCCCGCGAGCGAGGCTTTCCACCTTCACCAACTCCGCCAACCGCCTGTACGAACTGAGGATGACCTCTGAACCCAGACGGCGAGAGTCATTGGTGCCGACATGAGCAACAATTTGCAGTCGGGTGCACCCAGTGCTCTCTATCGCCGCCGGTAGGGCCTCCTCCACATCTCGGATGAGACCCCCCGGCAAGCAGACAGAGTGAACACTGGCCTTCTTCCCCGACCTTTCCGCTATTTCCCTAAGGGGCTCCATCACCCGCCTAACGTTGGAGCTCCCAATAACTAATAAACCCCTCCCCCCGTGTGCCTGCTCGGACCTTGCTGAAGGAGCAGCCACATGTCCACTCACAGGCAGAGCGGGCGATGCCACACGGCCAGCCTCCACATTGACCCTCCGCCTCGTGCGCCGCGAACGCCGCTGAACCCGCCACTCCCCTTGGGGAGAGGGTGGCCCAACCGCGCCCGGTACCCGCGAAGATGTCTCGACAGCAGGGACAGTGGGTGAAGCATCTAACACCTGGGGTGCACCATGCGACGCACCAGACTCCCCACTGCCGCTACACTCCGAGGCAGCAGCCTGAAGACGGCTGACCGCGGCCATCAACACGCTCAGCTGTTCGCGAAGAGTGGCCAGCTCCTCCTGCGTCCGTACACAGCAGCCACACATCCTAGCCATCCTAAGAAATCAATTTACTATAGAGTGTTAATCAGCTTTTAACTAGACTGCTAATTCACTAAAGGCGGTTGATTATTGACTAAACTGTGATTGCTAACCACTTCTTGTAGAAACAAGGAAAATAGCACTACCTGTCTCTGGACGGTATTGAAAACAAACACTAGCACTACGAGCACTATGGCTGACTAAAGGGACTCTCTCTGACTGTATTCAAAACAAACACGAGATCTATGGAACACTTAATAGCACTATACTATTAAAGCTTCCTAAAAGCAAAAACACGCAGAAGAAGAAGTGACAAGTAAGAAAAATACAGATAATACTTAAATTAAGGTAGCTCGCTGCACAGCAGACGTGAAGCAGACGGCGGTTAGGGCGTTAGTTATATGACAATAACATCTCTGTAATGGACTGGCCTGCACAGAGTTCTGATCTGAATCCTACAGTACACCTTTGGAATGTTTTGGAACGCCAACTTCATGCTAGGCCTCACAAACCAACATCAAAACCTCTCCTCAGTGCAGCACTCTGTGAAAAATGGGCTGCCATTCTCCAAGAAACCTTCCAGCACCTGACAGACCATATGCCTGTGACAGTGGAGACTGTCATCAAGGCTAAGGGTGGGCCAACACCATACTGAATTCGAGCATCACCAATGGAGTGTGCCATGAACTTGTAAGTCATTTTCAGCCAGGTGTCTTGATACTTTTGATCACATAGTGTGTGTAAGTATTTCAAAATTTTCTCTAGTCATCCACTAGGAGATTCTGACATCTGTTAGGAGTTTCTGAATGCCAATCCACCCTTTATTTTTAAGGTGTCAAGAAGTTCATGTCCTTGGCTGTTTCATTCTTTAAGAAGCTCATGAATCCACAAACATTTATGAGCAATGCTGTTACTTATTGGTTCGTGCACTTTACATTATTGAGTGCTGCACACACAATGTAGCTTAATTTGAGTATGAAAGTGCCCAAACAAATAATATCTGATTACATTAAGCTGCATCCATGTTGAGTTCTCTGCACCAAACAAGTTCCTTCAGTTTTCAGTACATGCAGGGGGCTTGTGCACTCTCATTTAGCCATAGCTACATTGAATTGCACAGAGCTGTGAATCCAAGAGATTATTGTCTCATGAGTCTTGAAGTGATGCTTTACAAATTCATCATAGCTCTGGAGATTTGCTCTAAATGTTTACAAATTATACACAAAAAACTTTCTTGTAAATCAAAGTACCTATTAGTAGAAATAGTATCAAATTTTCTACAGTAGTTCCCCAGATTAGCCTGAATACACAGAAAAAAGCAAGCAGAGAACTTGAATTTATATACATCAAGGAGAGAATAAAATGAAGAATAAATAGAAGAAGATGCTGTCAGGCTTTGTATAACAAATGTTTACTATTGGTAATATAGTCCTTGTGTTGCAGACTAATTTATGCACATGGACTGATACTCATATATTAATGGATAAAACTACATTCACAAACAAATTTGCAACTAAAGCCTTCTGTGTTCATAAGAATTAGATCATCTCTTTCACCTCATCTGATTCTCAAGTACTTCTGCACAACTATTATTATCAACACAAAAAAAATTAATTTAATTGTCATTTCTACTATCTCCAGGATATCTTCTGCCTTCCTCTGTGCATATATTGTGCATGTCATTTACTTGGCATACGCTAACTGATATGCCAATGTAAAACATGGTACAGTACTTTGACATCATTGTGGAAGAATCAAAATAAGATAAACTTTGATGAGAGGAGAACAACAGCAAAAACAGATATTTATCCAAATAAGCTACTGAAACAATGAAGGGCTACAGGGAGACTGAAGGAGAGATATAGCAGTACAACAAAATAAGTACCTGGGTGTTCCAAAGCCAACCAGAAGTGTCAGAAGAGATATCTACAGCACAGTGGTAAAGCATTCTTGAATGTACCCAATAAAGAAGATGTTGTGGCACAATACATTAAATTATTCACAATGTACATTGGTTTAAGCCTAATAAGAAAAGAATGATATTATGTATTGATAATCGTTGGTACTATATGAAAACTACCAATGAAAAAGCTACTCATCTTCTAAATTAGGTAAAATGATGCCCAGATTATAATACAATATCTAAATTTCTTCTAGAGATGACAAAGCAGTGTTATTACATTTTGCATGACACAGTCAATGCAAACCATGCACCCTGAATAAAATGCACTGCCAAAACTCATATCTTACTTTCTGAAGCCTCTCATTGTCATCCTTCAGTTTCTCATTGTCATCCTTCAGTTTTTGATTATCTTCTTGAAGAGCCTGGGCTTGCTCAGCTGCCTGTCCAGCTAACTGCAGTTTTTCCAGGTCATCTTTCAAAGAATCCAGCTCCTGTAAGCAAAGGCAGTCTGCATTATCTTTCAGAATTCTCTTGATAAGTTAGGGTGCACTACACATTAGAAGCATCTACTCAGGTTCCAGAGTACTTGTGGTGTGAACATGGTTTTTTTAGGCTAGGCAATAATTTGAGATCCTGATCAAAAATTTCCAGTTGGTAGATTTAACAAGGGATAGAATGTAAATCAGAAAGACAGCTTGGATGCCATAGAAGTGGGTGTTCATTGCAATCGACAAAAATTTTGTCCCTGTTGACATTGAAACTGAGTACACATATCTGTGAAGTTACCGGGACATAATTACCTGGCCTAGGTGAACCAAGTTAATCGCCAGATGTCTTTATCAGTCAACTGAATCCACTGTAACAGTTGCAGAATCATTCAAAGAAAGTCTACGCCCATCAACATGGAAATACCTTGATCATGAAGTATTAGTTGGAGGCAACTGTGACCTACGGAGTACAGACGGGGATGTCCATGGCTCCATTGCATATTGAATGGACAGACAGTCTGGTGAAGTAGTTCTGAACACATTGCCTGAAAACTTTACATGGGAAAGAACAGATAAGCAGTTGTTAGTATCTCACCATCAGCAATTTTGTCCAATGTATGGTGTGTGTACAACTTGACCAGAAATGAAAGTGACAGAAGTGGGAGCTCCAAGTGGCCAAGTGGTTAGAAAAAAAGCAGTATAGCATAGTGGCTTGGGCAAGGCATGAGCCATTTATGACAGCATAATTTGAAGGCAGCAGTTGGCATAGTGCAAAGATATGAAATGGTTACACGAGTGTTGTAAGATTGGATCTTTGTATGAAACTTATTTTATTTTCAATTTTTATGTTACTTGCACTGCATAAATAACTGAGCTAGTGCTCAATATAATGTATGTATTAATATCTAAAATAATAAAGGAAAAGCAAAGAAATATTCAGTATTGGAAATAAATTTTGAAGAAACGAAGGCATGTATAGTGTCCACAAGGATTCTGCAAGTAACTTTCCAAAAGGGTACTGTAATTAAAGTATACAGGGCTTTGTATCCTATTTGTTTTTGTTTTGGCTTTCAAGAAGATAAGGTAACCAGTAGTCGATGGCTGTTTGTTGAAGACGTCAAAGTATAAAGGTGAGTATCAACACTGAGTGAGTGTAGTAGGATAAAGATAACTTTGAAAAGTTTCTAGTTGATGTGATGAGTGGCAGCTTGATCAAAAAGTAGATGAATTTGACTTAATGCACATGATAAATAAAAGCAAATCTTTAGTGTTTGAATTTGTCTATTAGCAGTGTGATGCTTAATGAAGCCATATGAATTAAATATGTAGGGGTAATGTTGCAAAGCAATACAAAATGGAATGAGTATGTAAGGACTGTAGTAGGGAAGGAGAATAGTGGACTTCACTTTATTGGAAGAGATTTAGGAAATTGTAAGGCATCTGCAATGAAGACCACATGTAGAACACTTGTGTGATTCTTTCTTGAGAACTGCTAGTGTGTTTGGGACCTCCACCACGTTGGATTAAATGAAGACAATAAAGCAGTTCAGATTCATGCTGTTAGATTCATTACCAGCAGATCTGATCAACATGCCAGTGTTACGAAGATGCTTCACAAGTTCAATTCCTGGATAGAAGATGAAGTTATTTTCATGAAATGCAACTTTACAGACTACACACCCACATCTGAGTGAAGAATGATTCTACTGCTGCTAATGTAATTTCTCACAAGAACTGTGAGGACAAGGTAAGAGATATTAGAACTCTTAGGGAGGCAAATAGATAGTAAGTCTGCCTTCACACCATTTGTGGACCAAATTAGAAATAAAATGACTAGCAGTGACACGTGGTACTTTCACTGTGTATCATATTATGGCTTGAAGAGTATCTATACAAAAGTAGATGAAGACAAACTTCATAGTGCTGAACATTTGAGTAATACTTGCAAGTGCAGTGTATAAAATAACCAAAATACTGTTAACCTTGCATCAGATTACAAGTGGTTAAAAGTGAAGTAATAAATAAAGGATTGTTTTAGCATAACTAATCTACAAACAACTCCTAAACAGTTTTTTTCCGCTGCTAATCACTTGTGCAGGTCATTGCTAAGACTCTTTTACCACAAGAAACCACTATGTAAAGTGACTTGTGCAATGGAGATAAAAGTATATGTGCATATTTAGTGTATTGCAGTAAAATGTGGTGTGTCTAAAAGATGCGGCAATGTAGCATGTAGGCACTGATGAAGCTGCCAGCATGCCTTAAAGGGTCTTTTTAAATTTAAATCGTGTTATCAAGAAGTGTTGTAAACATTGTAAACATGAGAACTCATCCTTAAAGTGATGGTGTCATTTAAAAATTCAACCACTACTGAAAGACACAGTATATTTCAAACCAGTTTTAATGGTCATCTGGCACTGCGCTACATACTGATGATCACTAAGTCGAAATTATGGTGTGTGAGTACTCTGCAAGGAATTCAATGGTTTTTGTGTTCTGCCATTTTGGATGTGCCACAATCTTCACACAATCAATTTGGTCTCTAGGCACCCATTACAAATAACAATACAAATTATCACAGTACATAAAGAGGACAGACAACAGAACGTTTGGAGTAGAACCTGCATCAAAAAATTTGTGTTCACTTTACCAGTGAGTGATGGATTTGTCTGATGCCTGCCAATCATCACAAAAGAGTGTGGAGGCTTCGAGAAACAATGCATTTCTCAGATCTCAGGCATGCAGGTCCAAGTCTTCTGCCTGAAGGAGGGTCAGTCATTCCTGTTGACATCCATGCAGTATCAAAACAATATCACCCAACCTATTATCCAGCCCTAAAGCCAATACTTCATGATGAATTTATCTTTCAAGACAACACCCATTGAGCACACCTTGCCCACCTCATGAACATAATCTTGCTGGAAGGAACTGAGCAAGTGGAATGGCCTTAGGGACCTGCTGTCATGAACCCAACTGAGCATGCTTGGGAACAGAAGAATATTACAGTGCATCATCACAGGAACCCTCTTGAAAAACTGAAAGTGCACCACTGCAAAGGCAGCCAAGTATCATAACCACACTGAGCACTGGGCTCACTCTGTCACAAGGCTGATGGGTGTCATTACAAAATGACATTGAGCTGGCCATAAAAGGCTATGTTCAGAATGGAACAAACAGTATCATTCTGTACCTCTTTATATGTCAATGTATACAGAAAAGACATGTCCAAGACACACAGAACATACACGAAAGATTGGAGGATACCCAGTGATGTGGACACCACAGACATCAGTTATGTACTAGAGGCAAGTATACAGAACTAATAACACTATTCAATGAAACAACCACTTTAAATCCAACAGATAAAGGTAAATATTTATTTTTCTACCTCTGGCTACATGTAAATATTTTAAATAAAGCTATGTGAATTTTACCCATGCAACTGTTTTCTTTGTGTTTGTAGCAAAAGTATCTATTTCATATCTGCAGACAGAATAGACACCTCTAGCAATTAAGATCAGATTTAAACATTCATAGGACTGAGACATCCACCAGATAGACTCATTGACACAATTGTGAGGTACTTGGTGGCAGTTAACTAATCCCAGCTGGCTTAATAGGACAGAAGTCCTGTATTAAGAAAGATTTTTTTTCCAAAAACCAGCAGCAGAAACTAACAGCAGCACTTGCTTATTTTCTTTTCCTTTTGAAGGCTGAAAAAGTGTTTAATTATTCTTTCTTTTTTGTACTGAAGTAACATACTTGAGAAAGTAATTCTTTTCATTTGCTCTTCTTTTGTGTCACATTATAAGCTCAAATACTTTAGCTACAGTGTGTATTCTGGTCTTTGAGTCTACCGGACACCTGTGAAAAATTTACATGCAAAGACGAGAAAACCCACAAAATGCTTATTCAGTTTCAAAGTTGTCCAATTATCGAGCTGCTGACATAATTGCACAACAACTGTTTGATGGCAAACTTGATTATCTAAAAGCTTTCAATGCACATAGCAACTCAGACAACGCCATATCTAGATTCTAAAGGCCACATCCTGTACCAGTACAACATACTATTTGAAATTAAGTAGCCACTGAATCAAATGGTTGGCACAAATTGGCATCCTGAAACCCACCTCAGAAAACTAATGAGCATATCTTCTGGTAATCACTAGAAAAAGCAAACAGGAAAATTAGACTCCATGCAGAAACCAAAGCCACTGCAAATGCTCAAACAGTGATGGATTCACTCCCACTACTAAGTACCAAAGAATTAATAGACTAAATACCAGGAGTAATTGTTTATCAAAAATAGGTTTAGCATATACTTATTGATGCCTGCTGGTTTCTCTTGACAAAGATATGCGTGGCAATTAATGTGCATCAAGGCTTATCCTTCCCTTTGAATGCACCTCAGCACCTACTTTGCTTCAATATTTTTTACGACAAGTGAGAATGAATGTTCCTTAAAGACCTGTTGTATTCTAATTATTTGGATGATATAATAGCATCCAGAAAGACACTGGAAAAAGTTCTCAGTAATTTGGACTGGCTTTCCCAGATATTAAGAGAGACAGCTCTGAAATCAAATCTGTGAAAATGCTCTGTCTTTAATATGGAAATTGAATATTTGGGCTATATCTTTGATGTTCAATGTGCACATCCCACTGCCCCCTTGAAATATCCAGGAATTACAAGCAGTTCTTGAGAAGCATAATTATTATGTGAGATTCTTCCTGAACACAGCTTAAAAAGCAGCACTGTTGCATCAAATCATGGATAAAAAAAGGTTGCTTTCAAATTGAGTCTATAATGCTAAAAAAACTCTTCAAACTTGTAATATATAATTATAATGTGATCCAAAGAAACCAGTGACACTGGCAGTAGATGCATCTTCAAATGGCATCGGCGCAGTTTTATAATACGTGGTTCGCAAAACTGAGTGCCCCATAGCATTTACATCAAAGATTGTAAACAAGTTTCAAGAAAATTACAGACAGTTAGAAAAAGAAGCATTGGCAATCATTTCTTGAGTTACCAAGTTTCATCAGAATTTGCATGATACAAGATTTGTTTCTTGTTACCAATCACAAACCACTAACAGCACTGTTCCATCCAGCAAAAGATATATCATATTGAATGGCTCACAAGCTGCAGTTTTGGTCACTACTTCTTTCTAGTTGCCAGTATGATATTATTTGCCATCCTACTTCAAAATATGTATACACAGACACTGTGTTTCAATTGCCATTTCACACTGATCCAGAATCCTATGCTTCAGAAGCATCTTGTATTCAAAGAAATCATTCTGAATCAGAAGTTCTGTAAGCTTTCTCCACAGATCATCAGCAAATCAATGATGCATCATAAAATGTTCAGTGAGTACATTTGCTCAAAAATTTCATTCTAAGGGTAGTCCTCATAATAAGAATTCAGCTCCAGAATCGCTGGTTCAAAAATATCAAGCGCAAAGCAATAGTTTTTCTCTAAAAAATGTCATAATTTTGTTACGCATGCCAAATGAGTGAACTAGAGTCTTTATTCACACACTATTACAGCATAATATTTCACATATTTTATGTGGAAGACATTGGTATATAGTTGAAAGCAAACAGCTAGCACACAAACATTGCAGCTAGCTGGGATGGGAAACAAACTGAAATTATGACTTCACACAGCCACATTTGCACAGAAAACCAGGCAGAACTACACTAAAAAATTTTCAATTGTACATTACCAAAAGGTTTTTGGTGATGTCTTCATATAAATTTTGCTGGTGCATTTTGGAATTTGGCATATCAAGAGGGCTCCATTCTCTCCTCAGTCAAATGGGAAACCACACACTTAGTATGCACTTTCAAGGCTCTAATGTCTGATTTTTATGCTTGTGTATATGGTAAAATGGACTACCATTACTTCTTAGCACTTACTATACAATTCCATTTGCAGACAAATAAAGAACTATTGCATGGTCAATCTCATCACATTTTAATGCGTAGAACATTGTTTCAGAGGAAAATTCAATAAATAAATAAATAAATTACTAACATGATCAAGTCTATCAAGTGTACAATAAGCCACACAGGTGACCAGCAAACTATACAATTCAGGTCAAAACAAGCACTTGCCAATGACACCAAAACCAACTTTGATTTTGTACATACACTGTAGATTTACGTTTTTTAGAGATGCTTCCAGGAAACTAGTTAACTGTCAGTACACAGCCACTCCTGGTTGTAGAGGTCCAGAAACACAGGTCATCTGAATGTGCAACACCCATGAAAATCAACACCTGACCACCTTTGCCACAGCCATCCACTTAGCAGCCATATCAGATGTTGCTGTAGCATCCATCGCAACCATCAATGACTTATTTAATGGACATCTTGCCATCATCTTACCATTGGTACCATGATCATCAGTACTATAATTGCAGCCTCCTGTTGACTGTGGATGTACATCCTATTTCTAGTTTTGACAACGTTATGAAAACGACAGATTACAGTGGAGATGTTGAGTCACAGATAGGCACAACCAAAAGTCTGCTGAACACGTAAGCTACTCACACACATGACCACTGCCTCTGCCCGCTGAGGCAAAATTGTGAGCAAATGCGCATCATGAATGTCCAATGGATTCCAAACCTACAACCTCCTTCCTGCCCACCATGACTAATTATATCCTCACACCATGATTCCTTCACCTTCGAAGGTATCGTCTACAAACAAATCTGTGGTACGACAACAGGCACCAGTATGGCAACATCCTATGCCAACATATTCATGGTTCAGTTAGCAGAATCTTTCCTAACCACACAGAATCCCAAACCCCTCATCTGTTTCAGATTCGTTAATGACATCTTCATGGACTGGACAGAGAGTGAGGAGACCCTACAGACATTCTTCCAGAACCTTAACACCATCTCCCCCATTCACTTCACTTGGTCCTACTCAACCCTATTGGGTTATTCATTGTTCACCTCCACCTCAAAATGGCTACAACAGTACCTGCACCATATGGAATTTACCCACCCCAGAAATACCTCCAGTTCCACAGTTTCCACCTGTTCTACAACAAGAAGCCTGGCAACCTGTAGCCATTGCATCTCTAGTGACAAGTAATCCCTCTCAAATATATCAATGGGTCTCACTGAGGCTTTCACAGACTGTAATTACTTTCCCAACCTTGTACAGATATAGATACCCAAAGCTTTTTCTTTCCAGTTATCCACCACCTCCCAAACACCCACAGTCAAGCTGCAACTGAATAACATAGTTTGACAGGGTTTCAACTATTTCTTGTCTACATCTGCACATACTTAGATACTCCAATATCCTAGGAACCGCACGACTGCTATGGTCGCAGGCTCGAATCCTGCCTCAGGCATGGATGTGTGTGATGTCCTCAGGTTAGATACGTTTAAGTAGTTCTAAGTTCTAGGGGACTGATGACCTCAGATGTTAAGTCCCATAGTGCTCAGAGCCATACTCCAATATCCAACATCTGGCATGTAACTGAGTGTACCACACACCCCTACTAGTCATTACCTTTTCTGTTCCTCTTGCAAATAGAATGGGGGAAAAAAGATTAACTATATCCCTCCATATGAAACTTAAATCCTCATATCTTACCTTCTTGGTCCTTACATGAAATGCATGTTAAAGGCAGCAGAATCATTCTGCAGTCGGCTTAAAATGTCGATTCTCTGAATTTTCTCAGTAGTGATCCTTGAAAACTATGTTGCATTCCCTCCAGACATTCCCATTTTAGTTCCCAAAGCATATCTGCAACACTAACAAATCTCTCAGCCCACCTCTGAATTGTTGCAGTGTTTTCTTTTACTCCAACCTGGTACAGATCTTAAACACTCAAGTAGTACTCAAGAATAGGTTGCACTAGGGTCGTATGCAGATGAACCATCAACTGTCTTGCCACAGTGGTAACATCAGTTCCAGTCAGATCTTCAAAGTTAAGCACTGTTACACCATCAGGTGTGCTTTGCACTGTTGGCAAGTGGTATGCACTTAGCCCTTGTAAGGCAAACTGAGTAGCTACTAGTTCAAGAAGTAGTGGCTCCAGCCTCGTAAACTGACATATGGACAGGAGAGTGGTGTGCTGACTACTTGCCCCTCCATATCTGCATCCAGTGACACCTGTGTGCTGAGGATTACATAGCAGCCAGTCAGTACCATTGAGGTTTCATGGCCTGTTAAGGCAGAGTTTAGTATTAGTTTTTATAGATGAACCATACTTTTCTAAAATTCTCCAAATAAACTGAAGTTGACCATTCACCTTCCCTACCACAATCCTCACATGCTTGTTCTATTTCATATTGCTTTGCAACATTATACCCAGGTATTTAAATAACTTGACTGTGCCAAGCAGGACACCACTAATCCTGTCACTAATCCTGTATGTGAACATCATAAGTTTGTTTTCCCTACTCTTCTGCATACATTCACATTTTTGTACATTCATCATGCCGACTAGAAATTTTGTCTAAGTCATCTTGTACCCTCCCACTTTACTCAACTTTGACACCTTACCATAGACCACAGAATCACCAGCAAACAAATGCAGATGGCTGCCCATCCTGTCTGCCAAATCGTTCCATCCTGACTACCAAATCATTTATGAATATAGAGAATAACAGCTGTCCTAACATATCACACTTCCCTGGGGCGCTCCTAATGATGCCCAAGTCTCTGATGAACACTTTCCATCGAAGACAACATAATGGGTTCTAAAACTTAAGAACGATTCAACAGTGGAAAACACTGTGTGGAGTGATGAATCACGGTACACACTGTGGCAATCCAATGGCAGGGTGTGGCTATGACAAATGGCTGGTGAAAATCACCTGCCTGTGCCTTTAGTGCCAACAGTAAAATTCAGAGGTGGTGGTGTTATGATGTGGTCATGTTTTCCCAGGCCCACATTGATGTTTGAAGCACCTTCTTGCATCCCACTGTTGAAGATCAATTCAGGGATGGCAATTGCATCTTTCAACATGATTGAGCACCTGTTCATAATTCATAGCCTGTGGCAGAGTAGTTAGTTATATGACAATAACATCTCTGTAATGGACTGGCCTGCACAGAGTTCTGATCTGAATCCTACAGTACACCTTTGGAATGTTTTGGAACGCCAACTTCATGCTAGGCCTCACCAACCAACATCAAAACCTCTCCTCAGTGCAGCACTCTGTGAAAAATGGGCTGCCATTCTCCAAGAAACCTTCCAGCACCTGACAGAACATATGCCTGTGACAATGGAGACTGTCATCAAGGCTAAGGGTGGGCCAACACCATACTGAATTCGAGCATCACCAATGGAGTGTGCCATGAACTTGTAAGTCATTTTCAGCCAGGTGTCTTGATACTTTTGATCACATAGTGTGTGTAAGTATTTCAAAATTTTCTCTAGTCATCCACTAGGAGATTCTGACATCTGTTAGGAGTTTCTGAATGCCAATCCACCCTTTATTTTTAAGGTGTCAAGAAGTTCATGTCCTTGGCTGTTTCATTCTTTAAGAAGCTCATGAATCCACAAACATTTATGAGCAATGCTGTTACTTATTGGTTCGTGCACTTTACATTATTGAGTGCTGCACACACAATGTAGCTTAATTTGAGTATGAAAGTGCCCAAACAAATAATATCTGATTACATTAAGCTGCATCCATGTTGAGTTCTCTGCACCAAACAAGTTCCTTCAGTTTTCAGTACATGCAGGGGGCTTGTGCACTCTCATTTAGCCATAGCTACATTGAATTGCACAGAGCTGTGAATCCAAGAGATTATTGTCTCATGAGTCTTGAAGTGATGCTTTACAAATTCATCATAGCTCTGGAGATTTGCTCTAAATGTTTACAAATTATACACAAAAAACTTTCTTGTAAATCAAAGTACCTATTAGTAGAAATAGTATCAAATTTTCTACAGTAGTTCCCCAGATTAGCCTGAATACACAGAAAAAAGCAAGCAGAGAACTTGAATTTATATACATCAAGGAGAGAATAAAATGAAGAATAAATAGAAGAAGATGCTGTCAGGCTTTGTATAACAAATGTTTACTATTGGTAATATAGTCCTTGTGTTGCAGACTAATTTATGCACATGGACTGATACTCATATATTAATGGATAAAACTACATTCACAAACAAATTTGCAACTAAAGCCTTCTGTGTTCATAAGAATTAGATCATCTCTTTCACCTCATCTGATTCTCAAGTACTTCTGCACAACTATTATTATCAACACAAAAAAAATTAATTTAATTGTCATTTCTACTATCTCCAGGATATCTTCTGCCTTCCTCTGTGCATATATTGTGCATGTCATTTACTTGGCATATGCTAACTGATATGCCAATGTAAAACATGGTACAGTACTTTGACATCATTGTGGAAGAATCAAAATAAGATAAACTTTGATGAGAGGAGAACAACAGCAAAAACAGATATTTATCCAAATAAGCTACTGAAACAATGAAGGGCTACAGGGAGACTGAAGGAGAGATATAGCAGTACAACAAAATAAGTACCTGGGTGTTCCAAAGCCAACCAGAAGTGTCAGAAGAGATATCTACAGCACAGTGGTAAAGCATTCTTGAATGTACCCAATAAAGAAGATGTTGTGGCACAATACATTAAATTATTCACAATGTACATTGGTTTAAGCCTAATAAGAAAAGAATGATATTATGTATTGATAATCGTTGGTACTATATGAAAACTACCAATGAAAAAGCTACTCATCTTCTAAATTAGGTAAAATGATGCCCAGATTATAATACAATATCTAAATTTCTTCTAGAGATGACAAAGCAGTGTTATTACATTTTGCATGACACAGTCAATGCAAACCATGCACCCTGAATAAAATGCACTGCCAAAACTCATATCTTACTTTCTGAAGCCTCTCATTGTCATCCTTCAGTTTCTCATTGTCATCCTTCAGTTTTTGATTATCTTCTTGAAGAGCCTGGGCTTGCTCAGCTGCCTGTCCAGCTAACTGCAGTTTTTCCAGGTCATCTTTCAAAGAATCCAGCTCCTGTAAGCAAAGGCAGTCTGCATTATCTTTCAGAATTCTCTTGATAAGTTAGGGTGCACTACACATTAGAAGCATCTACTCAGGTTCCAGAGTACTTGTGGTGTGAACATGGTTTTTTTAGGCTAGGCAATAATTTGAGATCCTGATCAAAAATTTCCAGTTGGTAGATTTAACAAGGGATAGAATGTAAATCAGAAAGACAGCTTGGATGCCATAGAAGTGGGTGTTCATTGCAATCGACAAAAATTTTGTCCCTGTTGACATTGAAACTGAGTACACATATCTGTGAAGTTACCGGGACATAATTACCTGGCCTAGGTGAACCAAGTTAATCGCCAGATGTCTTTATCAGTCAACTGAATCCACTGTAACAGTTGCAGAATCATTCAAAGAAAGTCTACGCCCATCAACATGGAAATACCTTGATCATGAAGTATTAGTTGGAGGCAACTGTGACCTACGGAGTACAGACAGGGATGTCCATGGCTCCATTGCATATTGAATGGACAGACAGTCTGGTGAAGTAGTTCTGAACACATTTCCTGAAAACTTTACATGGGAAAGAACAGATAAGCAGTTGTTAGTATCTCACCATCAGCAATTTTGTCCAATGTATGGTGTGTGTACAACTTGACCAGAAATGAAAGTGACAGAAGTGGGAGCTCCAAGTGGCCAAGTGGTTAGAAAAAAAGCAGTATAGCATAGTGGCTTGGGCAAGGCATGAGCCATTTATGACAGCATAATTTGAAGGCAGCAGTTGGCATAGTGCAAAGATATGAAATGGTTACACGAGTGTTGTAAGATTGGATCTTTGTATGAAACTTATTTTATTTTCAATTTTTATGTTACTTGCACTGCATAAATAACTGAGCTAGTGCTCAATATAATGTATGTATTAATATCTAAAATAATAAAGGAAAAGCAAAGAAATATTCAGTATTGGAAATAAATTTTGAAGAAACGAAGGCATGTATAGTGTCCACAAGGATTCTGCAAGTAACTTTCCAAAGGGTACTGTAATTAAAGTATACAGGGCTTTGTATCCTATTTGTTTTTGTTTTGGCTTTCAAGAAGATAAGGTAACCAGTAGTCGATGGCTATTTGTTGAAGACGTCAAAGTATAAAGGTGAGTATCAACACTGAGTGAGTGTAGTAGGATAAAGATAACTTTGAAAAGTTTCTAGTTGATGTGATGAGTGGCAGCTTGATCAAAAAGTAGATGAATTTGACTTAATGCAAATGATAAATAAAAGCAAATCTTTAGTGTTTGAATTTGTCTATTAGCAGTGTGATGCTTAATGAAGCCATATGAATTAAATATGTAGGGGTAATGTTGCAAAGCAATACAAAATGGAATGAGTATGTAAGGACTGTAGTAGGGAAGGAGAATAGTGGACTTCACTTTATTGGAAGAGATTTAGGAAATTGTAAGGCATCTGCAATGAAGACCACATGTAGAACACTTGTGTGATTCTTTCTTGAGAACTGCTAGTGTGTTTGGGACCTCCACCACGTTGGATTAAATGAAGACAATAAAGCAGTTCAGATTCATGCTGTTAGATTCATTACCAGCAGATCTGATCAACATGCCAGTGTTACGAAGATGCTTCACAAGTTCAATTCCTGGATAGAAGATGAAGTTATTTTCATGAAATGCAACTTTACAGACTACACACCCACATCTGAGTGAAGAATGATTCTACTGCTGCTAATGTAATTTCTCACAAGAACTGTGAGGACAAGGTAAGAGATATTAGAACTCTTAGGGAGGCAAATAGATAGTAAGTCTGCCTTCACACCATTTGTGGACCAAATTAGAAATAAAATGACTAGCAGTGACACGTGGTACTTTCACTGTGTATCATATTATGGCTTGAAGAGTATCTATACAAAAGTAGATGAAGACAAACTTCATAGTGCTGAACATTTGAGTAATACTTGCAAGTGCAGTGTATAAAATAACCAAAATACTGTTAACCTTGCATCAGATTACAAGTGGTTAAAAGTGAAGTAATAAATAAAGGATTGTTTTAGCATAACTAATCTACAAACAACTCCTAAACAGTTTTTTTCCGCTGCTAATCACTTGTGCAGGTCATTGCTAAGACTCTTTTACCACAAGAAACCACTATGTAAAGTGACTTGTGCAATGGAGATAAAAGTATATGTGCATATTTAGTGTATTGCAGTAAAATGTGGTGTGTCTAAAAGATGCGGCAATGTAGCATGTAGGCACTGATGAAGCTGCCAGCATGCCTTAAAGGGTCTTTTTAAATTTAAATCGTGTTATCAAGAAGTGTTGTAAACATTGTAAACATGAGAACTCATCCTTAAAGTGATGGTGTCATTTAAAAATTCAACCACTACTGAAAGACACAGTATATTTCAAACCAGTTTTAATGGTCATCTGGCACTGCGCTACATACTGATGATCACTAAGTCGAAATTATGGTGTGTGAGTACTCTGCAAGGAATTCAATGGTTTTTGTGTTCTGCCATTTTGGATGTGCCACAATCTTCACACAATCAATTTGGTCTCTAGGCACCCATTACAAATAACAATACAAATTATCACAGTACATAAAGAGGACAGACAACAGAACGTTTGGAGTAGAACCTGCATCAAAAAATTTGTGTTCACTTTACCAGTGAGTGATGGATTTGTCTGATGCCTGCCAATCATCACAAAAGAGTGTGGAGGCTTCGAGAAACAATGCATTTCTCAGATCTCAGGCATGCAGGTCCAAGTCTTCTGCCTGAAGGAGGGTCAGTCATTCCTGTTGACATCCATGCAGTATCAAAACAATATCACCCAACCTATTATCCAGCCCTAAAGCCAATACTTCATGATGAATTTATCTTTCAAGACAACACCCATTGAGTACACCTTGCCCACCTCATGAACATAATCTTGCTGGAAGGAACTGAGCAAGTGGAATGGCCTTAGGGACCTGCTGTCATGAACCCAACTGAGCATGCTTGGGAACAGAAGAATATTACAGTGCATCATCACAGGAACCCTCTTGAAAAACTGAAAGTGCACCACTGCAAAGGCAGCCAAGTATCATAACCACACTGAGCACTGGGCTCACTCTGTCACAAGGCTGATGGGTGTCATTACAAAATGACATTGAGCTGGCCATAAAAGGCTATGTTCAGAATGGAACAAACAGTATCATTCTGTACCTCTTTATATGTCAATGTATACAGAAAAGACATGTCCAAGACACACAGAACATACACGAAAGATTGGAGGATACCCAGTGATGTGGACACCACAGACATCAGTTATGTACTAGAGGCAAGTATACAGAACTAATAACACTATTCAATGAAACAACCACTTTAAATCCAACAGATAAAGGTAAATATTTATTTTTCTACCTCTGGCTACATGTAAATATTTTAAATAAAGCTATGTGAATTTTACCCATGCAACTGTTTTCTTTGTGTTTGTAGCAAAAGTATCTATTTCATATCTGCAGACAGAATAGACACCTCTAGCAATTAAGATCGGATTTAAACATTCATAGGACTGAGACATCCACCAGATAGACTCATTGACACAATTGTGAGGTACTTGGTGGCAGTTAACTAATCCCAGCTGGCTTAATAGGACAGAAGTCCTGTATTAAGAAAGATTTTTTTTTCCAAAAACCAGCAGCAGAAACTAACAGCAGCACTTGCTTATTTTCTTTTCCTTTTAAAGGCTGAAAAAGTGTTTAATTATTCTTTCTTTTTTGTACTGAAGTAACATACTTGAGAAAGTAATTCTTTTCATTTGTTCTTCTTTTGTGTCACATTATAAGCTCAAATACTTTAGCTACAATGTGTATTCTGGTCTTTGAGTCTACTGGACATCTGTGAAAAAATTACATGCAAAGACGAGAAAACCCACAAAATGCTTATTCAGTTTCAAAGTTGTCCAATTATCGAGCTGCTGACATAATTGAACAACAACTGTTTGATGGCAAACTTGATTATCTAAAAGCTTTCAATGCACATAGCAAGTTAGACAATGCCATATCTAGATTCTAAAGGCCACATCCTGTACCAGTACAACATACTATTTGAAATTAAGTAGCCACTGAATCAAATGGTTGGCACAAATTGGCATCCTGAAACCCACCTCAGAAAGCTAATGAGCATATCTTCTGGTAATCACTAGAAAAAGCAAACAGGAAAAAGCAGCACTGTTGCATCAAATCATGGATAAAAAAAGTTGCTTTCAAATTGAGTCTATAATGCTAAAAAAAACTCTTCAAACTTGTAATATATAATTATAATGTGATCCAAAGAAATCAGTGACACTGGCAGTAGATGCATCTTCAAATGGCATCGGCGCAGTTTTATAATACGTGGTTCGCAAAACTGAGTGCCCCATAGCATTTACATCAAACATTTTAAACAAATTTAAAGAAAAATACAGACAGTTAGAAAAAGAAGCATTGGCAATCATTTCTTGAGTTACCAAGTTTCATCAGAATTTGCATGATACAAGATTTGTTTCTTGTTACCAATCACAAACCACTAACAGCACTGTTCCATCCAGCAAAAGATATATCATATTGAATGGCTCACAAGCTGCAGTTTTGGTCACTACTTCTTTCTAGTTGCCAGTATGATATTATTTGCCATCCTACTTCAAAATATGTATACACAGACACTGTGTTTCAATTGCCATTTCACACTGATCCAGAATCCTATGCTTCAGAAGCATCTTGTATTCAAAGAAATCATTCTGAATCAGAAGTTCTGTAAGCTTTCTCCACAGATCATCAGCAAATCAATGATGCATCATAAAATGTTCAGTGAGTACATTTGCTCAAAAATTTCATTCTAAGGGTAGTCCTCATAATAAGAATTCAGCTCCAGAATCGCTGGTTCAAAAATATCAAGCGCAAAGCAATAGTTTTTCTCTAAAAAATGTCATAATTTTGTTACGCATGCCAAATGAGTGAACTAGAGTCTTTATTCACACACTATTACAGCATAATATTTCACATATTTTATGTGGAAGACATTGGTATATAGTTGAAAGCAAACAGCTAGCACACAAACATTGCAGCTAGCTGGGATGGGAAACAAACTGAAATTATGACTTCACACAGCCACATTTGCACAGAAAACCAGGCAGAACTACACTAAAAAATTTTCAATTGTACATTACCAAAAGGTTTTTGGTGATGTCTTCATATAAATTTTGCTGGTGCATTTTGGAATTTGGCATATCAAGAGGGCTCCATTCTCTCCTCAGTCAAATGGGAAACCACACACTTAGTATGCACTTTCAAGGCTCTAATGTCTGATTTTTATGCTTGTGTATATGGTAAAATGGACTACCATTACTTCTTAGCACTTACTATACAATTCCATTTGCAGACAAATAAAGAACTATTGCATGGTCAATCTCATCACATTTTAATGCGTAGAACATTGTTTCAGAGGAAAATTCAATAAATAAATAAATAAATTACTAACATGATCAAGTCTATCAAGTGTACAATAAGCCACACAGGTGACCAGCAAACTATACAATTCAGGTCAAAACAAGCACTTGCCAATGACACCAAAACCAACTTTGATTTTGTACATACACTGTAGATTTACGTTTTTTAGAGATGCTTCCAGGAAACTAGTTAACTGTCAGTACACAGCCACTCCTGGTTGTAGAGGTCCAGAAACACAGGTCATCTGAATGTGCAACACCCATGAAAATCAACACCTGACCACCTTTGCCACAGCCATCCACTTAGCAGCCATATCAGATGTTGCTGTAGCATCCATCGCAACCATCAATGACTTATTTAATGGACATCTTGCCATCATCTTACCATTGGTACCATGATCATCAGTACTATAATTGCAGCCTCCTGTTGACTGTGGATGTACATCCTATTTCTAGTTTTGACAACGTTATGAAAACGACAGATTACAGTGGAGATGTTGAGTCACAGATAGGCACAACCAAAAGTCTGCTGAACACGTAAGCTACTCACACACATGACCACTGCCTCTGCCCGCTGAGGCAAAATTGTGAGCAAATGCGCATCATGAATGTCCAATGGATTCCAAACCTACAACCTCCTTCCTGCCCACCATGACTAATTATATCCTCACACCATGATTCCTTCACCTTCGAAGGTATCGTCTACAAACAAATCTGTGGTACGACAACAGGCACCAGTATGGCAACATCCTATGCCAACATATTCATGGTTCAGTTAGCAGAATCTTTCCTAACCACACAGAATCCCAAACCCCTCATCTGTTTCAGATTCGTTAATGACATCTTCATGGACTGGACAGAGAGTGAGGAGACCCTACAGACATTCTTCCAGAACCTTAACACCATCTCCCCCATTCACTTCACTTGGTCCTACTCAACCCTATTGGGTTATTCATTGTTCACCTCCACCTCAAAATGGCTACAACAGTACCTGCACCATATGGAATTTACCCACCCCAGAAATACCTCCAGTTCCACAGTTTCCACCTGTTCTACAACAAGAAGCCTGGCAACCTGTAGCCATTGCATCTCTAGTGACAAGTAATCCCTCTCAAATATATCAATGGGTCTCACTGAGGCTTTCACAGACTGTAATTACTTTCCCAACCTTGTACAGATATAGATACCCAAAGCTTTTTCTTTCCAGTTATCCACCACCTCCCAAACACCCACAGTCAAGCTGCAACTGAATAACATAGTTTGACAGGGTTTCAATTATTTCTTGTCTACATCTGCACATACTTAGATACTCCAATATCCTAGGAACCGCACGACTGCTATGGTCGCAGGCTCGAATCCTGCCTCAGGCATGGATGTGTGTGATGTCCTCAGGTTAGATACGTTTAAGTAGTTCTAAGTTCTAGGGGACTGATGACCTCAGATGTTAAGTCCCATAGTGCTCAGAGCCATACTCCAATATCCAACATCTGGCATGTAACTGAGTGTACCACACACCCCTACTAGTCATTACCTTTTCTGTTCCTCTTGCAAATAGAATGGGGGAAAAAAGATTAACTATATCCCTCCATATGAAACTTAAATCCTCATATCTTACCTTCTTGGTCCTTACATGAAATGCATGTTAAAGGCAGCAGAATCATTCTGCAGTCGGCTTAAAATGTCGATTCTCTGAATTTTCTCAGTAGTGATCCTTGAAAACTATGTTGCATTCCCTCCAGACATTCCCATTTTAGTTCCCAAAGCATATCTGCAACACTAACAAATCTCTCAGCCCACCTCTGAATTGTTGCAGTGTTTTCTTTTACTCCAACCTGGTACAGATCTTAAACACTCAAGTAGTACTCAAGAATAGGTCGCACTAGTGTCGTATGCAGATGAACCATCAACTCAGCCCACCTCTGAATTGTTGCAGTGTTTTCTTTTACTCCAACCTGGTACAGATCTTAAACACTCAAGTAGTACTCAAGAATAGGTCGCACTAGTGTCGTATGCAGATGAACCATCAACTGCCTTGCCACAGTGGTAACACCAGTTCCAGTCAGATCTTCTAAGTTAAGCACTGTTGGACCAGGATAGACCATCAGGTCTGCTTTGCACTGTTGGGAAGTGGTATGCACTTAGCCCTTGTAAGGCAAACTGAGTAGCTACTAGTTCAAGAAGTAGTGGCTCCAGCCTCGTAAACTGACATATGGACAGGAGAGTGGTGTGCTGACTACTTGCCCCTCCATATCTGCATCCAGTGACACCTGTGTGCTGAGGATTACATAGCAGCCAGTCAGTACCATTGAGGTTTCATGGCCTGTTAAGGCAGAGTTTAGTATTAGTTTTTATAGATGAACCATACTTTTCTAAAATTCTCCAAATAAACTGAAGTTGACCATTCACCTTCCCTGCCACAATCCTCACATGCTTGTTCTATTTCATATTGCTTTGCAACATTATACCCAGGTATTTAAATGACTTGACTGTGCCAAGCAGGACACCACTAATCCTGTATGTGAACATCATGAGTTTGTTTTCCCTACTCTTCTGCATACATTCACATTTTTGTGCATTCATCATGCCGACTAGAAATTTTGTCTAAGTCATCTTGTACCCTCCCACTTTACTCAACTTTGACACCTTACCATAGACCACAGAATCACCAGCAAACAAATGCAACTTAAGAACGATTCAACAGTGGAAAACACTGTGTGGAGTGATGAATCACGGTACACACTGTGGCAATCCAATGGCAGGGTGTGGCTATGACAAACGGCTGGTGAAAATCATCTGCCTGTGCCTTTAGTGTCAACAGTAAAATTCAGAGGTGGTGGTGTTATGATGTGGTCATGTTTTCCCAGGCCCACATTGATGTTTGAAGCACCTTCTTGCATTCCACTGTTGAAGATCAATTCAGGGATGGCAATTGCATCTTTCAACATGATTGAGCACCTGTTCATAATTCATAGCGTGTGGCAGAGTAGTTATTTATATGACAATAACATCTCTGTAATGGACTGGCCTGCACAGGGTTCTGATGTGAATCCTACAGTACACCTTTGGAATGTTTTGGAACGCCAACTTCATGCTAGGCCTCACCAACCAACATCAAAACCTCTCCTCAGTGCAGCACTCTGTGAAAAATGGGCTGCCATTCTCCAAGAAACCTTCCAGCACCTGACAGAACATATGCCTGTGACAGTGGAGACTGTCATCAAGGCATACTGAATTCGAGCATCACCGATGGAGTGTGCCATGACATAGTAGTCTTTGGAAAACCAAAACTGGGATTACATCCGAACCTGGTGACATTTATTTTCAGCTTCTTCAGTTGTTTCTCCATGCCAGGGATGCTTAACACTATGTCATTCAAACAGGTGTTTGTTTGATGGTCAAATGATGGTATATTTATATGACTCTCCTCCATGAATGATTTCTCGAATGTGAAATTTAGAACTTTGGCTATCGTATTGCTATCTTCAACTGTCACGCCAGACTGGTCAACAAGTGAGTGGTTGGAGCATTAGACCCACTTAGCGATTTTACATAGGACCATAATTTTCTCATGTTCTTTGCCAGATCTTTTGCTAAGGTATGGTGGTGATAGTTGTTATGTGGTTCATGCACTGATCTTTTCACAGATGCTATTAACCTTTGCTTGTCATCATTTGCACATGCTCTTTTGAATCAAGAGTGCAACAGCCCCTACTTCCTCAGCATTTTCTGAATCTCATTATAAAACCATGGTGGATCTTTTCCATGCTTTATCTGCTTACTAGGCACATAATTCCATTTCCAATCTGCTTAGACTTTGCCCATAATTCCTTTACATCCATCTTACTGGAACTAAATGATATCCGTTCACTGTCTAAGTCAGATGGTAACTACTGATTATCTGCTCTTACTAGCAGAAACATGCTCGTAGCCTTCAACACTAATTTATTACCTTTTGTAATCATGGTTTCTATAATGACATCATGATCACTAATTTCTGTTTCTGTACTGATGTTGTCGATAAGGTCCAGCCTACTTGTAGCTACAATGTCTAAGATATTTCTGTTGTTTGTGGGGTGCCAAACTATCTGCTTAAGACAGTTTTCTGAAAATGTGTTCAAAGGTACTTTCACATGATTGTCTGCCTGTCTGTACCTGCTCTGTAGGTTCGAGTCATCTCCAACTAGTAATCGTTATCTGAGTATTTGCACACTACTGGCCATAGACATTCTACATCTACATCTACATCTACATCCGTACTCCGCAAGCCACCTGACGGTGTGTGGCGGAGGGTACCCTGAGTACCTCTATCGGTTCTCCCTTCTATTCCAGTCTCGTATTGTACGTGGAAAGAAGGATTGTCGGTATGCTTCTGTGTGGGCTCTAATCTCTCTGATTTTATCCTCATGGTCTCTTCGCGAGATATACGTAGGAGGGAGCAATATACTGCTTGACTCTTCGGTGAAGGTATGTTCTCGAAACTTCAACAAAAGCCCGTACCGAGCTACTGAGCGTCTCTCCTGCAGAGTCTTCCACTGGAGTTTATCTATCATCTCCGTAACGCTTTCGCAATTACTAAATGATCCTGTAACGAAGCGCGCTGCTCTCCGTTGGATCTTCTCTATCTCTTCTATCAACCCTACCTGGTGCGGATCCCACACTGCTGAGCAGTATTCAAGCATTGGGCGAACAAGCGTACTGTAACCTACTTCCTTTGTTGTCGGATTGCATTTCCTTAGGATTCTTCCAATGAATCTCAGTCTGGCATCTGCTTTACCGACGATCAACTTTATATGATCATTCCATTTTAAATCACTCCTAATGCGTACTCCCAGATAATTTATGGAATTAACTGCTTCCAGTTGCTGACCTGCTATTTTGTAGCTAAATGATAAGGGACCTATCTTTCTATGTATTCGCATCACATTACACTTCGCTACATTGAGATTCAATTGCCATTCCGTGCACCATGCGTCAATTCGCTGCAGATCCTCCTGCATTTCAGTACAATTTTCCATTGTTGCAACCTCTCGATACACCACAGCATCATCTGCAAAAAGCCTCAGTGAACTTCCGATGTCATCCACCAGGTCATTTATGTATATTGTGAATAGCAACGGTCCTATGACACTCCCCTGCACACACCTGAAATCACTCTTACTTCGGAAGACTTCTCTCCATTGAGAATGACGTGCTACGTTTTGTTATCTAGGAACTCCTCAATCCAATCACACAATTGATCTGATAGTCCGTATGCTCTTACTTTGTTCATTAAATGACTATGGGGAACTGTGTCAAACGCCTTGCGGAAGTCAAGAAACACGGCATCTACCTGTGAACCCGTGTCTAAGGCCCTCTGAGTCTCGTGGACGAATAGCGCGAGCTGGGTTTCACACGATCGTCTTTTTCGAAACCCATGCTGATTCCTACAGAGTAGATTTCTAGTCTCCAGAAAAGACATTATACTCGAACATAATACGTGTTCCAAAATTCTACAACTGATCGACGTTAGAGATATAGGTCTATAGTTCTACACATCTGTTCGACGTCCCTTCTTGAGAACGGGGATGACCTGTGCCCTTTTCCAATCCTTTGGAACGCTTCGCTCTTCTAGAGACCTACGGTACACCACTGCAAGAAGGGGGGCAAGTTCCTTCGCGTACTCTGTGTAAAATCGAACTGGTATCCCATCAGGACCAGCGGCCTTTCCTCTTTTGAGCGATTTTAATTGTTTCTCTATCCCTCTGTCGTCTACTTCGATATCTACCATTTTGTCAACTGTGCGACAATCTAGAGAAGGAAGCACAGTGCAGTCTTCCTCTGTGAAACAGCTTTGGAAGAAGACATTTAGTAATTCGGCCTTTAGTCTGTCATCCTCTGTTTCAGTACCATTTTGGTCACAGAGTGTCTGGACATTTTGTTTTGATCCACCTACCGCTTTGACATAGGACCAAATTGCTTGAATGACTTCATTGTAGGACTGTGTGACCACTAAAAACAGCCAACAATTAACTTGGTTTCACCTAGACCTGTTATATGTGACCAGAGAACTTCACTGTCCCACTCAACTTTGACCTCAATAGAGACAAGTTTCTTTTTTTTTTTTTTTTTTTTTTCCCCCCCATCTACAATGAATGCTCCTTGTCCTATGGCGTCTAATCTCTCTTTACAATATATGGTGCATGACTTGCTAAATATCTTGGCACTTTCCATTTTGGATTTCAGCTAGTGCTCAGACCCAAGAATAATTTCCTGGATGGCAGTAAATTTGGGAAATTTGCTGCAGATAGTTTGACAATTTACTGATAAAATTTTGACAGTTGAAGTGCTTTTACTCTGAACATTGTCTGTCTTCTCTTGTTGCACACTGTCTGGTGAGAATTCATCAGAGTACCTCAAACTATCACCCAGCAAAAGACTCTCATGTGTACTCCACAAGTACTCTGTTACCTGAGTGCCAGCTTCCTTCCTGTAGTACACCCCTGACCTATCAAGGGGAGTCCTACAAATTTCCAACCAATAATACAGGTCTAGAAATCTGCAGTCAAGACCATCACCTAGCAGATGAATCCTTTGGTTGAGACACTCCACTTGGCTGCAAACCAAAGTACCCCAATTAACAGTGGGAACAAAGCTGC
This sequence comes from Schistocerca gregaria, assembly GCF_023897955.1. Taxonomy (NCBI): domain Eukaryota; kingdom Metazoa; phylum Arthropoda; class Insecta; order Orthoptera; family Acrididae; genus Schistocerca; species Schistocerca gregaria. Next base: position 852,596,536 of record NC_064920.1, read on the forward strand.
AAATTGCGAGCTCTACTTGGACTCCACACTTGAGGCCAGGAGCAGCCTTCACCACTTCTGACAACCATCTGTATGAACTGAGAATGGTCTCAGAATCCAAGTGACAGGCATTGTTGGTGCTGATGTTAGCCACAACATGCAGCTGACTATGCTCTGCATGCACAATACCCACAGGCAAGGCCTCCTCCATCTCTTGAATGAAGCCCCTCAACAAACATACTAGGAGCACACTGTCTTTATTTCCAGCCCTAAATGCTATATGCCTAAAGGACTCCATATGTGCCTAACATTGGAGCTCCTGATAATTAGTAAACCCCTCCCCCTGTGTGCCTGTTCAGACCCTGCTGAATGAGCAGCCACCTGTCCACTACAGGATGACTGAGTGAGGCTAAACGAGCAGTCTCTACACTGGCCATCCACCTAGGGCAACACAAATGCATTACCACCCATCACTCACTCTGCTGTGAGGGCAGATCCACTGTGACAAATACACTAGGAGGTGCCTTGGTAGTAGAGCCCATGGCCAAAACAAGCAATGCCTGAGGTGTGCCATTTGGTGCAGAAGGCTCTCCCTCACAGCTACATCCTGAGACAACAGCGTGAAGATGACTGATCATAGCCAAAAGCATGTTCAGTTATTCACGAATTGCAGCCAGTTCCTCTTCTGTTTGCACACAGCATGTACACATCCCACCCATTGTAGCAAGACTAACTGAAGGCATAAAATATAAAAGTGACAGTCCTACATATGCAACTGACTACCCTCCTGGGGCATCAATGGATGCTGATGCTTCCAAGAGCTGTATAGTTGACTGTTCAGAATAAATGAAAAGTGTGATTCAGACTTCCTGAATTTACTCTTACATAATGTGAGCTTAAACTTCTTAAATGGAAACAAGCATGACATTTTAGAAATATACAAAGAAAACATAGGAAAAGATAAACGCCTAAATTGCAGCTCTTTAGACATTTTTAAGCTGAGAGCTGGAGAATGTCCTACCCACTATCCTTCCCACCTCTTCCATAATGGTATCCCACCATCCACTGCACCCACACAATATCCTTGCCCATCCCTAGTCCATCCATGCTCCCAACTCCTTGTCACATGGTTCATATCCCTGTAATATACTCAGATTGAAAACCTGTCCCATATATCCTTCCATCACCATCAACTTCAGTCCATTCACAAGTGTCACCTACCACATCAAAGGCAAAGCTGCCTGTGAAGGCAGTCATGTGATCTGGAAGCTAAGGTGCATCCTCTGTTTTGCAGTCTATATGGGCATGACAACCGACAAGCTGTCTGTCTGCATGAATGGCCACTGACAAACTGTGGCCAAGAAACCACTGAATCAGCCAGTTACTGAGCACACTGCCCAACACAATGTTCTTCACTTCAGTGAGTGCTTCACATACTGTGCCACCTGGATCCTTCCTACAAACACCATCTTTTCTGAACTTCACAGGTGGGAATTCTTCTTGCTGCATATCCTACAATCCCATAACACCCCTTCCACTCCCTTCCACAACCTTTGTCAGTCACAGTTCTTCACCCATTCTTGTTCTCACACCAGCACTACACAGCCTTCTATTCCACCAATGCACCCATAATCTTTTTATGTCTCTCCTTTTTCACCCCTCTCCCCCTTCTCAATCCACTGCCTAGCCTCCTGACTGCACCAGATGCCTTACCCTCTCCATCACATCCCCATATGCTCCCATAAGCAGCACTTCAACACTTTTCCATTCCCCATCCTTACCCTGCTATCCCTCCCCCTACTAAACCAGCCTCTCATCACCCTCACCACACAGGTTGCTTCTCACATAATGCTTAGTTGATTGTAGTCTGGCCTCAGCCACCAGAGACAATTATGTGTGTGTGTGTGTGTGTGTGTGTGTGTGTGTGTGTGTGTCTTTTTGTGTTTGTTAGCCTATTTCAGAATAAGGCCTTTTGGCCAAAAGCTTACAGTCTTTTTGTTGTGCCTGTCTGCAGCTCAACATCTTCATTATATGGTGAGTACCAATCTCTAATTTTCATAATATTGTCATTGTTCCATTCCATTGCTCCATTTCTGATTTTGTAGTACATGTTTCCATGAATTCTGAAGGTGAATGCTGTGAGGTGTTTTGGACCCTGCTGTATGCCACAGCCACCTGTCCAACTCCATAATTTCCATCAAGAATAGGCCTTCCCCATGTCATCATCCATCATGATACTACACAAACACAGTATGAAAGTTTTGGCAGAACTGATAGTTTTCATGCTGACTGAACACAACATTGCTAGTGCACTGCTCCTAAAGCAGCTGAGTATGATAACTCACTGGTCATCATCAGACTCTACATCACTCTGTATTTTCCATCGCTCACAGGAAGACAGAAGGATGGGATTATATACGAAGAGACAGGTATGTTTAAATAGCTACATCTTCTACAGAGCAAACAGTTTCCTTCATTGCCTCTTTGTAAGTAGGTGCACATACATAAGATACATTGAAAACAGGTGGAATATTTGCTCCACCTTTGAGACTGCCATCAGTGCCAGGGTCACATACATCATTTACCAGAAGCAACATTCAGAACTAACGACACTATGCAGTGATGAAAACCATTGTAAATCCAGCAGATTAACTTAAAGTATTTGTCTTTGTAAGTTTTGCCTATGTCTCAATATCTTACAATAAAATGTGCAAATTTTACTCATGCAACTGTATGTCTTTGTGTTTGTAGTCTAAATATCTACCTGATATCTGCCATTTAGAACTGCACACACAAAAGAGGCAACCTGCAAGTAATGGGATACATCCAACATCTCAACTATGTTGTAGATATCATGGCATAGAGGAATCAATGCATGTGGTGAACCAACATGGTACTGAATGTTACCTAGCCAAAAATTCTGACTTCACACATGTCCTTTTTTAAGTTCTACAAGGCTTATCCTATCATTCCCTTTACTCCTTGAATCTAAACTCACACATATACAGGTGGTGTAGAAAAATTAATTAAATTCAGTAAGACACATCCAATAGAAGAAGCACAATCTGGAGGAAAATTACTTTCAAGTAACAGATCTTACCATCTGCAGCCTCTCATTTTCATCTTTCAATCTCTGGTTTTCTTCTGAAAGAGCTTGGACTTGTCCAGCTGCCTGTTCAACAGACTTCAGTCTTTCCAGTTCTCTTTTAAGTGAATCGAGCTCCTGTAAACAAATGTTCTCTGCACTATCCTATAATTATTTCAGCTGAAAAAAGACTTTCTAAATTTTATCTTCAAAACTTCTGATAAAGGTTAAATGAACCCAATAAGATACTTTAACAGTTATTAGAAATTATGTAATTCTGTATGGACACAAAGACAGATTATGCAACTTAAAATAAAAAATTGGAATAAAATTTTAAGACTCACAATTGACCTTCAGAGAAAAAAAAAGAAAACAAACAAACACACACACACACACACACACACACACACACACACACACACACACACACACACACAAAGTGATTGCATGTTAGCACAGTTCAGAGCGTTGATACATCACATTGAAAAATATAAATGTAATGTTCAAATTAATCTATGAAAAGATATTATCTCCTTAAATTCAAAGTGCACAAATTACATAGATCCATACTGATTTTAAGACTCTTTCAGATATAGCCAATTCATAGTCAACTGATGTTATTTATTTCTGAAAGTACTGATTACAAATCATTCTCTAAAGGAAAATCTTACTGTCTGAAGGCTCTCATTTTCATCTTTCAGTCTCTGATTATCTTCCAAAATAGCCTGCCCTTGCCCAGCTTGCTGTTCGACAGACTTCAATCTTTCCAATTCTTCTTGCAGTGCATACAGATCCTACAAACAAGATCATTCTGTGTTATTTTACAATTATTTTAGCTGTGCCTGTTATCAGTACTGTCTATAAGTGAGCAAGAAGTCTAATATTTTATTTCAGTAGTTTCTAGGGTATAACTTATTTTACACTGATTATGCTTTTGTATAATAGGGAAAGTTCTGAAAGAATGTAAATAACTTAGGAGTAAAGGATACCACTCAGTGAATAGCAAAAATATTGAGTTGTCAACAGGCACACACAAAACACAATGAAAACTTGCTAGATTTCAGAATAAATCCTTTGACAAGCTAGAGCACAATTACTCTCTCTCTCTCTCTCCTGTCCCTCTCACTCACTCTTTCTTTTTCTCTCTCTCTCTCTCTCTCTCTCTCTTTGCCTTGTTGTGCTTTTACTTGATCTCAGCAACATTTTGAGAAAGAAATTTGTTATGTATTGCAAAGGTTTGTTACTTAAAGATATCAATTACTGCACTTTAATTCAAACTCAATCAATCAATTCTAGCCTTCCAACAGACTGTTGAGCACTCCGACAAATAGTGAAAATGGTGATATCAGACACTGTTTGCTTGATTGAGTTGCATTAAATTATAAATGAACAAAGTTTCAGCTGCTATATTCACTTTGTATTTTTCAGAATGACTAGCAACAGAAGAACTCAGCAATTCTTTGTAGAAGAGAGACCACTTATGAGTTACAAAGAAGGAAGGTAGAACCAAAAGGAACCATTTCAGATAGTCACATGCCTGGTGTACAACAGATTACTGAGCCAAGTGAAGTAAGTTTGACTGCTGCTGCAAATTGTGCTCACTTTGAGGAATATTTTAGGGGTGACTCAATTTGAAGGTGGTTGTACTCTGAACAAAGTACAGAGCTTACAGGCCAGATTTAACTATTACATAGATAGAACTGGTAACTTTGTGGGTGTGTTTAAAGACCAAATTCTTAGGTAGCATTGGTAACTTGGTGAGTGTTTTTGAAGATAAGGAACAAAGTTTGGAAACTTATAATAAAACTATTAGTGAGTGGTCTGAGGCCTATAATAGGAAGTCAAGTGAGTCTGAAAATGAAACCAATCAAAGAGAATGGGTCCTAGTAGTGAATTAGCTATTTCTGAGAGTCTGTTACCAAAAATACAAAATTCATTACATGAATTTTATAGTATTACACGGATTTGTCTTTGAATTTAGTAGATCAAATTGCTGAGTTTTTGTATTTTACTGCTGAATTTCAGAGAAAAGTGCAGGCTATGAAAAGTGAGAGATTTGGATGTGCTATGGTTGATGGTAGTAAAAGTATGAGATGGATTACCTGAAGAGGTACCACGGGCTGTACAGGAAAAAAGCACCTTAAAGCAATTTTGGGCTTGAATTTTCCAAATAATACACCAGCCTCCCAGAGGTCTGCAGGAGTTAGGGTATAATAAATATGGCCATGAGCATAATATACTGCTGATATTATGCAGAACAAATTAAAAAGAGTATGGTAGCTTTGGATCTATCTTATAGTCAAGAACAAGTGATACAAAGTATTTTATGTGGGCTAATAGCTGAAAACAGAGTAGTGTCCCCAAAAATATAGTACAATTAGATGACGCAATCCACAAAACTTATTATAGAACAGCCTCCCCCAAGATCATTATGAACTGTCCGATACCACCTTTTTCATATGCATACATGTATTTATCACACAATTCAGTGCTTCCTAGGGCCTTTTATGAGTATTTTTATAGGTATTTTTCAGTTTGCCCAAAAATCCTATTCTTCTTTGTAAATACTTATAGAATATTCTGGAATTATGTACATTCTCATGATTATTAATAGAGTGTTGTCATTAACAAAAATATGTAAATATGCCAAATTAAGTATCAGATCATGAAATTGAAGTAATAAAATGTTTAGCAACAAATATTAAGAGGCTGTGGAAATCTTAGTACAAACAACTAATGCCTCTAATTACCATAATAGCAATTTGTAATTTTGCTTACACAAAAACCTCATTATGATTCAAATGAAAATAACAATCATTATCCAGTGATGTAATTTCTTTCATTATTTAATTTATCTAATTCATTGTAATTAATGATACTTGCAAATTATGCAGAAATTTACCTACTGTTAGTTACACCACCAAAATTCAGGTAATTCTGGTATTTGAGAAAATGTGTGTATTTAATTTATGTCATCCCCCAAAACACAATGTGTATACTTCCAACAAATGTTAGCAATAATATCTGTACAGTCACTAATTATGAAATTAAAGTAAAATCAAAATAATTGCTGAAATCAGATTGTAAATTAATTTTCAAACATGTAACGAATATGATTATAAAAATATTGTGTTATTTGATATTATATTTTATAACCTGTACAAATTTTACAGCAGTTACTTTAGATGAAATTATCTTTAATTGTAAGTTACAGTTAGTAATAAATTGACAATGGTAGCAGTTGTTAAAACTGTATTTAAAGTGACGCAATGATGCTGCATGGGGCAGTTCGGTGTGGTTTAGCTCAATTCTATCAGTTGTTTTTCACTTAATGTCAGTTCTGTCGATCAGCTGACTTCAATAAATAATTAGTCAAATTTGAAATTTTCATCATGTTCTCATTTTTTGCAGCATCCACAACAATGATGAACCACAGGCCAATGCAAGTTAAGTAGTAGCGCTGAAAAGATCATTACAAACTGAATCTATTGAATTCATGGATTTGTGAAGGCATAGGCAGGTTATAAAGGATGGTTGTCTTAATAATACAACTTTATGTTTGAGAGTGAGAGGAGAGGTATAAAGAAGGAGGCTATCCAGAAATAATTTGTTGGAACTGTGGGGAGTCAGGCATGGGAAGAAGGAATGTGTATGAGAAAACAGTGAAATGCAAGATTAATGACAGTTAAACAGCAGGAATAGGAGATTAATTACCACTATTAATGACTGTTTGTGCTTCATTAAATAATTAACAAATGTACATCTTGCTTGATTTGGCACTTACATAACTGACATTTTCACAGGTGATGGTCACCATTCAGGATCTTGTGTGAAAGGTCGAGTGGTGCAGAGTTTAGCCAACAGTTACATTTTTGATGAAATTAAAAAGAAAGGTTGTTCAGTTTTAGTTTTGCCAATATAGGCAAGGTGGTTTAGTAATGGCTGTTAATGCCATGCCAATCATAATACTGGAGAAACTAGTGAGGAGGAGCAATTAGCACATTTAGACAAGTTTGTTAAAATGCAGAGCAAAGCAGTTTGTGCTGAATTCTTGGATTTTCAGTGCAAGATTTGGGAGTCACCAGTCTATCAGAATAAAAGATTCAGTTGACAGATTATGTCCTGGTTAAAAAAACTGCATACAGCCATAGAAATAAAGATACCTCAGCCCACTGTAAGAGGACTACCAGAACGTAAGAAGAAAGTGAGTGATTATTTAAAAATTTCTCATATCAGCCACAGAAAAAACCTCAACCACAGAAAGAGACATCACCTCTTATTAAATTATCCTTCTATTTCTCTCTCTGTCTCTCTTATCCTCACTGCCACTGTAGCCTGATGATGAGGTATACCCTCAAAATATGCTGCGAAGTAAATATTTTCAGTATAAATTAAATACTGCAACTCATAGCAGTAAGTGTAAAATCCTTTCACGTTTTTGAAACAATCACAATTAATTAACAGTCACTATGGCTTTACACTGTAAGAAAAATCACCTTCTACTTTGTGATCATTAAAATACAAATGACAATTAAACTGTTGTCTTTTGATTATTCTTGTTTCATAGATATTCATTCATAAGTGTTTTATTGAACTACTCAGTTACAGTATAAAGCTGTATAGTGCTACATAATAAAATTATACAATTTATATGTAGTTACAGTACCTTCAACATGGAGTTCTTTCAATGATATACTTAACCTTTCTTTCAATTCTCTCTCAAACTCTTGTGCAAATATATATTTGGTAAAATTTCTTTTGTATGAATTTCTTTGATTTATTTAAGTGTAAGCCAGAAGTCTTAAATTTTTATACATTCAATGAGAAAATGTTTTGTCATGGTTTTGAGAATTGAGGAACAAATATTTTTGTCCTAAGAATAAAAACATTTTGTGAATGGTTTGTAGTCTTAATGTTCTATAACATCATTTTTGAAGATTAGTTTAAAATTGCTTTATGCTATTATGGGAAATAATAGTGATGGCCTAAGAATACTAAGAGATGCAAAAATTGTACATATAACTGTTCTTTACAGTAAAATGTGCTTTCCAGATCATATTTTCTTGTCCAGTGTTTACTGTGATTACTTATGAAGTTTGATGTTACAAATATTTATAATAAGGTATGCAAGAAGTGAGATTTAGAGATATAATCAATATGGTAAAAGCTTTGGACCTGTTTGCAATTTCACACAGTGAAAGGAGGACATTCCAAAGCCATTTACACAAAAAATATATACTAATGACTTCTGTAAAGTATAACAAATTGTCATGTGTTGACTTTGAGGAACTGAAATTAATGAAAAGATGTTGCTATATGAACTGAAAGATATATACATAAAATATGTTGGTTAATTTGTAATGAGTGATAAATATTTTTTTTCTAAATGTCTACATGATTTGACTGATAGATCAGTATTTGCTATCATTCTAACTCACAAACAGATACACACGCTTTAATTATTTTGCATTACAAAATGTCTATCCTGGTACTTGCGTGGAATCACTGAATCTTACTTGTAACTCCTGTGTGTGATACTGTGGTAGGGAGGAGGGAGGTTGGGGTACATAATGAAGCCAAATGGAATAGTTCATCATGAACAGGTTGATGTCAGATTTTTTGGACACTGAAATACTCAAGCATATTAGTTTCCTACACTTTGTAACAATATTATACAAATAAAACAGAGAAATTGTCATGTAAACCTATTAAACATTTTCAATGGATTAAGACAAATAACGTACTGTAAAGGTCTGTGTAGCTTCCATGTGAAGAAAACAGGCACAGTTACTGCTATACTTACTATTTTGTTCTCATATTCAATATGTATTGAATAATATAAGACAAAATTACAGCAAAAACGTGATAGGAACAGATACTTTTATATAATATTGAAGTAACTAAACTTTTATATGAAACACTGTTTAGGCAAAGAGAACCACATATTTATGCAAGTTAGGGGATGTTTTTCACATTGTAAAATATTAATTGTAGTTATTAAATGTACCAGTGCTCAAAATACAATGTTTATGTTTGACATTAATTACTGCAAAACTATAATTCAGAATGGTGGTAGCCTTGCATGTGTCAGAATAGCAACAGGTTTTGTGGTGTTAAGACTGTGCTGGGTGGGCTAAAATATAATAATAAATGTGTTGGACATTAAATACTCAGTATAGCATAAATCTGTTAGTAGTTAGCACATCACAAATTGCTTCAGAATTCATAACATCTTTAATGGGGGAGCTATACGATAATGCAAGCTACATCGCCATTTATTTCAATAAAGGATACCAAGACAAGTACTGAGATTTTCCCTTGAACCTAGGAACATTTACAAAATGTTGAACAAAACCAGACCTTGCACACTGATGTCAGATGTAATGTTAAGTACGACTTCTTAGATAACATACTTCACAAGAAAGTTTAATTTTAGATTAAAAAAATAGTGTTAACAATAAAAGTGCATGCAGGTGTCTATATGTTTCCATCAACAACCTTATGCCAGTTCTGGAGCCAGTATGTAAAGAGTGCAGACTGAAGCATTAATGATTATTATATTTAAATAACCTTTAATGATCTATAGAAAAGTGAGAATCAGATACAGGAAAATTAGGAAAATGGGATACACGTAATGTGAATAATTCTGGGAACTGAGGTTCAACACAATCATGTGACAAGAACATTTGGTGAACTAGTCTTCAGACAGAAAGTGAGGATCAGTAAAAATGTTTTTTAAAATTTTAAACACTATTTTGAAAATTTCAGTAACAACCATGTTGAAACTGAGGAGATGGAAAAATAGGGAAGTAACAATACAAATGGATGAAGACTATAGACAGAACAGTAAAAAAAAAGGGAATTCTAAATTTGTCAGATGCTTTAGGATTATGTTAGACCACTTGAGAAACTCTGGGATAAGAATCTTGTCAAAAATAGAAGTTCAAACACACTTTTAAAAGCTGTTGGGAATAGTAATACTAATGTTACTGAAGATAGTTTGGTTGATAAAGTCAAAAATTCACTTGAAAAAGTTAGATTTTCTTGATGCTGAATATAAAATTTTGAACTCAAATATGACATCAGAAACAAAACATGACAATTTTAATCTAACATCATCTTAATTGTCTTTGAAAATTTGTACACTGAAAAATGTTTGAAAATATTGGAGACATTGCTGTCTCAAAAGACAATTCTGTAGACCATATTTCCATGTACAAGTTTATAAATAGAGTTGTTAAAGGAAGTTGAATTTTGCATCTAAGCAATATTTACTTAGACTTTTGTGTAAATAAGTACTGAAGTTAACAGATGAGAGCAGATCTGTGTCAGTAATAGAAGTAGAGTCATAACCAAGTGATGATGCAGATGGATAATAGCATTTGTGTCATTATCGGGACATGAATCCTGTTCATGGTTTCAGTATGGCAAAATCCATAGCATCAAGTTCATTGAGTACCACTGCCAAAATTTTCACTTTTTGCAGTTTGTGTTTCCTCCAACTTGTCTGTCATTTTCGAGCTATCCTCAACTGTAAGTCTATCCTCTCTTTAGCAGATATTAATTAGGTAGTTAATGGGAAATCACTAAGAGTAGTCTCACAGTATATAATGTGCAAAGTTAGTTCACATTTGTTTGAAAAGTAAAGCGACTTTTGTGAAGTCTTTAGAATGACGTTTGAATTACTGGTTTCATTTGCAAGATCTTCAAAAGAGGAAACATTTAATGTTCTTTTAGTTGCAGTAATGAAAAAGTGTTTTTGTTTGTGTGTGTGCACATGGTTTTCTTTCTTTTTCTTTTAAGGTAATGACACTAGACTTATAGAATTAGTTTGAATTTTGTGTTGTTTGACTTAATACTTTGGAGACCAAGCCTTTGCATAGCTCAGGCTACAACACTTTGTTCAAATGACCTTGCCCAACTATAGCCCAAGCTGCTATTTTCTTGACTAGAAGCCACCTATTGCTTGGACTTACTTCATATGAGAACAATTTAGAGATGTCTCACTACATGTTCCTTGACTAGTGCTCCCTACTATTATCAGTTTCCAGAATAATTTTGAAAGATATTCTAGTAAATGTAACAGCTGCTCTCACAATTTCTTGATCTAATATGATCACGACGACATAATTTCAGATGTATACTCATTATGTATTGTAGTTTGCTGTCATTCTGGTACAAACACATGATCTTTGTTGAGTGAGACAGGTCCAATTATTTATTTATTATTTTTTTTAAGAGAGAAAGAGATTTTTTTAAACAGAGAGAGACGGAGGAAGAGAGAGAGAGAGAGAGAGAGAGAGAGAGAGAGAGAGAGAGAGAGTGACTTTTTCTACAACTGCACTAAGGGAGATGTGGACACATGTGACCATCTGTGCAGCAACTATAGGGTTGACCAAAGAGCAGGGAGATGGCCCCTCTCTGTGTTTCTCCATTTTCTAAATGTTTCTGCACTAAACTTTTATGTTATGTAGGAGCTGAACACTAGGGGAGAGATACAAAGAAGAATATATCTGAAGGAACTTCCAAACAAACTTAAGCTCACTAAAATAATTTTATGATCCAAGAAGCTTTGTATTGTTAGTGCACAGCATCTCCTTTTTTAGTTCTAGGTTACATTTCCTTTGTTCCTCACATGATAAATCACTGTGTCATTGAAAGATGCTAACTACATGCTGTATTTAATCACTTACATGCAAAGATCATCCATAAATCACAATGTTTCATTTTTTTATATGACTAAACCCATATATTCAGTTTAATTTGTGCTTGGTTCAAATTGACACAACATGAGTACTTATGTTTCGTCTTGGCACACAAGTACTAAATGGTTAATTTTGGATAAGGTGTACATCTTTGCTTCTGCCATTTGCCAATAGGTGGCGACAATGATAAGTAGTGATCGAAAGAAACAGATCACAGACATCAGGAAGTTAGCTTGGACATCATTCAACATAACCTCATTCAGACATTCATTGATTTGTGTCTGCATCATAAAGTTGTTGTTGATTCAAAATGTCAGTTTATGAGCCTAATTCTCATTATTTGTGGAAGGTGTTACCATTTCATTCCAATATGAAGAAAACAGATGCTGAGTCTCATCGAATGCTCTCAAGTACATGTGGTAAGGACACTCTTAGTGAAAGAATGTGTTGTGAGCGGTTTCAATGCTTCATGAACAGTGATTTTAATGTCAAAGACTGGCATAGTGGTGGAAGAGAGAATGTTTTTGAAGATGCAGAATTGGTGACATTTCTGAGTGAAGACTCATGTCAAACTCAAGAAGAATTGGCACGATTAGTGGGAGTGACACAGAAAGCCATTTCAAAATGTCTCAAGGCTATAGGCACGATTCAGAAAGAAGGGATTTGGGTCCTGTGTGAGCTGAAACCAAGAGACATTGAACGGCGTTTGTGTGTTTGTGAACAGTTGCTTCAGAGGGCAAAACAGAAGGGATTTCAACATCGAATTGTGACCGGGGATGAAAAATGGGTTCATTACAATAACCCTAAATGCAAAAAATCATGGGGATATCCCGGCCATGCTTCCACATCGACGGCCAAACCAAATATTCACAGCTCCATTTGATGGGACCAGCTCAGCGTCATGAACTATGAGGTGTTAAAACCAAGTGAAACAATCACAGCTGCTTGTTATCAAACATTATTAATATGTTTGAGCAGAGAATTAAATGACAAATGGCCACAATACAGTGAGAGGCATGATAAAGTGATTTTGCAGCTTGACAAGGCTCAACCCCACGTTGCAAAAGAGGTCAAAATGTGCTTGGAAATGTTAAAATAGGATGTGCTACCCCACCTGCCACATTCTCCAGACATTGCTCTCTCTGACTATCACTTGTTTAGATCAATGTGACATGGCCTGGCTGACCAACACTTCTGATCTCATGAAGATGTCACAAATTGGATCGATTCATGGATCACTTCAAAAGATGAACAATTTTTTTGGCACGTGAGTCGTACACTGCTCGAAAGATAAGAGAAGAGAGAGTGATGGAAGATACTTTGAATGATACATGTATAACCAATTTTTTTCAATAAAGCCTCAAATTTTGGGGAAAAACTGCAGAAGCAAAGTTGTACACCTTGTACTAAAGTTCAAAGACTCGCTAAACAACACAAATTTGCATTTTCTCTCAGAATGTATCCAATATTAAACATTATGCTACCCTACTAATATGCAAATGGTTTTGGAAAATTTGAAAGATTTTTGTATGAAAGTTATAGGCAATTTATAAGATCTGAATAAGTCACATAAATGCAAAAAAAATTTAGCAACTCCACTTCAACAGATAACAACATTAAGCAGCTATACCTCTGGAAGGAAGAAAATTCCGTTTAATAGAGAATGATGAACTCTGGAAATATAATAATTTCCGCAGGACAACAGAACTCATTTCATATGTTATGCATGAATTGCTGTGGGAGGGTTCTGGAAAATACCAAAAGGGAGGCAAAATTTTTCATATGAACTTTGTGAGACCACTTTTATTTTCAGTGCCTCGGGCACACCAGAACAATTTTTTGTAAAGAAAAATAAAACATGTAGCTGCACTCACAGAGCAGAGAAGATTCCTGTTGCTATATCAATTTGTCTGATGAACAGTACTTTAGTTTTTGTTCCTCATGTATATTGACAGCAATTGAATTGCATGTATTTTACTGTGCAGACTAGTGTTTCCTAATTTGCTCTAAGTTTTTTGTGTAAATTTTAGTACATACTTGCATGAGGTGACTGCTAACTGAAAAGCCACATCACATAACGCCATTTAAATCTCATCTTAGTATATACTGAATAGTTGACACTAGTGCTTTAGAGTTAGTGTATTTATTTTCTACAGTAGATTGTTTAATCTGCCCTCATGTGTGACAGATGTGGATGTTGTCGTAGATTAGTGAGCTTGGGAGTGAAACATCAGGATTGTGGGTTGGTGTGTCACTGGGATGATTGTAACAGGGAAGCTGTTATAGTGACAGATGAGGCTCACCAATGGAGTTACAGATTATTGAGCTGTGACAAGAAAATCATGGAACAGGGAGAAAAGATTTCTGCCTTTCAGGCTGAACTAGAAATGGTGTACTTCAAATTAGACAGATTGAAGGGTGAAAGAGACAATTGGAGCTGGGAACAGGTAACAAGTTGTAGTCTGAAGGAGAAATTCCCAGAAATCACTTTTCAGATTCCAGTGAGCAATCAGTTTGATTTGTTACCTGTACTAGAAGATCCTCAAACAGTTTTTGAGAGAAGTGGGGTGGAGCAGACTTGTAGTAACAATTGTAATGCTAGGTCCAGAGTAAAGTCAACTAGAAAGAAAAGAGTCCTGCCATTACGTAACAGTTGCTACAAGATAGGCTAGTAGTCGAGTACCAGGTCACAATCACAGTGCAACCTAGTGCTAAGCTTAGCCAGGTTACAGAAAAGCTAGGAGCTTCGTGCAAAGATTTTGATGGTGAGGACCATGTTCTTATAGTAGGAGGAGCAGAAAACAGCCTGGCTAGCAATTTGGACTATAGTATTAGGTGTGACCTGGATGCAATAAAAGCAGCAACAGCTTACACTCATGTGGGGTTTGATTTGATTTGATTTGATTAATTATTCACTCCATAGACCCACAAAAAAGGGGATCCTCCTGGGTGTGGAATATGTCAGATAAATACATCACACAAATGTAATTAGAAAAACTTGAGTTTCATTAATTTTAATGATCCTCAGTCAATAAACTGTAAAATTATGTACATTAATTAAAATTAACCTTCTAATATTTACAGGTTTAATACTTACATCTGCTTTCATTAAATCATGCAGTAGCTAGTTACTTGGCTATTTCAACAAGGTATTGTCAAAAATTAAAGTAAATTATTCAGTGGATGTTTTGCAGCACCATGACCAGTCCTGGGTTAATATGGCTGTCAACCACATTAACAGAGAGATGGGGGGTGGGTTACTGTTGGCAGAAACTAAATCTCATATCTGTGCTGTGCCTGTTGATGCAAATGGGAGGTGGGGTTACACAAGTCATGACCTGCACCTGAATAGGAGGGAGAAGGATAGATTAGTTGATCTTCTTGCAGAAAATGTAAGGGGGCCACATGCACACAAGACAAAATACCTCTAATTACTGTGGTCAGGCAGACACATTTTTTAGGTTAGAGTCAGGTTACAGACAGAGAGTATAGAAAGAGATTAAAACAGAACAGTGTCATAATATCTATAGTAGGATCCAAAGAAATAAAATTTGTTTATTTCTTCAGAACATTAGAGGACTGAAAAATAAGATACATGAGTTCTTGTATGCCTAGAAAATGGGATACATTCTGAAGGTATAGATGTTTAGTGTCTCTGTGAACACCATATAACCACAGGGATGGAGAAGTCAAATTTAAAGGATTACAGATTAGCATCTTATTCATGTAGAGTCAACATGGAAAAAGGAAGAGCTGTTACTTATATAAAAAACTGGACACCAAGTCAAAAACATTGAAACAAACATTTTTTGTGTAGATAAGATCCTTGAAGTATGTGCTTGTGAGTTCCTACTGCAATATACTTCTATAGTAATTGTAATGATCTACAGATTCCCTCAATGTAACTTTCAGGTATTCATGAAAAATCTATAGGCATTTTTGAGCTACCTGTCATACAAAAAGAAGCAATTAGTGGTTTGTGGTGATTTTAATGTAGATTTCTTAAAAGATACGGATAGGGAAAAGGAGCTAGAATCTTCATTTGGTTGTTTCACTCATGTGCAACAGGATAGCAGGTCAGTTATTGATAATATTTTCATAGACAGTGCTCGGGCAGAAACAACAAGTGTGTACCCATTTCCTAATTGGCTATCTGGTCATGATGCACAGTTAATGGAAATAACACATATAGCACCATAAAGGCTTCAAGCAGGTCACACAAGGCAGGGAGGCTTATTGATGTGAACAGGGTACAGAGTTATAAGAGCAGCATAGAAGGGGTAGAATGGGATGAAGTATACACAGAAAATTATGCTGATGTCAACTTCAATTTATTCCACCATAAATTTGTCTCAATATTTGAAAGAGGCTTTCCTGAAACTTTATTTTAAAAAATCCATCACAAAGTCAAGTAAGCCATGGATTACTAAGGGAATTAAGATACTGTGTAACAGGAAGAGGGAAATATATGGACAGGTCCAAATAAGTCGCAATCCGATGTTATTTGCTTACTACAAAATATACTGTAATATTTTAAGGAAAGTCATTGAGAAGTTGAGAAGCTTATGTGTTCTGATAGAAATTAATAATGCAGATGACAAGATCAAAACTATATGGAATATTGACAAACAGGAGACAGGGCAGCCTGACAGTGCACAGCATACCATAGCAATAAAGCTAAATGATGGTGTTGATAGTGACAATTCTGTAATATTGTGCTCTGCCCATGACCTTATCGAGATGTCAAAAGTTAAATATATAGTTTAATCTTTGTGCCAGTTAACTGCACTGCAAGTCAGCAAATATGTATGCCAAGGATAATGAGAGCGGCATAGCATTATCATCCATATTTTGTCCTATATAAGTTTGCATGCTGTCTTTTCTTTCTCTCTCTTTAGTCGCATGCCTTTCCAACAGTTTCTTACGCTATCAGACTCCTATTTTCTTCCATTTTTGTGCAAATGAACTGAAACTGTTTTCCTGTTAGGAATTTGTTTAGGTGCGCCATTACTATCACCAATTACAATTGCTGATATGACTTTACTATGAACACCTTTTTCTTTCACTCCATTGCCAACATAAGATTATTATGATTTCTACGTGTTTCGCTGAAATATGGCACAACTCTTTACTATGTCCAAAACTGTAATATTACAGCTTGAGATGTCAGATGTCTGTGCCAAAAAAATTTAGGCCTAATTTGTGAAATTATAACTGCTTAATTTAGTATTTCTGCTTAGCAACAATCATCTATCCCCAATTTACAAAATATTACAGATTTTGCTTTACTACACTTTTGCTTATATCGCCAATCCCATACCCATGAAATTAAGTTAAAACTGTTTCTCACAAGGTGAGGAGACAGCTAATCATATCCCTGAGATCATAGGAAAGCAAATTAAACATTTTTCAGCTCACCAAGACTCTATTGGCCTTCGCTTCAAACAGCAAAAAGGTAAAAAGGATTAAGAAAGTGATTTGTGTGTGAGAGTGAAATATTTAAATTCATTTTACTTTTCATTTAGTACATTTCCTCTTAATTAATTAATTGTTTATTTGATTATTATTTATTTTATTTAATTATTATTATATTTGGCACTCAAAAGAGTGGCCGCTATGTAAGAATAAGTGTATGAAAAAACTTTAATCCTATTTTCTAATATAAAAATTGTATTTTTATTTCATATAACCATCAAATGTACTGTATCACAATGTGGAAGAAGTCAACCAATTCAGTTTATGGCAAATTGTACATTTGTAAGGTAAAAACACATTCAAATCAATTTTTTGCTCTGTTCAAGACACTAGTTTTTTTTTCAATAGTACTTTTTCCTTTGTAAAGTCATAGTTAGTACCAGTTTAGTTCAGTGATTCTGGAAGTGTGTGTTAATAAAAATCTAATTTTGCAAAAATCGTCACAAGATTGTTTTTTCGAGTGAAGACAGAGAACACAAAATGGCCGATTTGGCTGCCCAAGGATAAAAGAGCATCACAGCCAGGAAAATTATTTATTGTATTAATGTTATTTACTGTTATATATGTATGTACATTACTGTTAATGGTTAACATTTGTGTGACGAATTTATCGCAATTTTTCAAGATTTCATATTATGGTCAAAGTCAGTAGAAAGCAAAAATTTACCAGTTGAAATCATGGATTCACCATCAAATTTCAGAAATGAAATGCTAAATCTAAATGAATCACTCATAGATTGAACCACAAATGAGTTAGGAAAGGAAACTACAGACTTGAACATGTTCATTGCGAATTCGGAGGTCGCACAAAACATCGAAAATGGTCATCCGGCCACAGAAATTAATCAAACTGCAGTGGATACAGATCAATCTAATGAAATGTTAGAAAACAGTATTGTGCTCGACCCATTACTGCTTTCATGAAAAAGTTGGAATTATGATATCGCGAACATGATCAGCGGGAAAAAGAAAGCGAAGCTTTACGCAAAAATAAACAGGAGCAAGAGATAAAGAATTAAGAAATGAAATAAAAACTGAACTAACCAACAAACGGTCTGATTTAATGAATATGAAGCAAGCTTATGCTCCAGTCTTGAGCCAAGTCAACAAACTGTAAGTGATTCCATTCCGCAATAAAATCAGATGTGGAAGAATTAAAATCTGAAGTTGCAAATCTTAAAATAAATAATCAAAAGATTTTGATTTTAGACAAACAGCTGGAATCTCACAAAAGTCAAACAATACAATTGGATAACCACTAAAGAGACTGAACTTGATACAAAGATTAATGTTGCCATCGACAACACTGTGCAACACGTACGTGAAGAAATGTGTTCTGCCATACAAGCGATTTCAGACATGGTGCACAATCCATGAGATGGACAAAAAGAACCAAATGAAGAAATGCCTATGTGGACACAGGAAATAAATGCTCGAGTCCGTAGTTTAGAGAAATCTGTTTGGACGGACAGCAGAATGGAAATTAATTTTCCTATACAACCACCAAATGACAACAATGCATGAAAAATGACATTCAGGAATGAAAAAATATTCCAAACACATGACTTGTCACCAGCAAAATGCAATCTTGAAGATGAAGGTATAGTGAGTTCAGGGAAAACTGAGCAAAGTTTACTCAAACGTCGCTATTTTCAAACATTTTCTGAGGACAAGAAATCGATCCACCCAATTGTATTTATACATGCTTTTAAAAATATCTTACCCAGATACTGGTCAGAATATCAAAAACTACAGTTCGTGATGTCACACATCGCCAGTGACACAGCCCTACGGGCTAGTGAAACTGCTGAATTCTGTAATATGCTTGCTGAATTAGAGAAACCATTCCTTACAAAATATTGGTCCGCAAGAATGCAAGAACGTTTATGCAAAGAAGTTTATACCCCAGAACTGTATAATCCAAAAAAGGGGAGCCTCGGCAAATATTTTGAACGATACATTGAGAAAACGATATATTGGTCTGAGCCTATCTCACACAAAGAAGTACTATGAATATTAAAGACAAAATTACCGATCAAACATAGGGAAAAATTTATAAAAGTACCAGATGAAGATTTGGAGCATTTCCTTTCAGTGATCGACTCTTTAGATCTAATTCAAGAAGACACAATGTCTTACCAAGCATTCATGAATAACTGTAACGGTTGTCACAGTATTGATAATATGGAAAGTAATGAACAGAGTAAACATAACCAACACAGAAAAGGTCAATATGACAAAGTGAATGTGCCTGGTTACAACCATAACCTTAACCATGCTTGGAATGACGCGAATACCAGTTACATAGCCAATAAATGGAATTATGGTAATGGTAACTTGGGAAATGGCACGAGCCATAAGTGCAAATACAGAGGTGGAAATAATTACCATGATGCTTACCATGCTAAAAGGACAACACGGAAAAAGTTGAATGGCATTGAATGGGGTAACAATGACAGTCCTCTGAATCAGCCAGAAACAAATAAGCAGAAGAAGAACCTATATTCAAGTAGTAATAATGGCAAACAATGGTCAAACCAGCAACCAATTTTATGGTTTGGTAACCAGACACCAAATTTAATGCAAGCAGTATCCGTCATTGCAGACACGAACCATCAAAGTCACATTGACAGTAACTGTCCTACTACAGTGTGAGTATGTGAAGTTGTAGAACAATCCGGCCACCAACAACAGTCAACACGAATGCCTTCCATTCTGAAAAGCCTCCTGAGCACAGTTGTATCAATAAGTGGAGCCAACCCCACAATCAATCTGGAAGTGCTATGTTACAATGATGGTGCTGACATCATGGACAAATTATTAGAAGAAGTTGATGTCTGTAAACATGATGATGAATACATGGTGCAAGCCGCAGACGGTCACTATTAAGTGTTTGTGTGGAAGCAATCATTGAAAGTGGTGGAACTACAAGTGTCATAAATCAGACCTTGTTTGACCAAATTAATTGCATTAAGAGATTACCTATATTGCCCGCTCAAAATTGCCGAGTTTCTGGTACATTAGGCACTGCCACACAAATAGTTAAGCAACAGGTGCAGGCTGATCTCTATGTAGAAGACAAGCCACTTACATGCCACTTCTTACTAATTAAAAATTTATCAGTTCATTGCATCTTAGGATCGGATTTTCTATGTGGTAGAGATGCAAAGATCGGTCTACCTGCACGAAAGTGCATGGTTACAAACAAAGGCAAAAAAACTGCACTATGGTCGATTAGGACTCCAAATGCACAAAACAGATAATGTCATAATTGTATTGTGAAATTGGTAGACCCAAAAATACTCCACATTTCTAAAGATTTCAAGACATCCGTGTTTCTGCACTTGAAAGTTAATGAGGCAGCAGTAACTAGCAATGCAGCATCAGTTGTAGCAAAAGGATCAGAGTTGACTTATCTGAACCAAACACAGAAGGAAGAACTCACAAATCTCATTGAAGATTATATGCCTGTGTTTGATGGTAAACCTGGGATCATAACGAACTAGGAGGCTGCTCCCAAAAAAAGTTTTTGTAGGACATCATATGCCATGCCGTGAAGTAAACAAGAATCTCTAAAGGCAGAAATACGTAAGTTGCTAGACTGGAGAGTAATCAAACCATCAGGCTCCCCAAAAAAGGTTTAGGAATGATCAAATGTTAGTAGACAATGTGCTACTTACCAACTTGAAGTAATGACCTGTAGTACATGTGTTCCAAAATTTGTATGTAAACGATTGTACTGTGTATTCACCTTTTATATAGATTTCATGGTGTATATATAACTAATATGAATCTTTATCTTTCAGTATTTAGCCCATAAGTTGTTTCCTTTTGAAATAGTCGAGTAAATAACTTCATTCAATAATTAAAGATAACTTTTTCAAAAAGAACTTTTCCAAGTGCTATTGCTTTAATGAATATAAATAATTAGTCATGGGAGGAATAAAGTTGAAAAAAATGTTTTAAACATTTTTTCAAAGTCAGTGAGTAAACTCAAACTTTGAATAACTTGATGAATAGTAAATTTCATCTTTCCAATTATTTATGAAATAATTTCGATTTTTGTGCTAATGTGTTATTTGCAATGTATGTATATAAAACCCTAAAATAGTCAGCATATAGAGAGTTAAAGGTTTTGCCTTTATTCAGATTCTTTATTGCCATTGACCACATACAGTAGAATAGGCTTTTACAATGATAGTAAGGTACAAATATTGATCACATTACATGTAAAAATTAAATATCCTATATACCACTACAATCTTAATTATTAATATCAATATTGTCAATATCATAGAACTCTTTTATATGATAACATGGGTTTTTTGCTAGCCAGTCATATAATTTTGTTTTGAACGTTTTAAAAGGCAAGGATCGAGCGGCAAGAGAAAATTTGTTAAAAATTTTGAGGGCATTTACTTTATGGGAGTTTCCTGTTATTGCTAGCCTGTGCCTTGGATGTTAATATTTGCCTTACTTCTAGTATCGTGCTTGTGAATTGTTTCCCTGATGATACATTCTTTAATGTTATTCCTGACAAAGAGTGCAGCCTCATAGATATACAGATTCACCACTGTTAGTAACCTAAGCCTGGTAAAAAGAGGGCGACAGTGTTCTACAGGACCAGCATTACACATTATACGAACAATTTTTTTTTTTGGACTTTTAAGATGTTACTGATATGAGGAGAATGTCCCCATATGAGTAGGCCATATGATACATGTGACTGAAAGAGTCCAAAATATGCTACACGGAGATAATTATTATTGACCATATCTCTCAGTTTCCACATGAGGTAGGTCACTCTTGAGATTTTTTTGCAGATTTGGCTTATATGCTCTTCCCAAGTTAATTTGGCATCAATATGTATTCCTAAGAGCTTGACACTTTTATTTTCTATATTTTTAGATAATCCTAACACAAGCTTTTGGGTTTTGTCTGGATTACATACAAGTTTATTGGCTGCAAACCATTTTAATGCAGAGTCAAGAGTTTCTTGTGTAATCTTATCAAGGGTTGGGATGTCATGGTGTGAAGTAAGCAGGATTGTATCATCTGCATAGCAGATTACAGACTGTGATACAGAATGGGGCAGGTCATTGATAGCCACAATGAAAAAGAAGGGGCCAAGGACAGAGCCCTGTGGCACACCTGTACCAATTTCTACTAAGGGGGAATGCTCATTTCTAATTGAGACAAACTGTCTTCTGTTGGTCAAATAGGAAGAAATTATTGCTAATGAAGATTTTTGTATACCATAATACTCCAGTTTTGTTAATAATATGTTCAAAGGAATGCAATCAAAAGCTTTACTTAGATCACATAATACAAGTGACACCATCTTCTTATTTTCAAAGGCTGTTAAAGTCTGATCAACAATTTCCAGAACAGCTGCAGTGGTATTTTTACCTGGTCTAAATCCATATTGCTTGTTGCAAAGCAGATCATGCTTTTCAAAATAACTGCTTAATTGAAAGTACATGAGTGATTCAATTATTTTTGAAAATATTGGCACAATAGATATGGCTCGGTAGTTTTGGGGGAGTTGTTTATCACCCTTTTTGAATACGGAGATAATTTTAGAGATTTTTAGCAAATCTGGGAAAACTCCATTCTCTAAACATCTGTTAAAAATAAAGCTTAGTGGCTTACTTATGAGATGGACTGTTCTTTTAACAACATAGTTGGACATTATAACATTTCAGCTCCTCAACACCAAATTAAAACGTTGCATTAGGAGGTGTCTGCTTCGTGCAAAAGGTCTTGAGTTCATATTGACGACAACAAGTAATTCTTCATTACAGACGTTTATTTACAAACAGAACTGAGAGACTTCACAGACTCAACAACTGACTCTCATAGCTAACCGCACTGCATATCCGAACTGCAACTGACAACTCCCAGGTGTATTAATATCTTTCCAAACAATGAGAGACTTTGACAATGTTTTGTTTACAATACGATAGCAATTCACGACTTAAAACTAAATTAGACATTACAGAATTTTAGTACAGATTAAAGTAAGTAAAAGGATCAGTACATATAAATTCTTACAAGCATAATTTCCTAATAGATTTTATAACATTTTTCTACCAGCTTCTGGATAACCTTCACCAGATTTGTACCGATGTTTCCAGAAATATCTTGACATTTGATTCTGGATATTTCTTGAATGATTCAGAACAACTATTCACATGCAAAATGATCCAAATCGCGCTTCAAAACGTAAATAAACCTCTCTAGCAATATTTCTTGATGCAAATCGTCCTTCGAAACTAGGTCATGAAACAGTCCTCACAAGTTTTCGTATTTTTGCGATCACAATATAGAAATTCTCCATAGAAAGTTCCAGAAGTGTGCATTAAACGTTCATTTACAGACTTTCTCTTTAGCTGGTGAGTTTTTAAAAGTATCTTGTCCATATTATACGAAATAATTTAGCTGAAAACTGATAATTTATACAATTAATCAGAGCTACAGGAAACAGTGAGTCTTTCTTTTACAAAATGAAATATAATTACAAAATTGAATGAAAATAGGTTACTAACACTAATATATATTTACATTAATTCTATTTTTGTTCTTTCTATGCAAAATGTCCTAATATTGACACAGTACAATATTTAAACATCACCAAAGTTTCCCTTTACATTTTGCATATCTGTATCGACATCCCCTAAAAGTCTACAGTATCGAATACTTCAATATGTCCCAATATGTCCTGTAATGTTACAACATCCAGTAACAGTCCATACATTTGGAATTCGATAGTTTAGCAACAGTTTTACAGACTTGATCAGGCATGATATTGTTCCAGTGAAACAAAGGTCCCTCAGACAGTTGGGGACCAAGCAGATCCCTTGCCGATGTGTCTGTGGCTTTAATTTTGTCTCCGAGTTCTCTGACTGATGTGACAAAGTATTCATTCAATTCTCCTGGATCCAGCAGAGTTTGACATACTTGGCTGTGAGAATTATCTTGTCTGATAACTTCCCATGCTGCCTTACACTTATTTGGAGCACCTTCTATATACCTTTCACAAGCTGCTTTTTTGGCTTCTCTGAGCTTAGCTTTGTAATACTTTTTATTTCTAAGGTAAGCATTGTATACCATATCCCTCTGTTCAGACCCTTGATTGTCCTTGCTTTTATATGTTCTATACAGTATGAGCATATCTTCTCTGATTTCTGCTAGTTCTTTTGTATACCAGTTTATTTTTGTATTTTTACGTTTAACTGAGGATCTAACTTTTATTAACGGGGAACAGGAGTACCATACGTCTCTATATTTTTTAAAGCAAGCTTCAAAATCATTTTCAACTCCTGTTTTTCCTGGATGACACTCATAAATAGGTTCCCAGTTTGTGACCTTTAACTTGTTAATAAATGACATAATGTGCTCCTCTCTCTGACCTCTTACCCATGCCACATTAAATTCATTGGAATAAGATGATTTATAATGGTAAAGTGTTAAAAGCAATGGATCATGATCTGCAAAAGCACCATCAGCCAAGCTAACCACATATTCCTCTCTATGCAAATTAACAATAATATTGTCTAGGCATGCATCATTACGAGTAGGACACTTGTTCGTGCAGTGCAAGTTTAAAGAACTTAATATATTAAAAAATGTTCTGGAGTCTTGTTGTCTTGCATTTCCCATTTCAATATTAAAATCACCACAAATAACAATCTTTGTTTTAAACTTAGAAAGTTTCATAACTACTAGTTCAAATTGCTCAAAGAAAACATTTATGTCTCCATTTGGAGACCTATACAGGCTAACAATTATTATGTTTTCTTCAATCAGTCTTATACAGCTAAACTCAGCATTTACTTCTGAACAATACGGCATTATATCTAATTTTGAAAATTTTTGGCCATGCTTGATATAAATTCCAGCACCCCCACTTTTCTGTTTTTCCTGCACATTATATCAGCTAAAACATATCCTTCAGGAACAAAACTGCTAACTTGATTTTCTGTTAGCCAGTGTTCTGACACACATATCACATCTACATCCTTAATGTTACAATAATGTTCTAATTCTAACAGTTTATTTCTTAAACAACGAATATTGACTTGCAGTAACCTTAATATTTTGTCATTGTTTTCATTCTCAAGTGAGCACTCATCTGCATGTGGCAAATCCAAGTTGTACATATTGTTTCTGATTAAATTGGAATTGCTGGAATATTTACTTCCGCTAAAAAAGCATTTTCATCAGTGCTCTTGGTATACTCCACTGTTCCGTCATGTTGCATGTTAAATTCTAAAGATATATCACTTTTGTCTTTTAAAGGTATTGCATGCTTTATACCACGCTGCATGTTTGATTTTGCACGAACTATATCCAAGATCTTGCGACTAACAAATGTTTTTCCCAGTCTGTTGATGTGCAAGCCATGTGATGTATGAAATCGTTTCCCTAGTGTGCTTATATCAACGTATGTTGTATTTTTGAATTCCCTGCATATATTTTGCACAGCTTTATTAGTTTTTTCTATTTCGTTGTTTACACGGGACCAATTATGTAGGTCGTGACGATGTGGTATAGAAAAAACGATCACATCTGTGTTCCGGAATTCGTGCAACCTCTCTCGTCTTGTTCCGGCCGTCTTCGTTCCTGCCATGTAGTTTCACATTGTTCACAGGTTTTTCACAGTCCATATTAGAAAGTAGTTGATAACGATTGTCATTCACTAAATTTCCGTATATTACAGTGTCTTCAACTGTTTTTACTTTACGCATGCTGTTTTTAAATGACACTTTTGTCCACTTTTCTGAGTTGTTAGAACTACATTGCGGAAGATTTGTTGAGTTTTGGTTCGATTGCGACTCAGTTTTATCTTTTTGAAGTTGAGAGATACCCGTTTTTAATTCACTAATAACGAGTTGCAAACTTGAAATACGCTCTTTCAGTTTCGTAATTTCATCTTTACACTTTGCACACACTTGCTTTTTCACTGCCCAGTTCACGATTTTTCGCGACGATACTTTATGAACTTTCACCCTGGCAGCCATCTTAGCTAATCGCTTAAACCATTACATTATACATCCTCCTGATGTATACAGGGTAGCCTTTTAGCTGAATTTCATTGCAATTTTAATTTCGTAAGTAGGAAGTAAAATCATGAGATTTTCTCCATTTGAACAATCAACGAATATCATTGGAATGCGAAAGGAAGTTACGCTTTCTTTCCTGTGGATGTGTAAATGGTTATGAGTAACTGAATTTTGAGTAGTGTATATTCCTAATTTCATTTTAATTCTTTATGGACAGTAATGATGATCTTCTGATCAGTAACTGTTACTGTGAAATCTAATATATAAATCTCCAACATGAGTATAGCTAAAAGTACACAGCAGGGAACTCTCGCAGGCCTGCATCTCAAAGAATACTATAAAATTTGCCCAAAGTGAATATGTTGATTGAGACTTTTAAAAATAAAGTGTCAGTGTATTTTTCACTGAACAGTGTTGTGATTTACTGGACAATACATAAAAACAAAGTTTGTCACAATGAAACTGTGTATAAAAATGATCCTATTTAATGAACAGTGGTACCATGTCAAGTTTTGTGTGGCGATTTTTCTCCAAGATATGACAATTGGTGACGTTTCCCTATACATTACTGTGTGCGAACTGTGTGAAGTGCTTCATTCAGTGACCATAAACTGCAACCAGACAGAAAGTGATCTCTGAATTTCATGCTTTACTGCCACAAAACTGAAAACAAGTGTGATCAATAGGGCAGAATCCACCCGGGAACGCAAATTCGATGGACTTGTGAAAGACTATGTTTTATGTGTGTTGGCAGAACATTGAGTCAATGTTCTCGCTTTGGCATGAACATTTCGTCACCAGCTGCCACTAGCGTCACCTGAATGATTGTTGGAATGGTTTTCGCCGCACAGTGCAGAGCCTACTAATGTTTGCCGAACCATCTGTAGAGATACTTAGTGCACAATGGCTATCAGTCGCACTCCGCACTCTGTGAAATGTTATGGATGAACAACAAAATTGAGGACTTGGCACCTGCCTAATAAAACAACTTTCCTTACAGGGTGATAAGCTAGTGCTTACAAATATGACTATTACAACATGTACTTGGTTTTTTCATGACAGCCTGTAACAAGCTGCCACCCATCCATAACAGGCTGTGTTCCAGAGAAGTGCAAGTGTTCATGTCTGAGAGGAAGGAAGAATGAATGTTGCAGACACCAGACGTCAGTTATCTATGACACACAGCAGGTCCATCTGGACCTAATACTTACGTATGGTGGCGAAAACTATACCCAGCAGTACCCACTGTCTGCCGTTACATTGCGATGAACTTTTTTCATCACCTCAACCAACACTTCAATCAAGACATTCATCATTCCAGCAAGTGAAGGTTTCAATAGAAAGCTTTTATGAAACATATCCACAAAAGACACACTACACACACAGTAAAGTTGTAAAGTATTCTGTGACTGAAATCTAGTTAATTCACAGTAACATAAATTTTAATGCAACTCTATTGTAAAATATTTAAGACTATTCCTGTTACAATATATGATGTGTTGTGTTATCATAATACAGAGTAATATCCTTTTCCATTCCAATATGATGTTAATAACAAAAAAGGTATGTTTATTGTTCCGTATTCATGTAACTAATTAAGATCTGAGATGAAATATTTAGGGATTCATAAGATATCATCATAGTCAAACACAAGTTTAATGAATTGACTTTAAATATTTACTACCTGGTAATATTCCATAAAAGTATAACTTCCAAATAGTGCAAACTAAAAATTAGTGAGTGCCAACGTAAAATGAATTTTATTGAAAAATTCAATAATTATGCAATATTTAACTACTATTTGACAATATCATAAATATCTGATTGTAATGTAACTAGTAGACATACACAACCATCAGCTCATGGGGGAGGTTTTTATTTTAAATGGTTTTGTTTCTCACAAACCGTCTTCTGCTGAATGGGTGAGCCCGTCAAAATTTAACAAAACCATAGTCAGAATGTGAGCGTGCACATGTCAATGTTAGAAAGCCACTGGAAGCTAAATAATGAACATTGTGAAGGGAATGTAAACCCTATGGCCAACTGAAATAACTGATACCTATCTACAACAGATCAGAGAATCTATTATGGATGTGAATTTCAAAATATTGTTAATAGTTTTTAAATTCCTGTCAGGGGGCCAATGTAATACTGTGCCCTGCCGATGACGTAATAACATACTATTTTCCTTTCCTATCAAAACGTCAAAAGTTAAAGATATAATTTAATCTTTGTGCGAATGAACTGCACTGGAAGTCAGAGAATATGTACACCCAGGATAATGTACGCTTGTCTTTTCTTTCTGTCTCTTTAGTCGCACACCTTTCCAACAGCATCTTACACTATCAGACTCCTATTTTCTTCCATTTTTGTTCAAATGAACTGAAATCGTATTCCTGTTAGGAATTTGTTTAATTGTGCCATTACTATCACCAATTGCGATTACTGATATGACTTTACTATGAACAGTTTTTTTCTTAGCAAGCTAAGATTATTATAATTTCTACATGTTTTGCTGAAACACCGCACAATTTTTTATTATGTCCAAAACTGTGATGTCAGGTGTCTGTGTAAAGAAAAAACTTTGTGAAATAATAATTGTTTAATTTGGTATTTCTGCTATCATTTTATAGTAACGATCATCTATCCCCAATTTATAAAATGTTACAGATTTTGCTTTACTACATTTTTTCTTACGTTGCCAATGCGATACCCACAAAATTAAACTAAAACTATTCGCAATTTTCTTACAAGGTGAGTAGATAGCTAACCATATCCCTGTCATCATAAGAAAGCAAATTAAACATTTTTCAGCACGCCAAGAGTCTACTGACCTTCACTTCAAACAGCAAAAAAGGTAAAAAAATTAAGAAAGTTATTTGTGTATGTGAGTGAAATATTCAAATTCATTTTACTTTTCATTTACTACATTTCCTCTTAATTAATTAATTATTCAATTGATTATTATTTATTTATTTTGTTTAATTATTATTACAATTCACAAGTTGCAAGTATTTTTAAAACTTTCTGAGTGTAGCAGCAAAAATTGGGTTAAAGGGTTCAGTAGAAGAAGCAAACAAATATGTTAAAAATGTCATTCCCCAGGACTTTAGGCCTTTAGAAGTAGTACCAACACCCCCAACTACAATTAAGGGAATTATAAATATACTGAAAAACAAGAGCTCATGTGGTGTTGATGGAGTCTCTAACAGGATTTGGAAGTGTTGTTCTACTTTAATAAGTGGAGTCATTAGTGATATACTCGTATGTAATGCTTCCCTGGCACAGGGAATTTTTTCAGACAGACTGTAATAGACAATTGTAAAACCTCTTCATAAGAAAGGGGACAAGAGTGACTTAAATAATTATAGATCAATCTCATTGCTGACCTCATTTTCTTAAATATTTGAAAAAGTTATGTATTCAAGTTCAGTCTCACATTTAAGTGGAAATAATTTACTGAGCATAACACAGTTCAGATTTCAGAAGGGTTACTTGACTGAGAATGCTATCTACACATTTACCCATCAAATAGTACAAGTACAGTAGATATTTTTTGTGATCTTTCCAAGGCAAATGAGTGTGTGAATCATGTCACACTCTTAGAAAAACTCAGGTTTTATTTGAATTGAAGGCTATACACACAGCTGGTTTGAATTATACTTAACAAACAGAAAGCAAAATGTTGTGCTGAATAACATAAATAATGTTGGGAGGGTGGTAAATTCCAGTGAATGGGGAGTTATCACAAAGGGAGTCCCACAGGGTTACATTTTGGGTTCTCTGCTGTTCCTTATTCATGTGAATGACCCCTCACTTAACGTTCAGTAAGCAGAACTAGTACTTTTGCAGGTGACATGAGTATTATAATAAATCCCATTCCAGAAAAAGTAGCTGAAGATGTTGTTAAGGATGTCTTTCAAAGAATTATTAAGTGCTTCGACTGATGACACGTTCAGTAAGCAGAACTAGTACTTTTTGCAGGTGACATGAGTGTTATAATAAATCCCATTCCAGAAAACGTAGCTGAAGATGTTGTTAAGTATGTCTTTCAAAGAATTATTAAGTGGTTCGACTGATGGCCATAGATGTTAAGTCCCATAGTGCTCAGAGCCATTAAGTGGTTATCAGAAAATGGACTCTCTCTTGATTTTGAAAAAACTCACTGTATCCAGTTCTGCACACCAAATAGATTTGTACTGACAATTGATGTAGGATATGAACAGGGCCCAGTTAACAGGGTAGATTTCTCCAAATTTTTGGGTGTTCAAATTGATGACAACTTGAACTGGAAGAAGCATATTACTGAGCTTATCAAACAATTAATTTCAGCTTCTTTTTCACTTCATATAATTGCTAGTCTTGTTAGTAAACAGATTACTTCCCTAACATAATTTGCATATTTCCACTCAATAATGTCTCATGGAATAGTTTCCTGGGGTAACTCACTGCTTGGACATACAGCAGTATTGATTGCACAAAAGAGAGCAGTAGAAAAATTAGAGGTGTTCACCCAAAGATGTCATGTAGGCACCTATACAAGGAGTTAAAAATGACCTCTCCTATCCATTATTGAGGCTGTCAGTTGCTCAAAAAGGAATACATTATTCAGCAAAAAAATCTTTAATTATTTGCCCAGCAACACAAATTGACTGGCAGGTAGCAGATCAAGTTTTAAATGTAGCTTAAAATCGTTTCTTTTGGACAATTCCTACTATTCCATGGGCGAATTTCTGTTTAAGACCAGGTAAAAAAAATGTACCTCTAAATGTAGTTGCATGTGTAAAACTAAAAATTTCAGTAATATTAATATTAGCACTATTCATGTGTGTATATATCTCATAACATGACTTGTTCCACATCATATCAACATAACAATTGGGAAAATGATCTACGGAACACAACATAACCCAACTAAAGTTTGTGTAAGCAGAGTTTCTAGCAAAAAGTATCTGTTGATACACCTGCTTTCAATAGAGAAACTTATTTCTGTTTTAAGATCAAGTGGATCTTGCCATCTCAGGCTGTGGAGAGAATTCAGTATGGCAGACTTTAATGCTTGTTTATTCACCTAGTTTATATTTTATGTACAATGTAGCGCTACAGCCAGGTAATTTTCTCATTTTTGGGAGTCTATTTGTAGTTCCTCAGTTACTCCTTGCTTCTTTCTTTGTAGTCTTATTCCATTTTCCCATCGAATGATATGAATAGGTACTGATGTTGTTGTGAGCAGACACAAGGAGAACTGGCTGCCATCCATAAACAGATAGAGGCTGTGTTGGGTTTGGTAAATGGGATTATGACTACCGTTAAAAGCTGCAGGGACATTGGGCACTAGAAATGAGACCTGCATTACTCTTGGTGGCATTGGAATCCTCTGATGATCAGATCGTCACTGCTACTCCTCATATGTAGCACCTCTATCCCTGATGTGCTACATCTGACCAGTTCATCTCCACTCAAAAATGAGTGGCAAATGGTGGTGGGTTCGCATGTCACTGAACATGAGGAAAAGGGCTGCACATCTGACTCCTTACATCTTAGCATTATATACAAATCACCTCTTTGATAGGCAAGTGGACAGTTTCCCTGCCCAATCGAGATAAGTGCAAAGGTAGGGTAAGCTAGTTCCTGGGAGCTCCAACATTAGGCAGATAAAGGAGCTCCTCTGGGAAATGGTATGCAAGGCAAGAAAGAATGCCAGTGCACACTTAGTATACTTGCTGGTGGCTCTTATTCATGACATGGAAGAGGTTCTTCTGGCAACTACTGAGGACACCTGGTGCAACCTGTTGCAATGAGTGACTCCTCTCCACATGAATGATGCCCTGCTATTTCAGCTCTGAAACCATCCTTGCTTCCTTTCAGCAGATGAAACATCACATGTGGGGTGCAAGGTAAACTGATTATATGTACAATTGTACCCAGGGTCAATCATGATCCTTCAGTTTGGAGCAGAGTGGAAGGTATAAACTAAGGCTCAGATGACTCTCTGTGTGGGAATTTCTCCAATTCCACTATTGGGTAGAGAATTTAGAGTTGCCCTATATAGGTTAGGCATGTACTAGACACAGAAAGTAGCTACTGAAGTAGCAAAGTATGTGTGGCAAGCACTTGGTAGTTTTAGGTTAGTGAAACTCCCCTTTGAGTCAGAAATGAATAGTCTACCAAAATTGAAGTTCCATAGCCACAATGTTCTCAGAGAATGCTTGTCTTCACAGACTGGATATGGAAAAGATTAATGTGATACTGGTAGACTGCAGGAGCATTCAAGAAAAGATCCCGGAATCACTGTCACTTTTTGATCAGTATAATGCTCCCAATGTATTAGGTACAGAAAATTGGTTGAAACCAGTAGTGAATAGCAACCAAATCTAAAGTGGAGATTGGAATATTTATTGTAAGGCAACATATTTACTACAGTACAGAACTTAATAATAGTAAGTAGCAAGGCCATCATAGATACCAAATGTTAATTAATCTGAGTGAAGTTAAGCATCAAATGTCAGTCAAAATGGTAATTGGATTATTTCAAACGACCCTCTGGGTCAGGAACTGCAGTGGTTGAGCATTTCGGGCAGAACTTGCAGAATGTTTTTAATAATTTTCCTGATCATGCCATTGTAATAGGGGGGTGATGTCAAGTTGCCAGGTACAGACTGGGAGAGTCATGCCATCCAAACTGTTGCCAGAGTCAGGGATTCATGAGACATTCCTCTTAATGTCTTGTCCAAAAATTAATTCAAGCAGATAATTCAAGAACCAACTCATAAGGTAATATCTTAGATGGCATAGCTACAAAGAGACTTGAACTTACTGATTCAGTTTATGTAGAGGAATGTATCAATTATCATAAAGCTGTGATAGCAACTATGTCTATGGGTTTTACAAAGAATGTAGAGGAATGTATCAATTATCATAAAGCTGTGATAGCAACTATGACTATGGGTTTTACAAAGAATGTTAAAAAAGGTAGGAAAATAATTTTGCTTAGCAAGAGTGACAGAATACAAATTGCAGAGTATTGAGTAGTCAGCATTAAGTATTCAGATTCAGTGCTAAGTACAAAATTGAAAAAAATCAAAAGTATCATCATTAAGTATGCCTTAGAAAAGTACATTCTGAGAAATGTCTAAAGGGATGGGAATGATACACCCTGGTTTAATAGCCATATGAGAAAATAGCTACATAAGCAGAGAGTGCTTCATCACAGATCTAAGAGAAGTCAAAACCTAGCTGACAAACAAAAGGTGAATGAAGTGAAAATAAGTGTAAGGAGAGCAATGAGAAAATAGTTTAATGAATTTGAAAGTAAAATTTTGTCAACTAAACAGAGTAAAAACATTAACATGTTTTGGTCTTACATAAAATCAGTACATGATTCAAAATTTCTCTATTCATCTACTCAGTGGGCATACTGGCACCAAAGCAGAAGATAACAAAGATAAGGCTGAAGTACTGAATTTGCTCTTTCAAAATTGTTCACCATGAAAAACTATAAAACTGTCCCTTCTTTCAGTCATGCAATGAATGGCAAATACTGAGATAGCTGACTGCAGAATAGAAAATGTACTAAAATCACTTAGCAGTGAAAGGCATCAGGACCAGATGAGATTCCTACAACATTATACAAAGAATATGTGAAAAAACTTGCTCCTCTTCTAGCAGCAACTGATCATAGATTACTGGAGCAATAATCAGTATGTAGTGGCTACAAAAATGTGCAGAAATGTCCCATTTTCAAGATGGATTATATGAGAGATGCATTTAATTGTAAGCCTATGCTGTTCATGTCAATCTGACATAGAATTATGGAACATGTTTTATGCCCAAGAATTAGGATGCTTTTTGAGAACAAAAATCTCCCCTATAAAAATCAACATGGATTCCACAAAGAGACACCTTGCAAAACTCAGCTCATTCTGCTCCTCCATGAGATCCATGGAGCTGTAGACAATGGTGCTCAGTTTGATGCCATCCATGTTCCTTGACTTCACGGAGCTGTTCAACACTGTCCCACACTATAATTTAGTGAAAAAAAAAACTGAGTTTACTGATTACTGGACCAGGTTTGCAACTGGATTGAAAACTTCCTAATAGACAGAACTCAACATGAACAAACTTGACATATGTAAAGGTAATTTCTGGAGTGTCCCAAGGAACTGTGGTAGGATTGTTACTGTTTACACTGTCTATAAATGATATAGTAGAAAGTGCAAAAAGGTCTTTAACATCATTCACAGATGATGGGATTGTCTATGTGAGAGCAACATTGCCAGCAGATAGCACCAATTTACAGAATTACCTGCAATGGGTTAATCTATGGTGCCTGTATGTAAATAAATGTAACATATTGTAAATAAAATAGAAAGAAACTTCCACATGGGAAAAATATATTAAAAACAAAGATTCCAAGACTTACCAAGTGGGAAAGTGCCGGTAGACAGGCACAATAAATAAAACACACAAACACACACACAGATTTTCTAGCTTTCGCAATCGACGGTTGCTTCTTCAGGAAAGAGGGAAGGAGAGGGAAAGATGAAAGGATGTGGGTTTTAAGGGAGAGGGTAAGGAGTCATTCCAATCCCGGGAGTGGAAAGACTTACCTTAGGGGGAAAAAAGGACAGGTGTACACTCCCACACACACACATATCCATCCGCACATACACCTGTCGAGGCGGAACTACAGAGGCAAAGAAGTTATTGAAAGACAGGTGAGGTATGAGCGGCAGCAACTTGAAATTAGCGGAAGTTGAGGCCTGGCAGATATTGAGAAGAGAGGATATACTAAAGGGCAAGTTCCCATCTCCGGAGTTCGGATAG
Organism: Schistocerca gregaria; assembly: GCF_023897955.1. NCBI lineage: Eukaryota > Metazoa > Arthropoda > Insecta > Orthoptera > Acrididae > Schistocerca > Schistocerca gregaria. The sequence continues at coordinate 852,631,671 of NC_064920.1, forward strand.
GCTGGTGTTGGTGGGAAGTATCCAGATAACCCGGACAGTGTAACACTGTGCCAAGATGTGCTGGCCATGCACCAAGGCATGTAACATATTGCACATACACAAGAAAAGAAATACTCCACAACTGAACTGGTCTTTTTTAAAAGGACATACATCATTACATTGGCTACATAATTTTCTACAGCAGTTCATATATAATGAGTGTAGATCTATGATTTGTGTTTAAAAAGGCACCTGTGACTCATTTAGCTGGAGTCTGAAATCACATTTTGTTTTAAATGGGCATAAGTCACTGACATGGTGCCCTTTTGAAATTGAACAGTTTGCAATGGTCTGGTGAGTGCAAACATTCACGAGATAAAAAAGGGATCAAGTACTTTATAAGTTTATCATGAAGGGACTGGTAGAATGGGTTCCAATGAAGTCTGTTCCTTTTTATTTGATTATCTGAAGTTTATCTCCAAAAATATCACAGAGCTTTGACTTCTGTCTGAAAATTCCATGTGACACAACAAGAACCAAATGCTCTCTAGATTGCTACTGTGACTGACAGATTGTGAATGTTTCAAACTTATTCAACAGTATTTTCCAGTGAGAGGACACAGCATTTTACCATGCAATAAAGGCTTTGGTATTGATTTAAATAAATTTTAACAGAATGACATTATATTCACTTCTCATAAAATAAGACAAAACATTCTGTTAAGTATGCAAAATGTAGAAAGTTTAGAGTTACAGAAGTTGATATATTTGACATTTTGGATTTTAAAGGATGGTGGATAAAATATTATAAGACAACAACAATTTCTAAAAAACAAGCAACAAGCCAAGATGTGGCACATATAACTTTTCAACTGAGTTACTTTTCTAGAATTGTGCCCTTTTAAGAAAGACAAATTCAACTTTATTATTGATAACAAATTACTGGAAACAGTATCTAATATAACGTATCTAGGAGTAACTTTCAAGATTGATTTTAAGTGGAAAGGCCACATAGTACAGACAGTAGGAAAAGCAGATGCTAGTCTGAGATTCATGGGAAGAATCTTAAGGAAATGTAGTTCGTAGTAGTACAACCAATTCCTGAGTATTGTTCAGTAGTCTGGGATCCTTACCAGATAGCACTGCTAGAAGAGGTAGAGAAGATGCAGTGAACAACAGCACAACATTGTCATGGGATTGTTTAGTCAGTGCAAGAACATTATAGTGGCAAACATTATAAGAGAGGCAATGCACATCAGAAAGGTTTACTACTGAAATTTTGACAGAGTACATTCTGGGAAGAGTCAGACAACAGATTATTTCCTCCCACATAGATCTTAAGAAATCACCACAATGAGAAAATTAGAGGCAGTACAGAGGTTTACAGATGATCATTCCTACTATGTGCCATTCATGAGAGGAACAGGGAAGGAAGGATCACTTAGTGGTACCAGAAGTACCCTCTGATACACATCATTAGGTAGATTGTAGAGTGTGGTGTAGACATAGATATGATACATTTGAGCCTTTGTGATGGTAATACCATTTTCCTTGTTTATAATTATCGTAACCATTTTGTCAATTACAACAAAATCCAAAATAGATTCAAAGCTTTTGATCTTATTCTTTCACTTTGAGTAAATAAATTATAACACATTAAAATGGACCATAATTACATTAATTTTCATTTTATAGTTCTTATTAAGCACAAACCAAAATGAACATAATTATTCAAAATGATGGGAGTTTATTTCAAAGGCAGAAAACTGTTATTTATTATTCAGCAGAAGCTTGTCCAAAATTTGATGTATTTATTTAATTAGAAAGCTTTTCTGAAAACCCAAGTGCACCAAGAATGTAAAACTAATTTCATTTTGTAATGGAACTGCACAATAGCTCATCTTTATCTATACTTATAGGTACAGATGAAAAAGAGTTACTTGATGGACTTTAAAAATTTACTAACTGGCTCACAAACATGGCATTGCCAGGTAGTCATTTTGCCAATTTTCTATTAATGCAATAAATAAATAAATAAATAAATCTAGATAATTTCTGTATGTTCGTTGCAGCTGCTTCACATGTCTACTACATGATTTTTTAGACGTGTCTATGGGAACATCTATTCACACCTCTATAGATGGTGACCAGTTTTGTCTATGGCAGTTTGCACTTCACACTTGAAAGCTGTCCAAAGCGCTATCGGCATCAGGGGTTTCCTTAAATTAACTCAACTGTGGGAGTGCTTTAGCAGTAAACAATAAATGAATTAAAACTTCATGGGTGATGAATTTTTCATTTATAATCCTGAATGTAGCTGTATTTTTAATGCATCATATTTCATGAACTATGAGTCATATAATGATATATTTTTTTAGTAAATGGAGTTAATAGGAAAAAAGTAACAAATTTAAACATCATGTACAATGCGGTAGTTTTTCATATGTTTATGATGTCATACCTCTTGAACTACGTATGATACCATGACGTAATTTTGTAAGTAGTTTGTTATATACATTAATAGCGTCTGTAAAAACTTACTGTGAATACAATTGGTAGCATAGAAGCAATAAATTTAAATGTCATGCAAGATGCATGAGTTTTTCACAATTCTCATGTGTTTTTCATTATGGAGTACAAACAAATTCAAAACTGAACAAATAAAATTAATAAGGCAAAAGTGGGAAATGAAGCCATCTTTGAACAAAATTATTATTTAACATTCTGTATTGTTTTAAGAATGTGAATAATGTGAGTTTATTATTTATATTACTTCATTATTTTTCTTAAACTGGATTTATTTCAGAATTTGTTTATTTAACATTATTTTCATTTATTACTGTTAGTTACAAACTTTAAAAACAATTTAAAGTATGGTTATCAATAAATACATCATCTGTCATTGACAAAAGTGTGAAACAATAGGCAGAACACAAAGCAGAGCCAGTAAACCATAAATAAACTATTCAGCAACAGACGAATTTTGAACACTAGATGAAGAAAAAAACTGATTTTTAAAGGCTATCCTGTAGCTGAAACAGTGAAAACTTGGGATCTGAGTTTTCTGTAACTCATAGCTCTATAGATGGTGACCAGTTTTGTCTATGGCAGTTTGCACTTCACAATTTAAAGCTGTCAAAAGTGCTGTCAGGCACCAGGGATTTCCTTAAATTTTCAGCATTGCATACAGGAAGTTGCTTAACATCTTAATCATGCATAAATTATCCTGTGCCGGTTATGTTATTCAAATTTCTAATCAATGGTAGATTGATTGATGGGAGAATTGGTAAAAAGATTTTTGTCAAAAATCAGAGTGTAATTCCGAAGACTATGCCATTATTGAAAATTATGTAGACTCACGAAAAGTGCTGGTACTAATGAAAAATTTCGGAATGATAATCTTTTAATTTCATTGATGGAAGGCACAACTGCATAGTCCTTGAAAGTAAGTTTGTGTGTTTTTGATCTGCCAGTAGGCTTTAAAGAAAAAGTGAATGTGGGATTTAAAACTGACATTGTGTTTTATTATAGAAAATGTAATGGCAGAACTGTGTGTCAGTTTGATATTTGACATTGAAATGGAAAAGGTATGACAGGTTTTACTACTGAACAGACTGAAGAAACCTCCAGACAAAGTAATGTCTCAAAAAAAAACAGTAAACAAAAATTACTGAATATTCAAATGACTTTCACTATATTCTGGTAATGAAATTTGAACATTTCCTTATTCTTTTGCTTTGCACTTTATAGATAGGTTACTCTTACTGACAAAACAGTTACTGATCATTTAATATTGCAGAATAGATTATGACAGAACTTATGTTGAATCATGGTTACTAAATAGTTTCACCTTTCATTATCCTTAGTGTTGATGGCTTTGAGTACTGCTACATACTTTTGTCTTTGTTATCTTTAGCAGTTTATGAATCAGTAATAGAGACACTTGTTTTGAAAGGGGGAATATGTATTTCACTGTTTTGTGAGGACATATACTCTTGAATGGAGTAACAATGAGCATACTTATTTTTTGTCCATGTTGGTTAAAAAAAATTATACACACAAACTTTTCTCTGTTCTCAGAAACTGCTATATAATTTTGAAGATAGAACTAAAAGAAAGTGTTAACATGAAATTAGACTTATCAATGCATTGTGTTTCTGTATTACTTGGGCTTAGAGAGTTTATCTGACTGAACACTGTATTTTTGGGAAGTAATTATGCTCCTGTCAGTAAAATTTCACACATCTGATGAGTACTATGCTGATTTAAAATAAAGCAATCAACAGTTTTTGGCTGCAAATATTTTTTTAATGATTTAGTGTTAGATATTTTCAGCTAGCCTGTCCTTCCACATTTGAACCTGGTGCTGGAGTTCAGGGTGAGCTTGGTCAGCAAGTACCACATCATCTGCATAAAGAAGGGTCCAGGAATATGAAGTCTGTATGTCAGATGTTGCCATATCCATGCAAAGGATGAATAGAAATGGTGAAAGGGCAGAACCCTGATGAACACCCACAGTGATATCGGAGGGCAGAGAAATTAAAGCAGGACTAAGAACAACACTAGTGGAATTATGGTACAAAAGTTGCACCTAGCTTATACAGGGTGTTACAAAAAGGTACGGCCAAACTTTCAGGAAACATTCTTTACACACAAAGAAAGAAAATATGTTATGTGGACATGTGTCCGGAAATGCTTACTTTCCATGTTAGTGCTCATTTTATTACTTCTCTTCAAATCACATTAATCATGGAATGGAAACACACAGCAACAGAACGTACCAGTGTGACTTCAAACACTTTTTTATAGGAAATGTTCAAAATGTCCTCCATTAGCGAGAATACATTCAAACACCCTCCGTCACATGGAATCCCTGATGCGCTGATGCAGCCCTGGAGAATGGCGTATTGTATCACAGCCGTCCACAATACGAGCACGAAGAGTCTCTGTGCCCGCATCTCGTGCTCGTGCGGTAGCATTCTTGTTTCCCACGCACGGGTTCCCGGGTTCGATTCCCGGCGGGGTCATGGATTTTCTCTGCCTCGTGATGGCTGGGTGTTGTGTGATGTTCTTAAGTTAGTTAGGTTTAAGTAGTTCTAAGTTCTAGCGGATTGATGACCATAGATGTTAAGTCCCATAGTGCTCAGAGCCATTTGAAGAGTCTCTGCATTTGGTACCGGGGTTGCGTAGACAAGAGCTTTCAAATGCCCCCATAAATGAAAGCCAAGAGGGTTGAGGTAAGGAGACTGTGGAGACCATAGAATTAGTCCGCTCTCTAGCAATCCATCGGTCACCGAATCTGTTGCTGAGAAGCGTATGAACACTTCGACTGAAATGTGCAGGAGCTCCATCGTGCATTAACCACATGTTGTGTCGTACTTGTAAAGGCACATGTTCTAGCAGCACAGGTAGACTATCCTGTATGAAATCATGATAACGTGCTCCATTGAGCGTAGGTGGAAGAACGAAACTAAAATGGGCTCTAACATGGAAATTAAGTGCTTCCGGACACATGTCCACATAAAATCTTTTCTTTATTTGTGTGTGAGGAATGTTTCCTGAAAGTTTGGCTGTACCTTTTTGTAACACCCTGTATTCTCTTCAGGGACACCATGGCAGCAAAGATCTTTATAGATCTTTAAACATTTACTTGATAGTTGACTCAGAAGGATTGTCTATGTAACACCAAAACAGTGTGGATTTGTTACGGCATGCAGCACCATCAATGCTATTCATGTCACATGGCTTTTGATGGAAAAATAGGAAGAGTCTACACATGGCATTTCTAGATCTACAGAAGGCTTTCAATCATATCCCATCTGATCTCATTTGGCAAGCTCTTTGGTCTCCTGGAACTGAAGTGATACAAAAAACAAAACAAAAAAACAAAAAATGTGTGTAGTGAGAAATTTCTATGACATTGTTATTAGCCATAAAAACTAACAGTCTGTATTTTCTGTTTGCATGTATCACAATGGGGAGCATGTAAAGCAAAAATGCACAAATTGAGGAGGTGCAACAAAGGTAGGACAGCCAGTCAAGTTGCTTGCATGGTTACCCTTGATAGCGCCTCTTTTGATGTAGATAGGAACGTTTTCCTCATTATTCCCTTCCTTGAATTTCATGGTGGGAAATTTACAGGAATTTTTCAGTGTGACGCACATTGTCAGTAAAACATAAAGAATTGTGACACAGTAGTTTACGTATCATAATAGATGCAAAACACATTTTGGCATCACATAAATTACAATTATCAAGTGTAATAATTAGCATATGAAATTTTAACATTTTTAGTGAAATTTTTATTTTTACATATTCATACAACCCCTCTTCATGAACCATGGACCTTGCCATTGGTGGGGAGGCTTGCGTGCCTCAGCGATACAGATGGCCGTACCGTAGGTGCAACCACAACGGAGGGGTATCTGTTGAGAGGCCAGACAAACATGTGGTTCCTGAAGAGGGGCAGAAGCCTTTTCAGTAGTTGCAGGGGCAACAGTCTGGATGATTGACTTGCAACATTAACCAAAACGGCCTTGCTGTCCTGGTACTGCGAACGGCTGAAAGCAAGGGGAAACTACAGACGTAATTTTTCCCGAGGGCATGCAGCTTTACTGTATGATTAAATGATGATCGCGTCCTTTTGGGTAAAATATTCTGGAGGTAAAATAGTCCCCCATTTGGATCTCAGGGCGGGGACTACTCAGGAGGACGTCGTTATCAGGAGAAAGAAAACTCGCATTCTACGGATGGGAGCATGGAATGTCAGATCCCTTAATCAGGCAGGTAGGTTAGAAAATTTAAAAAGGAAAATGGATAGGTTAAAGTTAGATATAGTGGGAATTAGTGAAGTTCGGTGGCAGGAGGAACAATACTTTTGGTCAGGTGAATACAGGGTTATAAATACAAAATCAAATAGGGGTAATGCAGGAGTAGGTTTAATAATGAATAAAAAATAGGAGTGCGGGTAAGCTACTACAAACAGCATAGTGAACGCATTATTGTGGCCAAGATAGACACAAAGCCCATGCCTACTACTGTAGTACAAGTTTATATGCCAACTAGCTCTGCAGATGATGAAGAAATTGATGAAATGTATGATGAGATAAAAGAAATTATTCAGGTTGAAGGGAGACGAAAATTTAATAGTCATGGGTGACAGGAATTCGTCAGTGGGAAAAGGGAGAGAAGGAAACATAGTAGGTTATTGTGGATTGGGGCTAAGAAATGAAAGAGGAAGCCGTCTGGTAGAATTTAGCACAGAGCATAACTTAATCATAGCTAACACTTGGTTCAAGAATCATAAAAAAAAGGCTGTATACATGGAAGAATCCTGGAGATACTAAAAGGTATCAGATAGATTATATAATGGTAAGACAGAGATTTAGGAATCAGGTTTTAAATTTTAGGACATTTCCAGGGGCAGATGTGGACTCTGACCACAATCTATTGGTTATGACCTGTAGATTAAAACTGAAGAAACTGCAAAAAAGGTGGGAACTTAAGGACATGGGATCTGGATAAGCTGAAAGAACCAGAGGTTGTACAGAGTTTCAAGGAGAGCATAAGGGAACAATTGACAGCAATGGGGGAAAGAAACACAGTAGAAGAAGAATGGGTAGCACTGAGGGATGAAATAGTGAAGGCAGCAGAGAATAAAGTAGGTAAAAAGACGAGGGCTGCTAGAAATCCTTGGGTAACAGAAGAAATATTGAATTTAATTGATGAAAGGTGGAAGGAGTATATAGAAGGTTTATACAAGGGCGATGTGCTTCAGGACAATATTATGGAAATGGAAGAGGATGTAGATGAAGACAAAATGGGAGGTAAGATACTGCGTGAAGAGTTTGACAGACCACTGAAAGACCTGAGTCGAAACAAGGCCCTGGGAGTAGACAACATTCCATTAGAACTACTGACGGCCTTGGGAGAGCCAGTCATGACAAAACTCTACCAGCTGGTGAGCAAGATGTATGAGACAGGTGAAATACCCTCAGAGTTGAAGAAGAATATAATAATTCCAATCCCAAAGAAAGCAGTTGCTGACAGATGTGAAAATTACCGAACTATCAGTTTAATAAGTCGCAGCTGCAAAATACTAACGCGAATTCTTTACAGACAAATGGAAAAACTGGTAGATGCGGACCTCAGGGAGGATCAGTTTGGATTCCGTAGAAATGTTGGAACACGTGAGGCAATACTGACCTTATGACTTATCTTAGAAGAAAGATTAAGAAAAGGCAAACCTACGTTTCTAGCATTTGTAGACTTAGAGAAAGCTTTTGACAATGTTTACTGGAATACTCTCTTTCAAATTCTGAAGGTGGCAGGGGTAAAATACAGGGAGCGAAAGGCTATTTACAATTTGTACAGAAACCAAATGGCAGTTATTAGAGTCGAGGGGCATGAAAGGAAAGCAGTGGTTGGGAAAGGAGTGAGACAGGGTTGTAGCCTCTCCCTGATGTTATTCAATCTGTATATTGAGCAAGCAGTAAAGGAAACAAAAGAAAAATTTGGAGTAGGTATTAAAATTCATGTAGAAGAAGTAAAAACTTTGAGGTTCGCTGATGACATTGTAATTCTGTCAGAGACAGCAAAGGACTTGAAGAGCAGTTGAACGGAATGGACAGTGTCTTGAAAAGAGGATATAAGATAAACATCAACAAAAGCAAAACGAGGACAATGGAATGTAGTCAAATTAAATCGGGTGATGCTGAGGGAATTAGATTAGGAAATGAGTCACTTAAAGTAGTAAAGAAATTTTGCTATATAGGAAGTAAAATAACTGATGATGGTTGAAGTAGAGGATATAAAATGTAGACTGGTAATGGCAAGGAAAGCGTTTCTGAAGAAGAGAAATTTGTTAACATCGAATATAGATTTATGTATCAGGAAGTCGCTTCTGAAAGTATTTGTTTGGAGTGTAGCCATGTATGGAAGTGAAACATGGACGATAACTAGTTTGGATAAGAAGAGAATAGAAGTTTTCGAAATGTGGTGCTACAGAAGAATGCTGAAGATTAGATGGGTAGATCACGTAACTAATGAGGAGGTATTGAACAGGATTGGGGAGAAGAGAAGTTTGTGGCACAACTTGACTAGAAGAAGAGATCAGTTGGTAGGACATGTTTTGAGGCATCAAGGGATCACAAATTTAGCATTGGAGGGCAGCGTGGAGGGTAAAAATCGTAGAGGGAGTCCAAGAGATGAATACACTAAGCAGGTTCAGAAGGATGTAGGTTGCAGTAGGTACTGGGAGATGAAGCGGCTTGCACAGGATAGAGTAGCATGGAGAGCTGCATCAAACCAGTCTCAGGACTGAAGACAACAACAACAACATATTCATACAACATGGCAGAAAAATGTATGTCCATTGTTGATAGCAACAGTGAAAATACAATCAGCCAAGATGGCACAGAATTGCAAGATCCAATGATTGAAGTTCAGGCATCATGCAGCCCTACTAGAGAAGGTTTAAGTAGGTCAGAGATGAGTGTTACAGGTGTGACAAATGATAGCAATGCTCCACAGCAGAATAACTTTGATGATACAATGTTTACAGTTGAAGAGACAATATCATGCATCTCCCACAGCCAGATACTGCTCATGAATGAAACATTGGACAGTGATACAAATATGAATCATGACAACACATTACAAACACCACTTGTTCACAACACTAACTTTAACTTGGGAAGTATGGATGACAGCAACCACAGTAGTACAACTGAAGCACTTCTATGGCAGTTATTACCTAAGATGAACATGAAATTTGAAAATACTAACATCAATCTCAGTGATATGAAACCAATATGAACAACAATTTCAGTAGTCTGCAGCTCGTGGTCGTGCGGTAGCGTTCTCGCTTCCTGCACCCAGGTTCCCGGGTTCGATTCCCAGTGGGGTCAGGGATCTTCTCTGCCTCGTGATGACTGGGTGTTGTGTGATGTCCTTAGGTTAGTTAGGTTTATGTAGTTCTAAGTTCTAGGGGACTGATGACCATAGATGTTAAGTCCCATAGTGCTCAGAGCCATTTGAACCATTTTTGAACAAATTCAGTGATATGAAACCAGATCTGAATACCAAAATTGATAATTTGATATACAATGTGAACACCATCACTCAAGACCTAAACATAATGAAACAAGAGCAAAAACGAGTAGTCAAGGATTAGCAAGACATGCTATCACAGAAATTTAATAACTTAGTCAAAAATTTTCACACTGAAATGGACAGAAAATTGAATGACATGAAAAAACAAGTTAAGGATGAAGTACTGAATTACATTCTGAAGTTATCAGTAACATTATGGAGTTAAAACAGAAGGTCGATTCTTTTAATGACCATCATGATCTAGTGGAGCAACAGATAAAGAAAAATCACAAATGCAAACTCAAAAAGTGTAACCACACAAATCCAGTGGTGTTCAACAGCAATAAAGGTAACCACTGTCATTAACAAACTAAATAAAAGAGTATGGAAGTGTACCTCTAGCTGTAGAAGAGCTTACTTTAAGGGTAGCAACGTTAGAAGTTGATTCAGCGTGTACTAAGACGGAGAGAGATAAGGTCAATGAAAATCTAAGTGATATCATTATTCAAGCAGAAGCAAGTATATTAGTTAAGGGTAATACCACTGCAGAGAAGTTAGTAACAGATTGTACGTTGTACACACATGTAGTAAAAAAAGCTAATCAGAAAAAAGGAAATGAAATAGTGAACAAGGTAAACACATAAACATTAACCTATAAGCCACAGAAAATGTGATCTGCAATCTTTTAGAAGAAAATACTACCAATCTCAAAATATGCACATAAATAATACACAGGCTACAGTGGGCAAACCACAACCTGTTGGTATTTATCCACAAATTATCACTAGTCTCACAGCAGGTACCAGTGACAGTTGTAGTGAGCAAAATGTAAACGTACCCCCAACTCCAATACCTGAGCAACTACCAATTAGTATTACAGATAACTACAATAACAACATAAATATGACTGAAAATACCACGTGTCTGTCAACTATTTTTGTAGACAAAGGTTTGGTGAGACATCAGCAGTTTCCCATGTTCACTACCAAAGGTAAAAGAATGAATCCAGTAGAATTTATCAGTCCTTTTCATCATCTATTTCCATGCAGCTGGACAGAAGAACAGAAAATCAGATTTGTCATGGGATGTATGCAAAGTGACATTCTTTTATGGGCAATTGAAGTATCCAAACGTTGCAGCACTTATATAAAATTTTAAGGAGCTTTTTCCTGAACAAATACTGGTCTGGCACAGTGCAAGAAAGACTCCAGGATGAACTCAATATCACAGGCAGACATGTTAAAAATTTTGAAAAGTCATTTACCATCACAAATTAGAGAAAAATTAGTCACAATACCAGAGTAAGGCACTGAATACTTTCTGTCAGTGCTTGATTCTATTGGCTTAATCTATGAGGAAAGACTTGTATGCAAGAAAGCAACAGAAAACCAGGCACAACAACAACATACTTATGCAAATCAATCAGTAAAATGTGATCTAAACACACAGCAATAATGATACACACAAAAGCAGAGTTACATACCCAGAGGTAATGAGTATGGTAATGGGAACAGAAAAAAACAAATTATTTAAAAGACATTTTCAAAACAACAGAAGTAATATCAATGCACAAGCAAATTACAGTCCACCTTCACAGGGCCCTATGCCAAACATGAACAGAAACAGCCAGCTGCAGCAGTGGCCAACACCAACAATGCCATGCCTTATGCTGTACTGCAGCCAACCTTATGACAGCAAAATAATGGCACAGCAGCCAACGACACAAATTGGCGATGTACCCACACAGTGAAACTAACTGAAATTACTCCAGGTAATGAATTACATCACTCTACACCATTGGAAAAAACCAGTCATAAACAAGCCCCAAGCTACTGACTTCTCTGGGAGTGAGGGCAAAGCAAAACTAAAAACATGTTTCATAACATTTGACAAACCAGGTGACATTAAGGATGATCTGTATCAGCTTTAGTTAGATACAGTGAATAATATCCAGGAAGAACAAGTACAAGCAATCATTCACATGAAAATATTTAATATTGACACACAGTTAATTTTAGATACAGGTTCAACTGTCACCCAAATGTCAAATGCATTTTTCTGTGAATTGAAGAAGAGGGACAAATTCCTAAATTTCCTGTCCAAAATTGCAAGGGGCAAACTGCTACAGGCAGTAAGACTAAATTGGGTAAGCATCAGGCACGTATTTCACTACAAATTGAACATTTTATAGTGAAGTGCAATTTTCTTATAATTGAGAAACTTATAGTTAATTGTCTTATTGGCATGGACACATTTAGAGCATACAATACACAGATTGACATAGGTAATGGTAAATGCCAATTTTATGTAAAGGATCAGGTTTTTTCTAGTGATTTAGTCATAAGACTTAATGAAAGTAACAAAAACAAATGAGAGTCAAATGTAATAGTACAATATTCCTTCCCAAGTGTACATTTCACAAACAAATTTGATACTGAACAAGAATCAAACACTAAGGTTAGTTACGAAATGGTAAAGCAGAAACTAAGTGAATGACAGATACAAAATGAAATGCAATGACAACTACATTCTAACTTGTTATTTAAGTATGCAGATGTTTTCAGTAAGGAGCCAGGAGTAACCAAAGACTATGAATATAAATTTGAAGTCTATCCACATGAATGTGTATTGCCATATCCTACTCCATGGGCAAAATGAGAGGCAGGAAGGAAAGAGATCAATAACATGATTAGATGGGGAATTATACAACCTTGATTTTCACCCTATTGTAGTCCTTTATCACCAGTACATAAACCAGATGGGTCTGTAGCTCTCAAAGACAGAGATGTCAATAAGATTTTAGTACCAGTACGCATAAGACCAGACAACTTGGATGAACAGCTTCTAAAGTTTTACAACACAAAATATTTCAGTTTACTTGATCTCAAGGGGTTTTACTGGCAAATAAAGCTCCACAAAGGAAATTAAAAATATACAGCATTTGTTTGTGGTGGCAGAAGTTATAAATTCTGTGTTCTATCTTTTGGGCTGAACATTAGCACAGGTGTGTTTATATCTGCACCGGACAACATTTTGGGACCAGAACTGCTTAGCAAAGTTACTGTTTATGTAGAAAACATGCTAATAGCCATACCCACTTGATTAGAACATATCAAACTGATTGAACAGGCACTTGAACAATTTGCAGATTACAGAGTAATGGCCAATTTTAAAACATCAATTTTTGGTAGGCGAAAAGTCAAATTTTTAGGACAGATTGGGTCAGAATAAGGTATATTACCTGATCAAAAAAACTTAATGTCATACACAATTGTCCAGCTCCAAGGAATAAAAAACAACTAAAAGCTTTTATAGGACTAGCATCCTTTTATTGTAAACTTGTACCACAGCAACTGATAACCAGTAATGCATTATTCAATTTGTTACAAAAAAATAGGCCTTGGTTATCAGATGATAAGTGTCAGGAGGACTTAAATAACATTAAGTAGGCAATGCGAACATTCTTAGCCACCCTGACATGTCCAAGGATTTTTGTCTATGCACACATGCCTCATCTCAAGGGCTGGGGCCATGTTTGTTCCAGATGCGAGAAGAAGGAGGTAAAGAAGTACCCAAGGTCATCAGTTGTGCTAGTTGCACATTATCAGAATTGGAAATATCTTACTCTGTGTCAGAATTGGAAAGCTTAGCTGTAGTACAGATATTTAAAAAGTTTGAATATTTTTTATGGGGTAAGTATACCAAAGTTTACTGTGACCACCACGCACTGTCATTTCTTTTAACGTGAGGACTATTACACCATACATTTGCAAGGTGGTGTCTATACTTACAAGAATTCAATTTTGAGACCATTTATATTAAAGGAAGTCACAATGTTTTGCAGATGCCTTGTCTATGTTTAGAAGAATTTAGTGCATTAACAGTGAAAGATGCAGAAATCAAAACGTTAATAATGCAAGGTACAACGCAACAATCTTATTACCATAAGTTTTGTAAGCAAAGCAAAAATTATACAACAGCAAGTTCCCAGATGGAGTAAAGTCATGCAAAATTTAAGGCAAGATGAGGGTGGAAATGTAAGTAAATGGTAGCAGGAGTACAAGGACATGAAAAATCTGATCAATGGTATGTGTGTCTTCCGAAGATAATATCAATGAATTTATAAGACACACACATGAAATATGAGGACATTATAGAGAAGGCAAATATGCTGAAAAAATGGAGCACTTTGTTATTTTCCAGATTTAAGAAGGCAAGTATTAAGAAACTGAGCAATATGTCAAAACTTGAAACAGACCAAAGTGTCAAAATAGTTGTATTTTTAATTTTAGTTATGTCATGTTCTGTAGATCATTTTTCCGATTATTTTATTGATATGATATGGAACAAGTCAGATTACAAGATATATACACACACATGAATAGTGCTAATAGTAATATCACTGAAATTTTTAGTTCTACACATGCAACTATATTTAGAGATACTTTTTTAATTCTTTTTGCCATTTCTGAAACAGAAACTCATCCATGGGGTAGAAGGAGTTGTCCAAAAGAAATAATTTTAAGCTAGATTTAAAACTTGATCTGCTACCTGCCAGACACTTTATGTTGTTGGGCAAATGATCAAAGATTTTTGTTGCTGAATAATGCACTCCTTTTTGAGCAACTGACAGCCTCAATGATGGCTAGGAAAGATCATTTTTCCCTCTATTGCTGTACATTTGAACAACACTTTTCTTCATGAATTGCGATTGATTATTTGTAATGAATTTCATTAGCGAATATATGTACTCTGATGGTGCAGTTAAAATACCTAACTCCCTGAAAAGGTGCCTACATGACATCCTTGTGTAAACACCTCTAATTATTCTCACTGCTCTCTTTTGTGCAATCAATACTTTATGTCTAAGCAGTGAGTTACCCCAGGAAACTATTCCATAAGACATTATTGAGCGGAAATATGCAAATTAAGTTAGGGAGCTCATCTGTTTATTACCAAGACTAGCAATTATACAAAGTAAAAATGAAGCTGAACTTAATTGTTTAAGAAGCACAGTAATATGCTTCTTCCAGTTCAAGTTGTCATCAATGTGAACACTCAAAAATTTGGAGAAATCTACCCTGTTAACTGAGCCCTGTTCATAACCTTCATCAATTGTCAGTACGAATCTATTCGGTGTGCAGAACTGGATATAGTGAGTTTTCTCAAAATTAAGAGAGAGTCCATTTTCTGAGAACCATATTATAATTCATTGAAAGACATCATTAACAACATCTTCAGCTGGTTTTTCTGGAATGGGATTTATTATAACACTCATGTCATCTGCAAAAAGTACTAGTTCTGCTTGCTGAACATTGAGTGAGAGGTCATTCACATGAATAAGGAACTGCAGAGGACCTAAAATT
Organism: Schistocerca gregaria; assembly: GCF_023897955.1. Classification (NCBI taxonomy): domain Eukaryota; kingdom Metazoa; phylum Arthropoda; class Insecta; order Orthoptera; family Acrididae; genus Schistocerca; species Schistocerca gregaria. The sequence continues at coordinate 852,647,108 of NC_064920.1, forward strand.
GAACCTCATGGAACTCTCTCTGTGATAACTCTCCACTAGAATTAACCACCCTCCCAACATTACTTGGGCTATTCAGCACTAAGCTACATCCATTACTCACAAAAAAAACCTTCTAGTTAAAGCATCCCTGGACATAGCTGGTCCATATCCAAGAAGAAGAGTAGGAGTAGGATATGTAGTATCAAAATGTATGCCATTAAAAAAGTAACAGCCACAAAAACCAGTCTGTATGAGAAGAATAGGTAACCCAAAGGAACTACTAACTGATAATGCTTCATATATCATTGGACAAAAGTTGAAACAATTTATGACCTCAGAGGGCATAAAACATGTACAAGTAAGATTTTTTCACCCAGAAGCTCTAACTTTCTAAAGACTTAAAGTGTGGGTTATATTGGTTTATTACCCCAAACCACCTTCCATTTCTTTATGATGCTGAAACACTTTTGACTTCTTCTCTATCGAATAATGCTAGGTGCAGTAATTATTAGAGTCTTTATACTTATTAAATAAGTAAATATACAAACTTTACTTCTCTAACAAAGAGATACAGGGGCTGGCCAGTACTTACCTCAGTACAGTACAGCTGATAGATACACAAAACAGAACAGAAAATTTACGTATCCTTGCTTTCAGAACTTTGTTCCTTCGTCAGGGAGGAGAGAGGGGAAAAAAGGGAAAGAAGGGAAAGAGGATTCAGTTACTCACAAACCAGGTTATGAAGCAACAGGGGAAAGGTAAACAGGGAGGCATGGATGTCAGAAGGAAGTCAAAGATATTCCACTGTAAGTACTGTGCCAGCTGCAAACCAAAGAGGATGTATACAGAAGTAAAGATATATATATATATATATATATATATATATATATATATATATATATATATATATATATTGAAAACAAAGATTCCAAGACTTACCAAGCGGGAAAGCGCCGGCAGACAGGCACATGAACAAAACACACAAACACACACACAGAATTACGAGCTTTCGCAACTGGCAGTTGCTTCGTCAGGAAAGAGGGAAGGAGAGGGAAAAATGAAAGGATGTGGGTTTTAAGGGAGAGGGTAAGGAGTCATTCCAATCCCGGGAGCGGAAAGACTTCACTTAGGGGAAAAAAAGGACAGGTGTACACTCGCACACACACACATATCCATCCGCACATACACAGACACAAGCAGACATATTTAAAGGCCTAGCTAGGTGGAACTTTTGCAGTGAACAGTATCATGAAGAGGAATATATTACAACCTGCCCCGTTGCACATTTAAGCCAATTTAGTCAGATGACACATTTGTTCAAATTGGAGACAGCTCAATTGTCAAAGCAGAAAGCATTGGATCAACTGAGGTACATATTCCTAAGATAAAGGCAAAGAGTACGGGCAGAGATCAAATAAAATAGAAAGAAACCTCCACATGGGAAAAATATATTAAAAACAAAGATCCAAGACTTACCAAGCGGGAAAGCGCCGGCAGACAGGCACAATGAACAAAACACACAAACACACACACAGAATTACTAGCTTTCGCAACCGATGGTTGCTTCTTCAGGAACACTCCTTGTTGACAATGAAAGTGCTACTCTTTGCCTTTAAATATGTCTGCTTGTGTCTGTGTATGTGCGGATGGATATGTGTGTGAGTGTGTGTGTGTGTGTGTGTGTGTGTGTGTGTGTGTGTGTGCGAGTGTACACCTGTCCTTTTTTCTTTCCCCTAAGGGAAGTCTTTCCGCTCCCGGGATTGGAATGACTCCTTACCCTCTCCCTTAAAACCCACATCCTTTCGTCTTTCCCTCTCCTTCCTGAAGAAGCAACCATCGGTTGCGAAAGCTAGTAATTCTGTGTGTGTGTTTGTGTGTTTTGTAAATCCAGATAAATGTGTTTTTGATGCTTTAAAAGATGACACTAATGTTTGCCTGGCACTTTATATGGATGATGGCTTATTTGTAAGTCTACAAAAATAATGGAAAATGTTTTGACAGCACTGGGGTCAATGTTTGAAATTGGTGTGGGCAACGGAAAATACTTCTGTGGATTGGAAATTGAATAAAGCCCTTCTACAAAAGAAATATGTTTAGGTCAGCAAAGATACACCATTTGTATATTTCAGAAGTTCAACACAGATGATTCAAAACTGAACTCCACTCCTTTTGATGTTGGAACCATGTTGCACAGTAGGCAGTCTCCTGCAAACCAACATGAGGTAAAGGAGATGGAAAGCAAACCTTATCAGCAGGCAGTGGACAGCTTAATGTTTACAGCAACTGTCTCATGGCCAGGCATCATGTTTGCTGTGAGCATGGTAAGTATGTTTTTAAATGATCTGGGTGTCAATCATTGGCATGCTGTTAAAGGGATTATGAAGTATCTACATGGTGCTGGGGACCTGACTATAAGGTATAAAGCTGACTCTGTTGGACTGGTGGTCTACCCAGATGCTGACTTTGCTGGTGACTGTAACACTCATTAGTCAACGACAGGCTGTGTGAGCTTGTTATCAGGTGGGCATATGACATGGTATTCACGTAGGCAGAAATATGTTAGTCGACCAACAACTGAGGCAGAATATATAGCAGCTTTAGTTGCTGCTGCTGAGGTTGTCTGGTTGCATGATTTTCTCAGTGAACTTGGTTTTCAGTAAGGCAAACCAACAACACTCCCTGTTGACAATGAAAGTGCTATTTGTCTGATTAAAAACACATAACATCACAAACATACCAAGCACATTAACATTAAATACCATTATAAATGAAAACCTGTTTAAAATAAAAAGTTTGAAGTTTATAATGATTATTCTGATAAATGGCTGGCAGACTTATTCACAAAATCTTTAACTAGAAACAGATTCATATCAAACATAAAAGCTCTGTGAATGATCTCAAAACAAACTCAGTGACAGAAGAGTGGGAGTGTTGACAGCAGCGAGCTTGTTGTATTGAGGTTTTCTTTTTTCTGTGTGCCACTATGTTCCTTGATGTTATAAAATAATAATAATAATAATAATAATTATTATTATTATTATTATTTTTGAGTTAGTTGTAGTGTAACTTTTGGTTGCAATAAAGAAAGGAACAATAAGTTAATTTTACTCTAATTTACTGATTTTTCTCTGTGACTTTCTACCAAAACATAATTAAAGACATCATCAACTAGCATTTTGTAACACCAGAGCATTGAAACAAGTCTGACTAGTTAAAAGCAGATTTGAATGAACATGGAGTGGGGTGAAATTAAAAATGAAGACAGATGTCGAAAAATATTTCTTTCAAACACAAAAAGTATTCAGCACTAAAATGTCTAGTGCAATGTGATAAATTTTGTATATTTTTTAAGTTTTACAAAAAGACTTAAAATTCTGTGCCAATTTTATTTGGTGAGACCATGCCCAAAAATCTTAAAACTAAATAGTAAAGAAAATGTGACTACTTTTATGGTATTCAGTTCTTTGTTCTTATCATATCCAGTGAATAACTATTTTCACCAGACTTTCATTATACCATTTTGAAATACTGTGAAAGTAGTGTGCAATAGCCTGAAAAAGAATTCTTTAAAAAGTTAGTGAAGTTTTATTCTTTTACATGTGTCATCTATTTGGTGAGTTATGAGTTATTTGCTTTACTCCTAAATTATTTATCTTCAGCCAAAGCTTTCCATGCCTTACTTAGAAACTCTTATATATCTTACTTAAAATTAAAAAAATAAACTCAGTATTATGCAACTAATATCAATAACCTTTTTTTTTTTTTTTTTAAAAAAAAAAAAGAGATAGGAACTTACATTTTTCAGTTTGTTGTTTTCTTCTTGCAACCCTGTTAAGTGACTTAGTTCTGCCTCTTGGTCTTTAAGCCTCTGTTGCATAGCTTCAAGCTCTGTATTCAGAGACTCCATTTGCTGCAAATTAAATACAACTGGTTACAAGAACACAACAAATTCTGCAAAACTTTGTGGACAATATGGTTGAATTGAATTCCCTGCAACTGAAATATTAATAACATAAAATTTGTCAGTGGGACAGAAAGATAGCTATAAATTGTACTCACCAGAAAAAAATAAAAGTACTAAAATAAATGCTCTCCTTTTACAGAATACAGCTACAGTCACTGACAGTTCTTTGGCAATATAAAGTTTTTAACCTCTATATCATGCATTATAGAACTTTATGCTGGGAAATGTATCATAATGTGGGGGTAACATTTATTACTTTGACATCAAACATTTCCCAAAAAGATTAGTACCTTTAATCAAATTTAGCCTGTCTGTTTTGCCCATGCCAGATATCACAAATATCCAGCTGTTCACTGAACAGACCATTACAGTTCATACATTTATTTAAGACTACAGTGATAAAATTTTTCCCTGTAAAAATATTAAAAATGGGCTATAACTTCCCACAACAATACAAAATTTTAAATTTGTCATCCTGGTGTTATTCAGCTCAGCACTAGGCAGATTTTTTTTTTGTTAGCACTCAAATGGCATAATGTCCCAAAGCAAGAAAATTTTCACCTCTTTAATGTTCGAGCAGGTACAACTGTGTATAAAGTGTACCAATTGCAAAAAACTTTTTCATGCACAGTTCCATTGTTGTTTTACAATAACAAGCCTCTACCTATTCCTCCATTACTGTTTCAGCTAGCACAGTGAGAAGTTGTGTGTCATAGGTTCATGTGAGAATCAGTAATATAAAATAAACTGTGAGTGTGTCATCTTAGTTTACAAAGTACGCCACTTGCCTCGTCATGTAAGTAATTTTTCCTTCACTTTTATTTCATTCCTTTTTAATTGAATCAAAAGATAACACATAAGAAGTGGGTATATCACTGTGCAGGGCAGATCAAAGCAGACAGACAATGAGCTTGGTTGGTTACTCAATGAGGATCCAGAGTGCAACTCTGTACCAGACAACAAAAATGATGATGACTCTGAAGAAGAGGTATTTATCACACAAAGAGACCATGATTCAAATTCTGATCATGTTCATGAGTCAGATACTGGCTGTGAAGAACCACTTTTCACTGGTGGTATGTTTATTGGGAGGGACAAAAAGAGTAACTGGAATAAAATATGCCCTAATGTTACTTCAAAAAGGAAGAATATTGTGAAAATATTCACTGGGCTTACACATATTGCCAGAGGGGTCACAAGTAAAACGGAGGCTTTATAGACAATACTTAGCCTGGAACCAACTGAAGAAGTTGTAAAATACATGAACATATACATTCCATCTAAGAAAGAATGCGTACAATATTCCAGAGAAAGGAACACTAAGGAAACTACAAGGTGTGAAATGACATTGTTTGGATTGCTGTATCTCATTGGGACTAAGAAAACAAACCACACAAATTTCATTGAATTGTGGACAGCAGAAGGTACTGGTATGGAGATTATGAGAGCAAATATGCAACTTTCCTCATGAAATGCAAAGCTCAATGTGTTGAAAGATATTGCTGCAGTAAGGCAAATATTGGATGCCTTTGTAGTTAACGGCAAAAATGCTTGTGGTGTAGGACAATTTGTGAGAATAGATGAAAAGTTGCAAGCTTTCTGGAGTCACTGTTCTTTTGTTCAGTATATACCAAACAAATCAGCGAAGTACAGGATAAAGATTTTTGTTTTAACAGGTGCTAAAACATTGTCCACTAGCAATACTGAAGTATATTGTGGAAACCAACCTAAAGGACCATACAATATTTCTAATTCTCTCTTTACTCACACTGAAGGCTCAGGAAGAAACATCACAATGAATAATTGGTACACTAGCTATTCCTTAGCCAACCCCCTTTCGAAAAAGTAACTAACCTGCAACAGCAAATTGAGAAAAAACGTCCATGAATCCCACTAGAATTTTTAGATGTGAAATGTAGGACTATCCATTCCTCTTTATTTGGTTTTCAAATGATATGACACTAGTTTCATATGTGCTGAAACAAAACAAGGCAATTATCTTACTTTCAACTATGCATGATTTTGTAACCATTGACAAAGTTACAGGTAAACGAGAGATATTTTTGGATTACAATACAACAAAGGGAAGAGACAACACCATTGATCAACTGGAAGGTATGTATTTGATCACAGGGGTGACAAGAAGATGGCCATTGGTTGTATTCTATGCTCTAATGGATATAGCAAGACTCGATTCTCAAATAGTTTTTCATGCAAATGAGTCTAATCCAAAAAAAGAGAAGAATTGTCTTGAAAGATTTAGCAGTCTCTCATGAAGTCTCAACTAGTGGAAAGACCTAATATTCCTTCACTTCCTGCCAACATTGCAACTTTTCTCATGAAATGCAAAGCTCAATATGTTGAAAGAACAGAGAAGCCTACCAGCAAGAAAAGAGGTTTGGTGTGTGACATGTGTATGAGCAAGAAACACATCTACTACCATAAGGTGTAACTCATTCCACAGCTGTTTTTGCAAAGGTCACATAAAAACAGTGCATACATGTGAAAAGTGTAAAGCATTTCCCAAATATGAGCAAGATAATTAACTGTGTAAATGGAAGGAACTTTGTGATAACTGATACTTCTTCTTCATAATATAAAACCTTCGTTCTTATTTGTTAATATAGAAATTATAATGGTACAGCCATTCATACAAATACAAGTAATACTTGTAAGAGTGGTTGAGGGGGGGGGGGGGGGGGGGGGTAGGGGAGCATGTATAATGGTAGAGCCTCCCCCTAGATTCATCTGAAATGCCAGATACCACCCTTTTTTATGCATCCAGGTGGTTTCTGGATGATTCAGTGCTTGCTGGAGACTTTTGTGTGTGTTTTGGATGCATTATTCAGTCCATTTTGCCAAAATACAGTTTATTATTCGTAAACATGTATGGAATAGTCTGGAAGGACGTATCTTATCATAATTGTCTATGGATTGCTATCATTAACAAAATTATGAACAGGTTCCAAATCAAAAACCTAGTTGAGAAGTTGAAGTAAGATATTTAGTAACAAATGTTAAGAGGCTGTGGAAATGTTGGCACTACTGGTTGGCACCTCTAATTACCTTAATTACATATGATTGTTGGGTTGACACAGAGAACCCCCTTATCTTGAGAAATGGCTTAAAAATTATTACCAAGTGATATATTTTCATTTGTTATCTATTTTTATATCCTCCTCCATAATTAATATCCTTTGTAATTATATTTATAATTAACTCTCCAATAGTTTACAAGACACAACTTTCCGATTTTCAGAATTTAAGGCCTTATTTGTAAATTTTATGGATAAAGCAAGAGATTTGTACTGTCATTGAACGTGAGTAACCAAATCCAAACGGTAATTAATTAGGTAACCAACATAATACAAGAGACATTATCATAATTTAAGTTCATATTGATTTTTTATATTTAAAACTACAGATAATGATAAAAAATTTATGTAATATGATATTATATTTCATACCGTATTTGGCTGTAACATCAGTTTCTTTACATTTTGTAAATTTTAATTGTAACATCAAAACTGTACAAAATTAATAATGGTTTATTTTGAAATTTATTGTTAAAATTCTATATAAAGCGATGCAGTGAGACTGCAAGTTAGTTGTTGAGTTTTTGTTTTGTCAGTCAGAGAAAGAGATTCTTTCATCAAATGAACTCCAGGCCAAGTTAACTTAATTTAAGTAATGTTCAAGGATAAAGCATCCTTATACAATGAAAGAATGTTTTTATTCATATGAGGTTAAAAAAGTGTTGTACTAGATTGATATGTCATATGTGGCAATAGAATGATATGAAAGTTTCTTATTTGTTTAATTAAATAGTAAATTAGCTATGTAATATAAGTTTCTTGTATTGTTGTTTAAATAAACTAAAATTAAACTATGATTTAGCTCACACACATTTCTCTTGGTAGTAAAATGACAGCTTTTACTATACATGTATAAAGTACACTACACACCCACTCATGTTACAAAAATTGTTTGGTCTGCTCGAGGGTTAATGTTTTGAGCTTTCAATGCTCAGTTTTTAGTGATATTATGTTAGCAGCTTTGGGGTTACATCTGTATGTAACTAAATAAATGAAATTTATGTTTTGTTAGATGATAGCTGAACAAATTTAACAGCTGTCAATAGAATTACATTGTCTCAGTGTCACAAATAACCACATTAAGTTATTTCAAATGACAGTACTGACCAGTTAGCACTCAAAGTAGACATTAACAGTCATAAATGTAATGAAATATATGTAAAAACTGTTAATATATAGTTGTGAGATTATACATAGAAGGAAAAAAAGACTTTAAAATGACTTTTATAGATACAGATGACTTAAACGGTGTCTTGTGAGTACAGATCACCAGGTAACAAGATTATCCTCTTCGGGGAAAAAAATTAACTTACTTGAAGTGAATATCAAGAGAAATATATGGGTACTTCAGCACTATCTGCACAATACAACTTGGTTCTATTATGGGAGCTAATAAATTGGTGGAAAAGTGCCAAGCTATTTTGTGAATATTGCAGTGATATGCAAAAAGGATCAAAAATAAGAGAATGTTTTTAAGAACTGTCAATACAGTACAACACTATGACAACAAAATTCACCTGCAAGAGTGAGTTTTCAAAGTCAGGCAGTTATTTACAACATCATTACTAATTCTCATTGTTGGTGACATGAAAACTGTATGGATTAGCTTCAACCATATGAGGGACAACATATTACCATAGCAAAAGTTTACATTATGGAATAGCCAAATTCAGCAAAATAATCACATAATTATTTTTATTATTTTTTTATTATTATGGCTGGATGAACATGTAAGTGCAAAAAACATGTAGAAATGCTTAACAAAAAATTAAGCAACTGCTGTAATGTATTAAGAATGCTTAAAGATTGTTGCAATGCTGAAACAGTGCTAAGTTCCTATTACACCTACATGCATAGTCTGCTAAGGTATCACAATTATTCTAGGAAAATAGCTCCTTTGCAAAGCAGTCTTCTAAACTTCAAAAGAAAGCTCCTCAATTAATAAGGGATGTTGCTTACAGAGAACCATGTAGAGGCATTTTTAAGGAAAAAATCGTGACCCTATTATCTATATTTACATTTGAAAGTATAGGTTTCATTTAGAGCCATAGAGAGTTTTTAGTGCTGAACAGTGAGATCCACAATTATCAGACAAGGAACAGGGATGACTATCATAGCAATGTACACAGAAAATCAATATATCAGGACAGGACAGTGCAGTTTACGAACAAAAAATTCTCTACCGTTAACATGAAAGAATAGCAAATATTAATAGATTTAAAAAAGAACTAAAAAAATCTACTAATAAAGAACAGCTTCTACAGTATTACTGAATATCTGAAATAATGTCCATATTCTCATGTTCTCCCCAAACAAAAATTCTTAATTATCGAAGTATTCCTAGATAAAACTAAACTCTTTTCACTAATATACACATCGTCTCACTATGTACCTATCTTTTGTGCCACATATATGGATACGAAATAAACTTACTATGACCATTTAACTAAAAAATATAATGCTTTAGTGAAATCGACCAAGATGTTTCAGTAACTTTTCAGAAGTATATCTGTTTTCTCTATATATCTGTACAAAATTTTATTTTATTTTGCCTAACTAAGTAGAAAACTGTTTATGTTATTACAACCATTAGGATGTGCTGCTAAAAATGCAAGTAGCCTTGATGAAATAATATGTTATATGTAACTTAATTTTGTACAAGAATGTAAATACGTAAAATTTTATACTGTTTTTTTACATTGACAAGACCAGTACAAAAAATGTGATAAAATGGGCGCTAACATTATAAATAAAAGTAAATAATGAGATGCAACTATGAGGTACATGTTGTTCAAGTGAAAGTATCTCATTATTGTGGACAGCTGATATACTTTTTCACGAGTAATAATGCAATATCTGAATCAAACAAATTGCCCAAAGCAGTAAGGATCATCAGTGAACAAATATTAGCATTGTTAAACAATATTAAGTAGATACCATTGAACTGAGACTCTGCAAACACAGAATTTACATAAAAAGTTTGATGTATTATGAGTACATTTAAAAATCAATTTAATGTAGCAGTTCTCAAGGTAAAGAAACAGGAAAAGCTGCAGAACTGAGTACAGTTGATTATCAGTGAAATATTAGAATTGCAAAGGAAGCAGCATGAACTGAGATGCATAGGGAATGCTGAAAAGCATAAAGCATTATAATAGGAATACAGGAAAATAATCATGGAAGAAATAGCAATACTATTTAACATTACTATAACAAACTCTAAAGACAAGATAGAAACAGACTAGAGTGTAATTAATGATGAGAGAGAGGAAGAAGATGGATCAAACAAGGAAACATGGACCACATCAAAGCATCAGACAATTAATTAGATTCAGATGGCAGAGATATAACAAACAAACTGAATAATAATTATAAAAATATAGTAGAACTCATAAATCTGGACATAAATATCCCCAAAAAGAAGTGTAGTATGGTATAAAAAAATTATAAAGTGTCATGTTCTAGAAATCAGACACAAAGATTAACTGAGAAAAAGTACAAAGAAAATAAAGGCAAAGAAATCATCTGCTGATAGTGAAATATAAAATCACATAATGCAGCAAGTAAGTGGAAAAATAATCATACAGTTACTGTGCATAGCAAACAACTCTTTCAGATATGGAATTTTTCAGATAAACTGATGGTAAGCAGTATTATGGCAATGTACAAGAAGGGGGAGATGATGACCACCTTTTGAAATGTATCAAATGAAAGCAGATACCAATCAGAAACCAAAGCAATCAAATACAAATTGTACAGGGTTTGACAATGGGACATCTGCTGTCTCATCTGTTTGCAAATGATTTAGTTGTTGAAAAGAAGGAAAAGAAAATATTTTATACAGATGAGATGCTTAAAATAGTAGCATACCTTCACCAAACATCATAGCCTAATAACTCATGCATAACTGGTTATAAACATGGAGGACGTGGGTTTAGTGTCAGACGAAGCAAGGCTAGAAGAAATAGAAAACCACTACATTCTTAGGTATCATAGTCAGTAATGAAATGAAAACAACATATCAATTCAGGCTGTATGAAACTCCACTCTATCACATTCATGATGAAGCAGCTTTTGCAAGAGACATAGAAGCAGCTTTTGTACATTGTATAGCATAGATATTTTGAACCATTCCACCAGTACTGTGTAACAATGTGAGGAAACTATAATTTTAAAATCAATATAAAGAAAATCATTATAGTTTAGTGGGGATTAAAAATTCTAATGTACACATACATAACATGGGGAGGAAGAACAATATCTTTTTCTCTTGCTCTTTTCTATTTTATTTTGTATTCAATCAGCAATTATTAATCAATCTCCATTATATCACCCCCCCTCCCCCATTCATGCCAGAATTCACTTGACAATCCTTGAAAAAGGATCTCATTACATGGATATTTGGTTACTATGAAGTTTGCCCTAAAACAGACATGAAAGTATCTATGTGAAAATTCTTTTTAAAAATTTGAAGGCTCTCCACAGGGAAAATAACTTTGCAGTGTCAAATTAAATTCATGTAAATTGTCCTTTGTAAAAGAAATGGTACTAGAGAGTTTAATGAAAACATTTACTTCTAAGGAAACAAGTGATGTAGGATGTTTTCTGTTTTCGACATGTCCCACTGTTGTTGTTGTTGTGGTCTTCAGTCCTGAGACTGGTTTGATGCAGCTCTCCATGATACTCTATTCTGTGAAAGCTTCTTCATTACCCAGTACTTACTGCAACCTCCATCCTTCTGAATCTGCTTAGTGTATTCATCTCTTGGTCTCCCTGTATGTTTTTTACCCTCCATGCTGCCCTCCAATGATAAATTTGTAATCCCCTGATGCCTCAGAACATGTCCTACCAACCCCCCTCTTCTTCTTGTCTTCTCCCTGATTCTACTCAATATTTCCATATTAGTTATGTGATCTACTCATCTAATCTTCAGCATTCTTCTGTAGCACCACATTTCGAAAGCTTCTATCCTCTTCTTGTCCAGGCTATTAATCGTCCATGTTTCACTTCCATACATGGCTACACTCCATACAAATACTTTCAGAAACGACTTCTTGACATTTAAATCTATACCCGATGTTAACAAATTTCTCTTCTTCAGAAACGCTTTCCTTGCCATTGCCAGTCTACAGTTTATATCCTCTCTACTTTGACCATCAACTATTATTTTGCTCCCCAAATAGCAAAATTCCTTTACTACTTCAAGTGTCTCATTTCCTAATCTAATTCCCTCAGCATCATCTGACTTAATTCGACTACATCCCATTATCCTCATTTTGCTTTAGTTGATGTTCATCTTATATCCTCCTTTCAAGACACTGACCATTCCATTCAACTGCTCTTCCAAATTCTTTGCTGTCTCTGAAAGAATTACAATGTCTTCGGTGAACCTCAAAGGTTTTACTTCTTCTCCAAGGATTTTAATATCTACTCCAAAGTTTTCTTTTGTTTCCTTTGCTGCTTGCTCAATATACAGATTGAATAACATTTGGAAGAGACTAAAATCCTGTCTCACTCCCTTCTCAGCCACTGCTTCCCTTTCGTGCCCCTCGACTCTTATAACTGCCATTGGGTTTCTGTACAAATTGTAAATAGCCTTTCGCTCCCTGTGTTTTACCCCTGACACATTTAGAACTTGAAAGAGAGTATTCCAGTCAACATTGTCAGAAGCTTTCTCTAAGTCTATAAATGCTAGAAATCTATGTTTGCCCATCCTTAATCTTTCTTCTTAGATAAGTCATAAGGTTAATATTGCCTCACGTGTTCCAACATTTCTACGGAATCCTAACTGATCTTCCCCGAGGTTGGCTTCTACCAGTTTTTCCATTCGTCTGTAAAGAATTTGTGTTAGTATTTTGCAGCTGTGACTTATTAAACTAAGAATTCGGTAATTTTCACATCTGTCAATACCTGCTTTCTTTGGGATTGGCGTTATTTTATTCTTCTTGAAGTCTGAGGGTATTTCGCCTGCCTCATACATCTTGCTCACCAGATGGTAGAGTTTTGTCAGGACTGGCTCTCCCAAGGCCATCAGTAGTTCTAATGGAATGTTGTCTACTCCAAGGGCCTTGTTCCGACTCAGGTCTTTCAGTGCTCCGTCAAACTCATCACGCAGTATTGTATCTCCCATTTCATCTTCATCTACATCCTCTTCAATTTCCATAATACTGTCCTCAAGTACATCGCCCTTGTATAGACACTCTATATACTCCTTCCACCTTTCTGCTTCCCCTTCTTTGCTTAGAACTGGGTTTCCATCTGATGTCTTGATATCCATACAAGTGGCTCTCTTTTCTCCAAAGGTCTCTTTAATTTTATTGTAGGCGGTATCTATCTTGCCCCTAGTGAGATAAGCCTCTACATCCTTACATTTATCCTCTAGCCATCCCTGCTTAGCCAGTTAGCACTTCCTGTCGATCTCATTTTTGAGACATTTGTATTCCTTTTTGCCTGCTTCATTTATTGAATTTTTATATTTTCTCCTTTCATCAATTAAATTCAATAATTCTTCTGTTACCCAAGGATATCTAGTAGCCCTCATCTTTTTACCTATGTGATCCTCTGCTGCCTTCACTACTTCATCCCTCAGAGCTACCCATTCTTCTTCTACTGTATTTCTTTCCCCCATTCCTGTCAATTGTTCCCTTATGCTCTCCCTGAAAATCTGTACAACCTCTGGTTTAGTCAGTTTATCCAGGTCCAGTCTCCTTAAATTTCCACCTTTTTGCAGTATCTTCAGTTTTAATCTACAGTTCATAACCAATAGATTGTGGTCAGAGTCCACTTCTGGCCCTGGAAATGTCTTACAATCTAAAACTCGGTTCCTAAATCTCTGTCTTACCATTATGTAATCTATCTGATACCTTCTAGTATCTCCAGGATTCTTCTATGTATACAACCTTCTTTTATGACTCTTGATTCAAGTTATGCACTGTGCAATATTCTACCAGATGACTTCCTCTTGCATTTCTTACCCCCAATCCATATTCACCCACTATGTTTCCTTCTCTCTTTTTTCCTACTCTCGAATTCCAGTCACCCCTGTCTATTAAATTTTCGTCTCCCTTCACTACCTGAATAATTTCTTTTATCTTATCATACATTTCATCAATCCCTTCATCATCTGTGGAAGTAGTTGGCATATAAACTTGTACTACTGTGGCAGGCATGGGCTTCGTGTCTATCTTGGCCACAATAATGCGTTCACTATGCTGTTTGGAGTAGCTTACCCACACTCCTATTTTTATATTCATCATTAAACCTACTCCTGCATTACCCCTATTTGATTTTGTATTTATAACCATGTATTCACTGGTCCAAAAGTCTTGTAGCCACTGAACTTCACTAATTCCCACTATATCTAACTTTAACCTATCCATTTCCCTTTTTAAATTTTCTAACCTAACTGCACGATTAAGGGATCTGACATTCCACGCCCCAATCCGTAGAATGCCAGTTTTCTTTCTCCTGATAACATGTCCCATATTACACTTAAATTGATGTGCACAACATAATCGTACAGTACCTCTTAAAATTCAATTAAATTCAAACGTAGTGTGTGAATCTCCTTGAGATTCAGTTGGACAACAAGTTAATTTTGAATCAACTCACACACAAGCAAACCAACAATCTCAGTTCAATAAATTTTGCCTCTGGAAGTATCTCTCATTCTGTTGACCAAAATATGTGAGAGCTGGTTTATTTTGAGGATTGTCATTCCGTCTTGGCTTATAAAATTAGCTGCTGGGGTAGTGCACTCAAACTAAATGAAATGTTTATTTAGCAGAAAAGAGCGCAAACAACACCTTGCAAAGTACATAGCCTTACATCCTGTAGAAACCTTTTTAGTGATCTTGGAATTCTTATACCCACTCCCGCATTAGCTCCTTAATGACTTTCATTACTGAAAATAAAAATCTGTTTCATCTAAACTGTGATCAGTGCAAGACACACACATAATTCTCAACTCCTTGCACAGGGTTCAGAATGAAGTTATATACTCTGATGGGAAGCTACTTAAGAAGCTCCCATTTAAAATAAAGCAAGGCTTTAAGATTTACTACAAATATAAAATAAGCTTAAAAACTTAGCTCATTAGCCACTCATTCTACAAATTACCTGAATATCTAGATTTGGGAATTTAAAATTTCTGTTAACTATACAGTAACTCACTGCATTCACTGTAAAGCTGCATGAATAGTAGGGTTCTAATAGTGTGCTGTGTATATTAAAGCTACTAATAGGAAATAAATAGCAGCTACATTGTATAAACTGAGGAGACAGCATAATTTTTTTCCTTCTTAATTTAGTCTATTAAATTTCGATTTTCATAAGAGTGAATGGCAGTAAACAGTGTAATACTAGTTCACTGTTAATATGTTATACATACTATGTTTCAATGGCTCCTTGTCTTTTATTACTGTACACATTGACATGTCCCATATCTCTGCTTGTTTTCCTCCTTCAAGGGATTTACAGAGCTTGACAAATAATGAATGATACACTTTTTTTTAACTTTAAATAAACTCTTTGAGAGAGGAAAGGTGGGAAGAAACAAACATACAAAAAATAATCACAATTTCAGAAAAATTCAATAATTTATTCAAGAGAAAGAACTTCACAAATTGAGCAGTTGAGCAAATCAGTAGCATATTGGTCCACCTCTGGCCCTTCTGCAGGCAGTTATTCAGCTGGGAATTGAATGATAGAGTTGTGATGTCTTCCTGATGAATATTGTGCCAAGTGCTGTCTCATTGGCATGTTAGATTATCAAAAAAATAAATGTCGTGTGACTAGGGCCTCCCATTGGGTAGACCGTTCGCCGGGTGCAAGTCTTTCGATTTGACGCCACTTTGGCAACTTGTGCATCAGCGGGGATGAAATTATGATGATTAGGACAACACAACACCTAGTACCTGAGTGCAGAAAAATCTCCAACCCAGCCGGGAATCGAACCAGGTCCCTGAGGATTGACATTCTGTTGCGCTACCCACTCAGCTACCAGGGGCAGATTGCTGGATCATCAGAATCCTGAGATGGTTGGATGGCTCTGACCATAACGTTCCAAAAGTTCTCAAGTGGGGAGATATCTAGTGATCTTGTTGGCAAAGGTAGGGTTTGGTAAGCACAAAGACAAGCAGTAGAAATTCTGTGAGTGGGTGGCATTATCTTGCTGAAATGTAAGCCCAGGATGACTTGCCAAGAAGGGCAGAAAATATTGTTTACATAGTGCAATGCAGAAGGGATGCCACGGATGACTACCAAAAAGGTTCTACTATGAAATAAAATGGCACTCCACACCATCAATCCTGGCTTTCAGGATGTATTGTAAGCACCATTCAGTTGGGATACGACCAATGTTTGGGGCGTCTCGAACACAGCTTTGGCCAGGCATCTCATTCACTGGAGTAATATTGTCTTAAGTGATGAGTTGAACTTTGAATTGAGCCCCGATGACTAATGAAAATGTGTCTGGAGACACTCCAGACATCAGAAGGATAGCAGCTGACTGGCATATTTTATTCAGTTATCTCCTCAGAGTGATACAAATTTTATTAGTTGTGACCATCTTTTGTGTGTGCAACAATTTCCTTAGACCTCTTGTTAAAACTGGCAAAGGACTTACTTCTAGAGGATAATTCAGGGATAAGACTAAGTTAGAGTATAGAAATTTCAACAGACTCAGCAAACAATAGAGCAGTTTACATTGGACATGAATCAGTTGCTAGCCAAAATGAATAAACAAGTTTTTGAAAGCAGCAGGACTGCAGGTAGTGAAATGGCTCATCTTAGTCACAGCCAGAAAATACATGCCTCAAACAGTTAATAAAAAATTAATTGAATTTGAAGCTGAAACTGACACTGTAGACAATGTTGACAATTTTGATGTACAGTATATGCTTCATACAGAGGACAATCTACTTAATTTTACTGATGATGGTGCAAATTCATATGATGTCACTTTGAGATAAATTATCTTCTTGCTTTGAAAGATGATTTTGTATCTAAAGACAGAAAAAAACATGTTATTTCAGTTCAAAGGAGCATATGAATTTCCAACATTAGATAGAAAGTTACATGAAACTTAAATTTTGGAACAATTCTTTGTTTGGAAAAAATTATCAGAATTTTATGAAACACATAGGTTTTCTGTTTGTGCCACCTAATGGACATAATCATGCATGCTCTTGTATTGTTTTTGTACTGTGTACTGCATACACATATAAATATGATGTATATCTCTCCAAATGTACCAGCAATGCACTAGAATATGAAATGAATTTTGAAGCTTAAAATGTGTGTCTGTAAATGATCCACAGTTGAAATTGGCCAATTGCATGGATAATAAACAGAGTACAGCCTACATGAACCATCATTGTATTTAGTTTGTGGGTTTTTTGGGATACAGAAGGGTGTAGAATATCAAAAACACAATCTGCATACAGCGTAAAACAGTTTTTAATGAAGACAATTATATGACACATCCACACATGAACAGAGCATGATGCTTACTAAACAGTCAGAAAGAGAGAAAGAGAGAGAGAGAGAGAGAGAGAGAGAGAGAGAGAGAGAGATTAGAGAGGCCAAACAGCCACTTTCAACTTTCACTGATCAGTGATGTTGTCGTTGATAGCTGCTACAGAGCCCCTCCCCAGCAATGTGCAGAATGAGGGAGAAAATGAAGGATCAGAACTGAGGTCAACCCAGCAACATGGTGATTGTTCAGTGTCAGGCATTGTGTATGGCAAATTTGCCTTATCAAATGCATGACAACTAGCTCAGAAGAGGAGCTTGGTTGGACTATTTCTGACAGGTGTTAATCTGTTCTGACCTGATGGGTCATGGCTGGGGAAGGAACCAGGCACTGCTGGACCATTTCTTACAGCTAATGAGGTGCAGATGCACATTATCTGTCATCCCATGGCTGGCACTTTAACGAATCACAACTAGGCCCTTTCACAAAGCTGTGATGAGTATCATATGAGGACATGAGTGCTGAACAGCTGGTATATCTATGGCTGATGTAGGAAACATCTGAAGTGTCCACAAAGGACATAACTGAAGAGAGGGGGGTGGGGGGGGGGGGGTGAGAGGATGTCAGTAGTGAGGATGTGTGCATGTGGAGGCCACACGTACCAAAGGGACAATGGGCATGACTCTGTCTGATGCGCTGGAGAGCAAGAAGAGACAGGAATTCTGGGTACAAATCCATTTTTAGTCGTGGTTGAATTTGGTGTAGGCAGAGATGCAGTTGTAGAGTCCAGCACTGTTGTGTTGAGCTCATGTAGGGAAGATGTGCTGATGTACTTGGTGACAGAGATGAATAGTGCTACTGACAGTGGTTGCACTGGTGTCTTGTTGTGTTTGATTCCTCCAATATGTTCCAAATGTGGCATCATAGAGCTCTGTCAACCTTATTTACATGTGTGGTGATTGAATGTGGAACCAGGTGACTGCAGTCACTCAAGTCAGTGATCCTGCTTGAAGATCAGCAGCAGTCAGTGATTGAGATGCATTCCAGTGAGTCACTCAGAAGAGTGTGGAGTGGAGATGGAGGGGAACGCCAGAATATGCTGTGGGAAGAGGAGACAGATGGCAAGGAGGAACATGTTGTACTGTCATTAGTGTTTTTTTGTGTGTACAAGATTGTAGATGCTGGGTGGAGTGGGGAATGGGGATGGTTGTACATCAGCTAGATGTGAGCAGTCACCAAGACTGGGGTCATGCATGGGCTGCCACACTTATCACCATAATGGCTGTGTGTCATGAGCTGCTCACATGCTGTGATGAGGGCAGCAGATTTTTTGTTATTATGTTGCAGGAGCAATGCAATCTCCTTGAGAAGTGCATCTGATGATGCACAGCGGTTGGCATAGTATTGGTGAATCACTAGGAATTAATTGACCAATGAAGCACGCTGCTTGAGCGTGTTGATGGATGTATGACTGTCTCCCTGTGTTTGTCTTGAATGTTTCATGAAGCAAATGGGGACAGATGTGCCAGTGCAAAAGGTCCTGGAACTCAGGGGTCCATGTCGAAGTATGGGAGTATGGCATGATGTACAAACAAGAAGAAATGGAACTGACAAAAAATATACATCACTAGGTCTGGTTTTATGATGTCCTTATGCGAGAATGTCCTTGTGAAGCAGCAAGACCATGACACTTGGAGAGTGTAGGTATGGATGCATTAATTGTAATCAATGAACTGATGGCTTCGTGCGGTTGCAGTGCCTTAGGTTTGTCCATTGTTGATGAGCTCTCAGGTAGTAGTGAGTTGATGATGGAGCTGATGTCTGCCAGAAAATGGTTCATTGGAAGTGGGACAGATGGGGGTGGAACTAACTTCTTTAATATATAAACTTATTGCAAGTACTATTGTGTATTAACAAGCTGGGCGACAGTCGTGCGTCATGTGTTAGCACATGGGGAATGCTTGCACAGCATGAGGTCATTTGGTTTGATGGGATGCAGATCACTGTGCCAAGCTGTGGTATAGATAAACATTGTATGACACCAATAGATGCAGCTCTGATTGGGTATGTTGGATTTGGCTGCATGAAGTGGCTGCATAGGTATTGCACAATGTTCTGTGCAAGTGAAAGCATAGCATGCTCAGTGGCATTCTGCCCAGGCCTGGGCATGATGCAGATGTGGGAGTGGCACACCTGCTGGAATTCTGTGCATGAACCAGATATGAGGAGCATGATGGTGCTCTGTGCCAGCACAGGCATGGAGCAGGTTGCAGGGAGGAGGGGATCTATTGACGTGCCAAGGTCTTCACTCCAGCCAGTCACAGTAATGTTAGAACTGGAAATCAGTCAAATGTGGTCAGGCACAGCTGCTGAGTGGAAAGAAGGTTCCTCAGGCTGCAGCAGTGGCACATGGTGGTAAGCATTGTCATCAGAAATGTGAATAATGTACTGGTGGTTCATAGGATTTTCTTGGTGTTGAAGTTCATTTCTGACACCATGAGTTAGAAATAAGTCATACACAGCTGTAAGCCAGTTTTAAGGTTTGTGTGGATGAACTTGTGTATGTCCACATTGTTTTTGAAAACCTGTAATCAGTGGCAGTAAGAGCAAATTGAACAAATTTGTGCATGGTGCAAAATACGTGACATCCATGGCTAGTGAACACAAATCCATGTAGTCAGAATGTTGCAGTCTAGTCAGTGCTTAGGATTTCTACACTTAGCATACACCTCAGAATGTTGCAGTCTAGTCAGTGCTTAGGATTTCTACACTTAGCATACACCAACAAATTCCACAGTAGACTTTTTTTGTTGTCAGTTGTTCAGCAATAACATTGTTAACTGAGATACAGAGCTGAAGCACTCCACTGCAGGAGTCAGTTGAGAAGCACTGCACTGGACTGTTCAGAATGGAAATCATTGGTGTGGCATGTGAATTTTGCTGGTTGGTAGTTACATGCAAGTTGCATTGTTTTACCGAAATCAACATGAATTTTTGCTCATACACAGTAGTCACAAGTCATCAGGGTCACCAGAGTGGGATTTCAGAACACAGATGGGTGTAGAATATTGATTACATGATAGCTATGTAGAGTAATGGTCTTTTTTTATTGAAGATGGTGACATGAAACATTCAAAAATAAACAGCACACAGTGGTTAATAAACAGTCAGTGAGAGAGACAGAGAGACAGAGAGAGAGAGACTCCAAACAGTTGCTCTCACTCATTAGTGATGTTGTTGTGTTTGACAGCCACCACCAGTTACATCCTAGTTGTCTGCTGTGAGCTATTATTGTTGAGATCCATGGATATTGAGAACTTGATAAACATGTTCACATTTGGTGATGTATTATAACATTTCACAGTGGTACACCTTGCCACATGTTAGCACACACACAGTCAATATGAATGAACTAGAACAAAACAGAACAGCATGTAGGAACAAAGATGTAAAAACAGTCATATATAATACACATATAGGTAACCGTACATCATTATCATTTAAATGAGTTTGACCAGCTTAACATTCACACTTCCAAAGATTTAAATGATTTCCTAAAAAAATACCTAGACCCATACAGTTCAAAAAATCATAATGTTTTTCTTTTATCAATCCTTTCGTCTTTATATCTGAAGGCATATCAGCTGTTTGTAAGTGAAGAGTTTTTACAGCTTTATTGGACACAGCTTTCCTTGTACAATGATATTGAATATCAATGTGCTTTGGTTTGTTATGATCTGAAGGATCAACAGACAAATTCAGCATACTCTAATTATCATTAAACAATGTATACACTTATTATAGCTTATTAGTTAATGTAACAAGTTCCTTAAATAAATGGCCTCCCAAAAAGCTTTGGAATGAGCCATATACTCAGCCTCTGTGCTAGAAAGAGCAACAGTCTTCTGCTTAAGACTCTGCCATGACATTAAAGATTCAATAAGCTAAAAAATAAAATAAGTGTATGATTTTCTGTCTAACAATTTGCTCAGTCTGCATCTACGTAAGCACATAATTCTAAATCTCCTTTCCTGGACTTTAAAACATAATTCTTAGTTTTCTTCACATATTTCAAAATTCCCTTAGCATGTATCCAATTTTTTTCAGTATAAGAATTATTGAACTGGCTTAAGTAGCTCACACTGATAAACACATTAAACTACCTATTAGGGCTTGATAAGGTTCATCTTCAGTTTTACTTTCCTTCTCATTTAGAAAATCAAGTTTAGTTTCAATAGGAGTCTTTACAGTTTTACAGTCTATCATATTGAACATTTTCAATGACTAATCAGTATTGTTCTCTTGACTTAAATCTAACACTCCATCAGCATATATTCCATATTTGATTTCTATCCCCAAACAATCTTTAGCCATTCCTAACAAATCCTTTACTTTGAACTCTGAACTTAATTTATTTTTTAAAACATTTAGTCTCACTTGAGTCATTTGGAAAAATGTAAAAGTCATCAACATACAAAGCTGTCATAGTAACTAAGCCTTTACCTTTATGTTTCATAAACAAGCAAGCTTCTAACTCAGAACTTTTCTACCCTAGACAGCTTAAGACATCATTTACTCTTTGATTCCACACTCTGGATGATTGCTTTACACCATACACAGCCCTGTTTTACTTCAAAACTTTTCTTTTACCATTACAATGATTTAATCCTTCAGGTTGTTGTAGGAAAATATCCTCTTTGAGAATAACATTCAGAAAAGCAGTCTTAACATCAAGATGTGTAATGTTACAACCTACTTCAATGGAAACAGCCACCAGAAGTGTAAGTTTTGAATGTCTTACAAGAGGAGAAAAGGTCTGATCATAATCAACTCCAGTTTTCTGAGTGAATTCTCTTGCCACTAGTCTAGCAAGATGCTGCACTTCATTTTCACTGTTAACTTTTTTCTTGAACACCCACTTACACTGTTCATATCTTGCACTTTCTAGAAGATTTACCACCTACCAAGCATTGTTGTATTCAAAAGCTTGTATCTCTTCATCTGTAGCATTTTTCCATCCTTCTGAATCAGGTCTGCTAAGGGCTCCAGCACATTTGTTGGATCCTCGAGTTAATCTGATGTTCTGGCAGAAAAATAAATTTTGTAATCATCAAATTATCTATTTGGTTTGAGCTGCTTTTGTGATCATCTATTCTTTTTTTACTTCATCTTCTTTTGTTACACATTTTTTATCATCAATTTTTTTCTCTGATGTAACTGCTTCTTTTGAGACATCATTTACGTCTTCTCTTAATGCAGTATCAGACTTCTCATTTTCTTCCACCCTCCACTGAAGTGGTGATTTCTTTATAATTTTTTTTTCAGTTTCTGCATCATAAATATTTTGTATTATAGACACATGTTGGCTTATCACTGCATCATTTGTTTAGGGTTATAGAGCCCATAGCTTTTTGTAGTATTGCTATATCCCATCAAGATCATTTATTTTGGCTTTTTATCCTATTTCCTTCTCTTAACTTTGGGAATATTCTCAGATAACTAATATTTGGATTCTTGCCAGTCCATAGCTCACAGGGTGTTTTATTCTCTTAACTTGAACTCACTGATCTAATTTGCAAATATACTGCACTATTAACAGCATAAGCACAAATTCTTTTATCATGTTTACCATAAAATGGTAAATATCTTCCATTTTCTACAACAGTTCTATTCAACCTTTCTGCCAAACAGTTTTGTTCTGGTGTATAGCTGTTGGATAACTGATGCACAATATCATGTTTTTTCAACAAACTGTCAAAATTCACACAAAGGATTTCTTTTCCATTACCTGTTCTTGCTGTTTTGATTTTCCTTTCTTGCTGATTCTCCAACATTTTTTGAAATTATTGAAATTTTTCTGAAGTCTCATTCTTCATCTTCAGAAAATACACAAATCCCATTAGGGTGTAATTATCATCCAAAATGAGAAAATACTTTTTATCATCTAATGACATAACTTCCATCGGTTCACATAGGTCTGCAAATACTACTTCAAGTGGTTTAGAGACTCTGGTGCCTCCAAGTGGAAAAGGCTGCCTTGTTCATTTGCCTTCATTGCATCTACACAGTTTTGCTTGCTAATGTTAATATTAAAGTCTCTGCATACCATTCCTTCTACAGCCCATTTTTTTGTTGTAATAAGATCCTTTGCATTTATGTTATCTAATCTTCTGTGCCAATCAGATGCTGTAATCATTCCCAAAAAAATCACTTCTTCTGTCAATGTTTAACTTGTACACACCTTTAATCAGGTCTGCAGCTGCAACTAGTTCATTATGCTTATTACAAAGATTGCTCCAACCACTATTAAATTCAACAGAAATCCCTTGTTCAATCAACCTGCTCACGAGAGCAAATTTATAGTTAGTTGTGGAGGACATACAACATTTTTTAGCATAATATCGAAAGAGTTCTACCCAACAACTCTTGTTAAATCATTAAATAATGATCTCCAGAGCACAACACTAGGATTACTGTCTGATTTGTAGCCACCATTTTATGAGTGTAAATATCATTTAGTTTCTTTTTCATCCATTCTTCTTTTGCTGTGAGATGCACACTAGCACCTGAATCGAACATACCAGAAGTGATGAAGCAAGCTTGGATAATTTTACTTTCCCTCTAGTTTTGCCATCTGCCTCCTTAAAAGCCATTTTTTTCAATTTTGAATTAATTACCATTAACATATGTGAGTAAAATCTGCACCTTCATTAAAGAGTATGGTTGGCCCTCAGTTTTGAAGAATATAGTACCAGATCTAATTTTGTGCTTAGTTTTATGTATGTAATTGATTTTCTAGTTTACTTTGACTATGCCTAGTTAGTATCTTTTGTTACAGGGTGAAATCAGTGATTGTTTTCTAACTTAAATTCTATTGTTAAATATGAACAAATATAAATTCTGTAATAATTAAAACATTTGGAGGAATAACTAACTGTATTCTTAAAGGATCTATTTAGCTCTGTTCAAAAACATGTTAGCAAAGTCAGCCATTAATTAATTCCAAAGTAATTTCCAGTTTTGTCACGAGTATTGTTTGCATAACAATATATGTTAATTTAGTCATTTAAACAAAGAATTTGGCCTAAACCTTGTAGTAGAAGAAACTGTTAAAAGGAAGGAATTTTTCAATGAATTCAATAAATTTAATGACTGAAGTCTCAATTGTAATTTTTGTAGATTAAACTTTGAGCAATGTGTAGTTTCAGCACCTATTATTGTGAGGATATATAAGGGCCTGTTGGTCCGTGACCAAGTTTCAGGCAAGAAACCTGGGTTGCTTAGAACAACAACGATGCATCAACATAACTGTGAAATAAGTGTAACACAATTAGGCCATGTGCTAAAAACAATGATAGTATCTGTTCCACACATACCTGATTACTCAGAAAGAACTGTGAATTATGTGGTTATGTTTTCTACTGCTCATAGATATTCAACAGTAAACTATTGTAGCAGTATGTGGTTGTTCATCTGGAACCTATTATTGAGGCTTATTGAAATTTAAACAATATTGCACTGGCCATATAAGTGTATATTATTGGGGAGTTTTTAAAATGAAAGTAATGTACTGTGAAACACAAATGTGCACTTGTTGGCTACATTATTTAAAGTAGACAGTCTCCACTTCCACCCCTTATTTTTTCAGCCACTATCTCGACACCAAGGTTGATCAACAAAGAAAGCTGGTGAACATTGTCACACAATCACTTGTGACAAAAGAGCCACTTATAAACACTGCACTGAAAATATTGGATGTCTTGTGTCATTGTCACTGTTAGAGAACTTACTTTTAAAATGTCCTGGTTTCTTGCATTTTTACCAAAGAACATACTTCTTGTTTCGATTTCTCACCATTTCCATTTCGGTGAGAAAACTTTCGTTTACTTTGCCATTGTCTGCCCCTGGTAGCTGAGTGGTCAGCATGATGGAATGTCATACCTAACAGCCTGGTTCCTGGCTGGGTCAGAGATTTTCTCCATTCAGGGACTGGGTGTTGTGTTGTCCTTATCATCAGCATTTCATTCCCACCAACACACAAGTTGCTTAAGTGATGTCAACTCACAAGACTTGCACCAGGCGAACAGCCTCTGTGACGGGAGGCCCTAGCCATGCAGAATTTCTATTTTATTTTGCCATTTCTTGCAGTAAAAGCACTACCAGTAACGGTGACCTCTTCTTTTATGTCAAGAAGCTTAGTTTTGAATGGGTCCACCATGACTGGAATTCCCGAATACTCCATTGCCATTATCATTGAAGAATATTTTTCTGGAAATCCTGCTAACAATAATGAACCAATCCATTCATCATTAATAGCAAAACCTGTTTGATTTAATTTCCGACAATTATCTACTATCTGATTCACATAGCCTGTCATTGAATGATATTTTTCTAGACATGTTGATAACACTGTTCTCAATAAATTTATTCTTCTCACGAAACCAGAGTCATCAAACACTGATTTCAGGTTCTTCCACAAATCCACTGTTGTTTTTGCTTCTTTTATGTGCACTTATAAAGATGGATCAATCATAAAAAATTATCTTCATTTTGGCCTTTGAACCTTCCAAAACTATTTCTAAGATACATTTCACTAATCCTTGTATAATTTGTCACCATTTTTGTCAACTTGAACAATTCTTTGTGAACAGCACCACACACTAGACTTTGAATCATAACACTTGGATCTTTAATCAGTGATTCCTCATACTTTTAATGATCAATTATCAGTATCTCAAGCCCACAACCTGTTGAGGTTCTGTGGATATTAAGAACATGATAAACATGTACACATTTGGAGATTTATTATAACATTCCCCATTGATACACTTTACTACGTATTAGCACACACACACAATCAATATGAATGAACCGAAACAGAATAGAACAGCATGTAGGCACAAATATGTGAAAACAGTCATTTAAATAGAGTTGACCAGCATAACAATTAATTTGTATAGGCCTT
Organism: Schistocerca gregaria; assembly: GCF_023897955.1. NCBI lineage: Eukaryota > Metazoa > Arthropoda > Insecta > Orthoptera > Acrididae > Schistocerca > Schistocerca gregaria. The sequence continues at coordinate 852,673,585 of NC_064920.1, forward strand.
TCCTTCTAATCTTATGAAGTATTATATTTCTTTTCTGATTATCAGGAGGAAGCTTGTGTGTTCTCTTCAATAACAACTTTACCACAACGAAAGCAATGGTTGTAGGTATTTGGATACATTAACACCATCAACTGTATTAAATGTTTTCAAATGTCAATTATTCTTGCACTGTTTTCTTACTACATTTCTTGTTTCATCTCACAAATCTTTTATGACCTGATTATGTTTTACATACCATCGTAGTTCATTTTTTATACAATAGGATTTATTCACTACCTGAGAGTGTGATGTGCATTTCAAAACTGTTCTTATGTTAAATTACTTAATCAGTGAAAAGGTGCCAGAATTATGGTTTATGTAGTAAATGCATAAATACATATGCATAAGTCAGCAACACATAATAATTCTTATTATAAAGTTATGTAGGTTCTGTTAAAGTTGGTGTAAAGACATGAGGTAGTAAATTTCTTTAAGAAATATTGGATTTGTATTGAAAACTGTCACCCATGGCTGTGACCATGTATCAGAAGTTTCATTATGAGGAGCAATGCTGAGTTAGTAAGCTACTGTACGTGGAACACCATCAGCTGCCCTCATGTGTATATGAAGCTTGTGATGTGAAACCCACTCTCCAACTCCCAAGCTGTCCCAGCACATAGTGCATTGGTATTGGCATCTGCAGCATTGCTGCTGAGCAATGTTTACAGAGGTGCATGGGCGGGAGCAGTCATCTATGCGTCATGCTGCTGAAGTACATGAACATTATACAACACATATATTATGCAAAAAATAGTGAGGAAGCATGGATTTAAAAAAATCAAGATTGTATACACATTGTATTCATTACTCTGAATCATATCACATAGCAGGTATCAAAAAACAGTAACATTTTTACACATACGATGCCAATCAAATGTCAAACAGTAGCTTGCATTTTCAAAGAGAAAATCAATAAGCACTTTTTACACTTCCTTAAGCAGCCTCTGTTCTTCATGAAATTGAGCCAATATCATGCCTCAAGCTATGTTCTAGTTTCCTGTCAAAACTCCATGATACAGACAGAACAATGATTTTTCATAAAATTTTAAATCACGGTATTTTTTTCCACATGATCCACTTTTGATTAAGTAAAACCTTTACAGTGTCTCAAGCTGTGCCCAAGTTACCTGTGAAAACCCCCTGAAAAGGGGGTTCTCAGAACCACAAGAGTTGAGTAAAAACTGCTTTTTGACTGCATGATGCTTCGCATTACAGTCATATTTATTAATGAGTGTAGCAATACTTTTATATTCTGTGGTTCTGTAATGCTTCAAAATAGAACTGTTAGAAAGTTGTCTAGGAATTTCCCATTTTCCAGTCTTTTTGCTCATTTAAAACTCTATCATTTTGATGAAAAACCTGACCAACATTATATTCACTCCCACAGAAATGAACATCCTAAACTAAGACCTGAAATTTAACATACAACCACGCCTTGGAAACAGTATGATTAAAAATATTATTGCAAACATTAAAGTAGCCTTTGATATGAGCCAGTTGCCACCTCATGAGCAAAACCACACTACTTGTAAAATTGCAAAAATAATACAAACACAAATAAAACGAGAAAATGGGACTAATATAAAAGGAAGGGCAGTAGTATTACATGTCTGATAAATAATAAGCTTCAAGACAATACTGCAATTAGTGTAAAATCATATGAAGGAAATATATTGAAAATTATGGCAGAAGAAGATTACAACACAAAAGTACTAGAATTTTTCGACCAAAATAATATCAAAATTATCAACTGGGGTCCAACCAACAATTAATGCACAACTAAAGAAAGCACTAAAGAGACTGAAGATCATATTCACAGAAAAAGGTATAAAAGACACCATTATAATGAATCCGACAACAGCATCACTGTGTGCCCAGCCCAAGATACACAAAGAACAAATTCCGATTCACACAGTTGTTAACGTGGTGAATAGCCCAGCACATGCTGTCAAAATAAATAAAGCTCAACACACTACTTCAGGAATATTACATATCTGAGAAAGAATAAACTACAAAAAGTTGTTATGATATTGCTAATAAATTTAAAAATATCAAAATAGCAGAAAATGGAATAGGCTTATCACTCAATATACATTCCGGGAAATGGAAAAAAGAACACATTGACACCGGTGTGTCAGACCCACCATACTTGCTCCGGACACTGCAAGAGGGCTGTACAAGCAATGATCACACGCACGGCACAGCGGACACACTAGGAACCGTGGTGTTGGCCGTCGAATGGCGCTAGCTGCGCAGCATTTGTGCACCGCCGCCGTCAGTGTCAGCCAGTTTGCCGTGGCATACGGAGCTCCATTGCAGTCTTTAACACTGGTAGCATGCCGCGACAGCGTGGACATGAACCGTATGTGCAGTTGACGGACTTTGAGCGAGGGCGTAGTATAGTGGGCATGTGGGAGGCCGGGTGGACGTACCGCCGAATTGCTCAACACGTGGGGCGTGAGGTCTCCACAGTACATCGATGTTGTCGCCAGTGGTCGGCGGAAGGTGCACGTGCCCGTCGACCTGGGACCGGACCGCAGCGACACACGGATGCACGCCACGACCGTAGGATCCTACGCAGTGCCATAGGGGACCGCACCGCCACTTCCCAGCAAATTAGGGACACTGTTGCTCCTGGGGTATCGGCGAGGACCATTCGCAACCGTCTCCATGAAGCTGGGCTACGGTCCCGCACACCGTTAGGCCGTCTTCCGCTCACACCCCAACATTGTGCAGCCCGCCTCCAGTGGCGTCACAACAGGCGTGAATGGAGGGACGAATGGAGACGTGTCGTCTTCAGCGATGAGAGTCGCTTCTGCCTTGGTGCCAATGATGGTCGTACGCGTGTTTGGCGCCGTGCAGGTGAGCGCCACAATCAGGACTGCATACGACCGAGGCACACAGGGCCAACACGCGGCATCATGGTGTGGGGAGCGATCTCCTACACTGGCCGTACACCTCTGGTGATCGTCGAGGGGACACTGAATAGTGCACGGTACATCCAAACCGTCATCGAACTCATCGTTCTACCATTCCTAGACTGGCAAGGGAACTTGCTGTTCCAACAGGACAATGCACGTCCGCATGTATCCCGTGCCACCCAACGTGCTCTAGAAGGTGTAAGTCAACTACCCTGGCCAGCAAGATCTCCAGATCTGTCCCCCATTGAGCATGTTTGGGACTGGATGAAGCGTCGTCTCACACGGTCTGCACGTCCAGCACGAACGCTGGTCCAACTGAGGCGCCAGGTGGAAATGGCATGGCAAGCCGTTCCACAGGACTACATCCAGCATCTCTACGATCGTCTCCATGGGAGAATAGCAGCCTGCATTGCTGCGAAAGGTGGATATACACTGTACTAGTGCTGACATTGTGCATGCTCTGTTGCCTGTGTCTATGTGCCTGTGGTTCTGTCAGTTTGATCATGTGATGTATCTGATCCCAGGAATGTGTCAATAAAGTTTCCCCTTCCTGGGACAATGATTCATGGTGTTCTTATTTCAATTTCCAGGAGTGTATATAACATGTACACAAAAATTCCAGTAACAGAAACTATAGAAATCATTAAAAACAACTTTGTCAAATATAAGACAATCACTCAAGAAGAAATTTGTGAAATAATAGAACTTCTACAAGTAATCGCCTCCTACAATGATTTCTCAGTTCAGAACAAAAAGATGTGGTAGCAATGGGCTCATTTCTAGCAGGTACATTAGCTGATATTTTTGTTAACACTTTAGAAGTAAACTTTTTTAACAAATTCACTCAAACATAAAAAAAATCGTTTATTACTATAGGTATGTTGATGACCTCTTAATCCTGTTCAGTGGCACAACAGATGAGTGCAACATCATGAATTCACAATTCAACAGTTTGCATCCAAAAATTAATTTCACTATGGAAGGAGAAAAAAATAAGAGCATAAACTTTGTGAATTTAAAAATTTCAAACAAAAAACCTAACACATACTTGATATTTTTCATAAACCAATGACATAGACATAATTATCCACAACAGCCATGCCACCTGAGAGCACACAAGCTCACATATTTTCATTCTATGTTTCATAGACTAAACAATTTAGCGCTGAAAATAGAAAAAATTGAGAAAGATCTAGATCTTCACTGAAATTTAGCTATAAGCAATGGTTATCCTAGAAACTTTATTCAAAAGGAAAACCAATCAAACACATACCAGACCCATAGATGAAATAACTCTAACTAGAGAATAAGTGAACCACAGAAAAATAAATTTCTTGTATGGCCATATTATTTCTGACTAAATTACTCGATGTTTTAAGAATACAAAATTATACATCTGTTACAAAACTACTAACAATATAAAACAATTTTTGAGACAAATACTATGTAAATCAGAACTATTTTCACAATCAGGAATCGACCAAATTAACTGTGAAGAATGCCCAAAATTTTGTATTGGGCAAACAGGAAGAAAAGATAGTACACAATTTAAGGAACACATGACAATAAGTGACAATAACCCATCTACATTTTCTTCCAACTTAAAAGACACCAACCAGAAAATTCCTAACAAAGATGGACCACTTCAAACATTACATAAGTTATAGAAAGGAAAGAATCTTGGATGTAATGGAAGAAATTGAAATTTACATCCATCTAAAAGATCAGTCAGAGAGAGTTTTAAATAAGCAAATATTCCTAAACAACTTGCTACCAGTTCTATGGTGAAGCATTACAACACCATAGAATGTAAAATTATCACTACACTCATTAATAAATATGACTATAATGTGAAGCATCACAAAACCATAAACTAGTTTTTACTCAACTCTTGTAGTTCTCAGTAATGTTTCATTAGAGTCCAGTGACAGATTTCATATATAAGACCTTTGCACCTACTAGTCAAAAATGATGTGCTTCCATAATAACAGAACAAATATTTACAAGCTATTTAAAGAAACTAGGTACAGGCATATTTACACCTATAATGAATGATAATCAAATATAACTGAGAACAAAAGCATAAGCTGGTTAAGGAGCAAATTTCTGTAAAGTAATTATAATCTTCCTAATGTTAAGTATGTTAAAACATGTGCCTTATATAAAAGAGCTTCGCAACAACTGCTCGAAAGTAATGCATTTCTAAAATAATGGGAATACCTTGAATTTATTTTATGAGCATAGCATGGTGTCATAGGAGCAATGACATAATTTACTACTAAAAACTCATCCATAAAGTAAGTTATAATGCACCTACTAAAGCTACAGATATGATTTGTTCCTAAATCAAAATCACAAGTGTCACTAATGTATCAATGTATGGTACTTCTGTTTTAGATAATTGAAAATGGCCTAAGGCCAAAATTGTACAATCATACACGAAATAAAGAGAAAGGCAGCTGAAGGCATCAAGAAATCTTTCAAAAAATAATACTAAATTGTTGCATCACTAGAAGAATTCAACCCAGAAATGTTTGTATGTGGAACACTGGTGGCATGAAACAGGGGAATCTGAAGAAATCAGAACTGATACCCATTCTGAAACCATTGACACCGGTGAAAAAAGTTATTTAAATTTTTTGTAGGAATGAAAAAAATTATTAAATGCTGACTTGCATCACTGGTAGAATCCAACCCATAAATGTCTATGTGCAGAATTCTGGGGAAAAGGGGAAGGGGGGGGGGGTGAACCATGCTGTGATATAATGAAGACTTATCCCCATTCTGAAACACAAGCAGGTATCAGTGATTTCATTTATGAGCATAAAAGTGCATGTAAATCTAGGTTCCTAAAATTCATCATTTCATGCATTAATAATATATGTAAATAAATGGATTTTGAAGTTTTAATATGTTGTTGTTGTGGTCTTCAGTCCTGAAACTGGTTTGAAGCAGCTCTCCATGCTACTCTATCCTTTGCAAGCTTCTTCATCTCCCAGCACCTACTGCAGCCTACATCCTTCTGAATCATCTGAAATTTATTTGAGTGACTTTTTATAAATTACATATCAGATCATAGAAACAATATATTTGAGAATGATGTAAATAACTGAATTTCTTTTCACAAAATGTAATCTTTGTTCTCCTTCTTGTGGGTACTTAGCAGGAAGTTGATATGAAATGGAGTCAAGCCATGTTTCATGATGCTGTAGAAAGGAGTAATGCTTAGTTGAAATTAGTGGCTCAAGGAAGCAGAAGTTAAATCTTGTCAATCTGATACCTGGAGATTAGAAAGTACAAAAACTAAAACTGTAGTGATTTTATTTCACTTCATAGTTGGCGATTCATTCAGACATTCATAACCCTGGAAAGAGTATATGTTCTTTGCACAGAAAAGAGCTGTGGCCATAGTCACACTTCTAACAGGAAGACAATGCAATCAACTTCAAAACAATCAGCCGAATAAACAGTAAACTCAACATGCCTTTAATTGACATTCAGAGGATGAGTCCTTGCACAGACATTAACAGAAGAGAAAAACTGCTCCTGTCACAAGTAATTTCTTATTTATTATACAACAGCTTTGAAGCCTAAAGCTTCATCTTCAGGTGCCACCAACTGCAAACATGAGTAGGAGCTACTAGCTTACAAGGGGTATGGGACTGACATGCCAAAATGAAAGGTAAAGCCAAGAAAAGTGGTTTTATGTTTCCATAATTCTGTGAGTGAACCACTTTTCATAGCTTTACCTTCATGTTGATATGTCAGTTCTCATAGCTCTCGCATGCTAGTAGCTCCTACTATTGTTCGCCATTGTTGCCACCTGAAGCTATAAGCTTTGAAACAGGTTGTGCAATTCATAGGAAATTACTGGCAAATGAAGTTATATAGGAAATTAGGAAATTACTGGCAAATGAAGTTGATTTTTTAAAAATTCTATAACTATATTCCTCCGCTGCGGATATACACCTGATAAAAATTTTGCATTGCATAGACGCTACTGAATAAGTGTTTTATAGTATGGGGATGTTATACTGCTGCAAGAAATGTTGCAAACAATGTGGTGCAGTGGTTAGGGTTAGTGGTTGGAGTGTTGCAGGCCACCAGTTCCAATTCACCACAAGTATTAATTTGTTGTCTAGAATTTATCAATTCTGCAGTGTTCTTTAAATACCTAATGTTTGTAAAGTCTGTGTATTCTAGAATATTATATGGTTGTGTAAGTACAAGCATTCTGGAATATTCAGTGGTTGTTAAATACCAGAACTCTAGCATTTTCCATGTTTGTATAAATAGTTCCATTCTCTGTCCAAGAGGCAGTTCTGTTTGACCTGTATGTTTGTGTTTGTAATAAATGGGCTAACAATGGTAAGTGCTGTACATCACTGATGATTCTGCATTTGGATTTGGATGTGGTTTCAATGTGACATTGGTTGCTGCACTAGATATTTCAAAACATGTCCACCACAGTATCTCTAATTAGACAGTGCAAAAGCCATCACCTACATGGACCGAAAAAGAAATATAAGTAGACATTGTTTCTAAGATATGTATATTCAAGATAAAGATGAATTCCCAAACAGGCATAAGTCAGCTGCACAACAGGCAGCCTTTGGTGTTCTCAGAAAACACTGATCATGACTCAACAAAATGGTTCGGAGGATTCAAATGAGCCACAAAGCACAAGTGAGATGACATGGTGTTGGACTGTGCAGGTGAGCAGCAGTTCAAGAACAATAAAGAGAAACTTACTACCTGAGATACAGCAAATCCCAGATACTGAAGAAAATTCTCAGTGACAATCTGCAGCAAGTCCACATAGCAGAAGAATGATAGGAGAACACAGCCCAGTGTCATGATGAAATGAGACAGTCATATGCCACGTTGTGGATTCGAATAGGATAAAAGCTGATAAAATCTCAAATTCATGAATGAACGAATTTCAAATGTTGTCCATATAGCAGTTGTGGAAGACCACCATAAGCTCACCTCTCTCAGATGCCAGATAGGTGGGAAAGAGAACTGGCAGCATATGGCAACCAGAAATGTCAGGTCAACTACACAAGAGATAGTTGCCCTGAACTTTGACCCAATAGATCAGGAGCTAACAGAGAATGTCAAAGAAGAGGTGTCTGTATTTTGGCACTAATCTTTGCCTTCATGTGAAGGCACCATGAACAATGGACTAGGACATCTTGAACTCAGTTTGTACCCATCAAATGACAATCCATCTTCTGACCAATGCAGGCACAATAAACTCTATTGCCAAGTACAACTCTCCACAGGTAGATAGACATTTGAAGGATGGAGAATAACATGTCAGTATGTTTTTACTGTGGTTGCCTAGCACATGTTGTACACTACTGCAGGGTGAAAAGAAGAGTGTTCAACAACTATTGTGCTACAAGACATAAATGCAGAAGTCCTGTACACACCAATCCACTGTAGATGATTGCAGATGACCTGTAGGCTGAAGACCATTGCCACACACTGCACAAGGTCACTCTCCGACTTGCCACAGACATACCCCATTGCCAACCAGAGGTCCCAGCTGTCTAATTCAGTGAAAATAAGCCAGGTAAACATCTACAGAGGTGATTCTACCACACATGAATATCCTCCATGAACAAAATTACCAAGACATCAGGAAATATCATTGACATTATCACCAGCAACCAGTTTGTCCAGATGCTGTGTTCTGTGATACAAATGTGATTATGCTAAAGACTGTAGATGGGAAAGATGTCCAACTGACAGGAAAATACATTGCAAGAATAAGTATCAACAACAGAATGCAGGCTTTCAAATTTTTTATTTTAGCAGAGTATAGTCATAATGTTATTCTTGGATGGGAGCTCTTGCTGGTATCACAAGCAGGCATAGACTGTGGAAGATCAGACCTCAAGACTGACACAGTTATTCCAACAAGCGCACATCGTGAAGATCGCTCTGGGTGGATGTTTACTGTTGAAGATGTTATCAGGCCATCATCAATAATATGATTTAGCCATTGCTTGAGAATCTCAGATCTGGCACTTTTGCTGAATGCAGTAAGCTTCTCATGCACACAAAAGTAATCAAGTAATCCAAATGACACTGATGAACATAAGCACTTTGTGGAGTCAAGGAGAACTCTGGATAATTAATTGTAATGAGCAGCCACAACTAAACCCTAAAGGAATATGTGTAGGCACAGCTGAACCAGGTAGTGCAGCTTAGTGTCACCAGTGAAGAGATATGCTCTGTCACTGCAAAAGATAAAACAGAGGAGGAAGTACCATCAAATGCCAACATGATCTGCCCTGACCAATGAACATCAATGCATTAATTTTTGGTTATTTTAAAATCATAAGTGAAGAAAAGACAGATCATGTGGCTCATGGTAAAGTATTGTACTAACCTAGGGGATCATCCACCAATTAGCCAGTACCCATTCAGTACATCACCAACTAAACAACAGATAATCTGGGTGGAAATGGAGAAGATGCTGCAAGATGATATCATTGAATTTTCAGGCAGTTCTTGGTCCTCTCTTGTGATCCTTGTGAAGAAGAATGCCACATGGTGTATGTGCATCAAATACCAATGACTGAACAAAATTGTGAAGAGATATGTGTATCCATTTTCACACATAATGACACCTCACACTACCTGAAAGGAATAACGTACTTTTTAATAATGGAGATACTGACAGGTTACAGGTAAATCAAAATTTACTGGGAAAAGACTGCCTTCAAAGCTCCTGATGAGTTCTGTGGTTTTAAAGTTATACTGTTTGGACAGTGTAAAAGTCCAACCACTTTACATGGAGAGGCTGCTCTGACACTTCGTGTGTGTGTGTGTGTGTGTGTGTGTGTGTGTGTGTGTGTGTGTGTGTGTGTGATGAAGTATGCTCAGACTGTTAGTCTCCTCCTGAATTGCAAAAGTGTCTTTTCATCATTCACAAAGTAAAAATCTTGAGGCATTTAGTGAATGACAATGGAGTCCATCACAATCCAGAGGGAATAAAAGTAGGTACAGATTTCCTAATTCCTTGACATCTTCATTATGTGAGACTTTACTTGGAGTGTTCTTGTACTGCTGGTGATTCATGAAGGACTTATGTGGCAAGGATTGTTACTTGCAAGAACTATTCTAGGGAGATACCAAATTTTCCTGGAATGAGATGCAAGAAAGATATTTCCCTTTCCTTAATGGGGTGCTAATATCTTCCCCAGTTCTAATATTCTATGACGATTACTGAGAGAGGACTTCACAACCACACTAACTCCAGTACATATTGAGGAGGATGCTGAAAATGTGGTAGCTCACACTTCCAGTGTACTCTCCAAGTCTGAGAAGAATTACATTACAGCTCAGAAAGAGTGTTCTGCAGTTGTTTGGGTCACCATCAAACCATTCTTGGTTGTGGTGGACCACCATTCTCTTAGCTGACTGAGTAACCTGAAAGATATGTTGCTTTGACTGTCAAGATGGGCACAAACAACTTCCACTGTCACTGAATTTCTAGATTTATATTTATTTTTAAAGATGACAATTAATGTATTCAGGTAGGGAATGGAAGGGCAGTGTGCTACATAATAATTTGTTTGTGTGGAAAATCAATAATTTTAAGAATAGATGCTAATTTTCATATGTATGTTTTGAATTCAAAGGAAGTTCACTAAAAAAATATAACTAAACAATGTGAGTAATCAATTACAATAAATGTGCTGATGGCCCTGCTCCATTTTCTTTTAATCATAGTTGTCAACATTAGTTCTAATGCACAAAACAGAAAACATATTAGTTAATGACAGCAAATCAGAAATGGAAAAAAAATGGTTCAAATGGCTCTGAGCACTATGGAACTCAACTGCTGTGGTCATCAGTCACCTAGAACTACTTAAACCTAACGAACCTAAGGACATCACACACATCCATGCCCGAGGCAGGATTCGAACCTGCGACTGTAGCAGTCGCACGGTTCCGGACTGCGCGCCTAGAACCGCGAGACCACCGCGGCTGGCTAAATGGAATTTAAAAAATTACTGCAATGTAATGCAGTTGAAATGACACTGTTGAAGTGAGGAAAAGTTGCAAAATAGTTGCTATGTACTTTTGACATCATTGCAGTGGTTGTAGCAATGGTACTGGAGGTAACAGTTGAGGTTCATAGCAGAGTGCATGACTAACAACTCCATTCAGAGTAGCCAAAGAGACTGGTCAATTTTTTGAAATGGTTATTAAAAACTGAAAATACATAAAACATCATTCAGTAAGTGAGTCAATTTATTATGATTTGTTCTACTTGTTATTGGAGGTGATCATTGAATGAAGTTTGACTGTGCTTCAACTTGACATTTTTACCACAGCACAAGATACTCACAAAACAAATATTGTCACTACCAACCTAAGGGTTTCCTCACTCAGCACCATCCTTCCTGTGGCAGTAAATGTGCTCTCCCCATGAACCCCTCAGAGTCAAGCTGTCCACTGGAAACTTCTCCATCTCCTACCCCTAAAACCACACTCTTCTATTTTGTGATAAAGAGACCATCACGTCCACCTGATTTGTTCACCAGACACCATTGTTTTCTGCTCCATGTTCACCAGATAGAAGTGACACTTGATACACTTCCCTCATTTCAGGGGTCACATGACTAGGCGAAATACTTCACCAACAGGAGTGAAGAAGCAAGACAGCTTGTTCATATATGGCTTTTGTACACCCAAGGGTACTGGCGGAAGTTCGAGTCCTCCCATGGGCATGTGTGTGTGTGTGTGTGTGTGTGTGTGTGTGTGTGTGTGTGTGTGTGTGTGTGTGTGTGTGTTAGTCCTTAGGATAATTTACATTAAGTAGTGCGTAAGCTTAGGGATTGATGACCTTAGCAGTTAAGTCCCATAAGATTTCACACACATTTGAACATTTTTTACACCCAAGAGAGCACTACAATGCTAAATACCAAGCTGTGAAATACATTCCAGGAGGCTTGGTTTTGATTTTTAAACCTGTGCAGATTACTGGAAAAGTTAGTAAATCACTACTTTGAGTTGCATTGTATTCTTTGTTGCTTGTCACATGTCACATAGGCTGACAAGGATTATGATCCTTAATTAAGAAGACGAAAGTGCAGGGACCATGTCCTCTGTATGAAGCACTACTAAAGTCCAGAAATGCAGATCAACATTGGTAGTATTAAGGAAACTCAAGAGCCACTCAACAATTGCAAAGCTTTGACAGAAGGGGCTACCAAAAATGGGAAGAGGGTGTAATAAAGCATCTAAAATGATAGGGTATGCCAGTGCCACCATACAGAGAACCACTGACAAGATTTAGGTCCAGATGTAGCTGTAGTCAGCACCAATGAGAATTATTGAAACAGCAGGTCACAATTTATGCCTGAGAGGGAGGCATGCTGCAAGTTCTGATGCACACAGTGTAGTCCAGTGGTTAGAATTAGTGGTTTATATGCTGCAGGTCACCAGTTGTAACACAACCACCTTCAATTATTTGTTACTGTGTACTTATTGTTTCTCTAATATTTTTTAAAATATCTCATATTTGTAATTTTCACATATTCTGGAATACTTGATGGTCATATAAATACTAGCTTCCTGGAATAATCTGTGTTTTTCTAAATGGCAATCTCCATCCAGAAGTTGAGTTCTGTTCTGGTTATATGTTAGTGGCAATAATAAACATGCTTCCAGTACTTTACTGATGACCCTGCCTTTGGATTTGGACTTGTCTGTGGTTTTGACATGACAATATCTCCTATTACTGCAAAGTAAAATATACTGGTTATGTTGAGGTTATGCTTGGAACAATATTTAGGTCTAAGACCGGCTATCATTGAATTTCTGAAGGGAAAAGGAAAGCAGAAACAGAAATCAGAAGATCTGGAAGGGATTGAAGGCGTTACATTATAGTGAAATTAACTGCACATTGTGTTGCAAGTTGAGAAGCAACTTGTTTCTGATTTGACACAGAAGATACAAACATATGAAACAAAAATTGTAATGTCCAAGGAACAATTTCCAACAAAGAATACGCCACCACCTCCCAATCTCCGTAAGCTCTCTGGAAGTTATCAAAACACAAATTTAAAGGAATTCATTGTGTCATTGAAAGATTTATGGGAACAGCTTTCTAAATGTGCAGTTTTATTATCTGCTATTATCCTATCTTCTGTCCTTGAACTATTTTCTAGACCATTTGCCATTTTAGATGAATGCAACCCCATGCTTGTGGAGATGGAAATAACTGATCTGCAGTGTAATGGCCATTTTAAAGACAAATTCTGTTACATTGCAAGTGCCCAGGACTTTTTTCCTTTTTTTCTCTTATGGTGGGACTAAATAAGTCACCATTTTGTGGCTGCCTTAGTAACAAAATTATGCAAAACTGTCTGTGTTTTCCTGTGTCCCAAATATACTTCCTGTGTCCCAAATATAAACTTAACTTTATCTAGTCTCCAGTGAGCCACAAATAATAATACTGAAAACTGGTTTTATTTGTGATCTATTAGCTGACAAATGTGAAGCCAAGCTTCATGCAAGCCAATTAGTGTTCCTATTCTGACTGAATTGTTATCTAATGTGAAATGTTTGCATTTTTCCATCTTCCGGCTAAGACAATATGTGTGGAGGTGAGGGTATTGTGCAGTCAGATGAAGGAGATCTGCGCAAGTGAAAGATCTCTACATGTGTGCAGAATCATTGGCCACATTTGGCATAGACAGTTATAGTATTGACTCTTTGGCAGTTGCCCACAAGAGTAAGTAAATAAAAACTTAAGACTGCCCAAAGGGAGAGGCAGGGAGGTAAGCTCAGTCTCCCTCTAGAAGGGCTGATGGCGCACACCCATAAGTTGTGCTATGGCAAAAACAGAACTAAACCATGACCATATAGATTGCCTATCTCTTTTGGTCTCAAGGGTCTAATGCTTGAACCCCTGCACTGACTAGGATTAGTCTTTTCATTCACTTCAAAACCGTAAAAAGAAACAATGAGCTATGCACAATATTCTGCATCTCACCTATACTCCCAAACTGCTGTGAAGTGCATGGTAGAGTGAAGTGAAACACACAAAAATCAGTTGGTAACATCAGTGGCAGAAATGCTTGCTGTGGTTGTCAGTGTCACACACAAAGTAGTTCAGGCCTGACCTCAAACAGTATCTTATGCAATCATAGTTAAAAACACCCCCACTGAAACTTCCACTTTATAGTTTCCAAACTACCTATGTAATGTAATGAGTGCAGAACAGATGGTGACAAGATGTACTCAAGACAAGAGTGTGGCAAGAAAAGTTGGGCAACATTCATTGCAGAACTACTGTAACTGATCACAGAACTGGCTCTAATGAACAGAAAGATGACAATGACTGAAATATGGACAGACGTTACAGGAAGAGTGCCACCACAAACTGGAAGAGATTAGTGAAAATGGGGGTGAGATCTAAAATGACCATGTAAAGCCAGAGTCAACTTGGACATTCAAAGGCATTCTGTGGCGTTCAGTGATGTGACTTCCTTCTGTTCGTGATGGCCAGATTGCTGTCAACATGGATATGGATGATGAGGACTTGCAGAACTCCTCTTGATAGGTCAGGGGAACGCTACATGAGGGAAGCAGTTACTTGGGTAGCAACGTAATTGTGGAGTGCACGTGAGGTTTGTTTTGGGTAGGCAGGAGTTTGAGGTATCCTGATGAAGAAGACTCACTACTCAATTCACAGCAAGGGAAGCCAGATGGTGTTTGGAGTAAAGACAGTTCAACTGTCACAATTTTATCAGTAAACTGTCAAAGTATTTATAATAAAGTTTCCAAATTTACAATCCTACAGGAAAGTTCTCATGCTCAAATTCTTGTGACTGACTTCAGGCTGAAACCTGAAGTGGAAAGCTCTAAGATATTTAGTGAGTCATTGTCTCTATTGAGGTCGAAGTTGAATATGACAGTGAAGTCATATGGTTATGTATATCAACTGTAAGTTAAATGAAGTTAACTATTGGATGTTTCTACCAGCCACCCATTGCGGCTGTGGAAGTTCTACAGTCATTCAAAAAAGTATACTGTCAATAGCATGCAAATATTCAGATCAACAGTACTAGTTGGAGATAACTTGCACCTGCCAAGTATAGACTGGGATGTCTGTGGACTGGGGGGGGGGGGGGGGGGGGGGGAGGAGTACAGACAGACAGCCATGCGAAATTATTTTGAACATGTTTTCTGAAAATTGTCTTGGGCAGCTAGCTTGGCAGCTCACATGCAGTGGAAATACCATAGACCTGGTAGCTACAAGTAGGCTGAACCTTATTGAGAATGTCAGTATAGAAATGGGGTTAGTGATTATGATACCATTATAGCAACTATGATTATGGAAGTTAATAAATTAGTCAAGAAGGCTAGGAGAGTGTTTCTGCTAGATAGAGCAGATAAGCAGCTATTAACATTTTACTTAGCCAGTGAATTGGCATCAATTAGTACCAGTAATATGGATATAGAGGAATTAGGGATAAAGTTTAAACAGATTGTAAATCTGGAGAGTTACGTGTCTAGTAAGTGGACTAACAATGGAAAAGGCCCACCATGGTTTGATAACAAAATTTGTAAGATGCTGAGGAAGAAGAAGCTGCTGGACTCCAGGTTCAAAAGGGTACACACAAGCAATGACAATAAAAGGGTAGTAGAGATTCATGTGTCTGCCAAAAGATCTATGTGCGAAGCATACAACTACCACTGTCACACCTTAACAAAAAATCTGGCAGAGAACCCAATAAAATTCTGGGTGTATGTAAATTTGCTAAGTGTGTCTAAGGCTTCCATTCAGTCCCTTGTTGACAAGCCTGGTGTAGCAGTTGAAGATAGCAAAACGAAAGTTTTAAATTTTACATTCAAGAAATCATTCACACTTGAGAACCATAGAAAAATAGTATTATTTTATCATTGGATGACATAGAAATAGGCATATCTGGGGTAGAGAAACAACTTAATGATTTGAAAACAAATAAATCACAAGGTCCAAAAGTAGTCCCAGTTTGATTTTACAGAGAGTACTCAATAGCATTGGCCCCTTTATCTAGCTTGCATTTACCATGAATCTTTCGCCCAGCAGCAAGCTTATGATACAAGTTCACAGACATGTGAGTGGATCAAAGACTTCTTAAATAATAGAAATCAGCATGTTGTCCCCAAAGGCATGTGTTTATCAGAGACAATGGTATCATCACGAGTGTCCCAGAGATGTGTGATAGGATCACAGGTGTTCTCTGTATACATAAACGATTTGGCAGACAGGGTGGGCAGCAGCCTGTGGTTGTTTGCTGATAATGCCATGGGGTATGGTAAGGTGTCGAAGTTAAGTCACTGTAGGAAGATACAAGATGACTTAGACAAAATTTACAGTTGGTGTGATGAATGGCAGCTACACTAAATGTGGAAAAATGTAAGTTAATGCAGGATAATAGGAAGACCAAACCTGTAATGTTCAGATATAATATATCTAGTGTCCAGCTTGACACAGTCATGTTGTTTAAATATCTAAGTGTAACACTGCAAAGCAATGTGAGGGGGAATGAGCACATGAAAACAGTAAGAGAGAAGACAAATGGTCAACTTCAGTTTATTGGGGGTATTTTAGTGGTCCACCTGTAAAATATACTTCATATAGGATGCTAGTGCAACCTATTCTTTTGTAATGCTTGAGTCTTTGGGATCCATACCAAGCCAGATTGGAGGAAGGTATTGAAGCAATTAAGATGAGGGCTCCTAGGTTTGTTACCGGTAGGTTAGGCAAAACTTAAGTGTTACAGAGATGCTTCGGGAACTCAAATGGGAATCCCTGGAGGGAAACACTACTGAGTAAATTTGAAGAAGAGGAATTTGAAGCTGACTGCCAAACAAATCTGGTCATACCAACATACATCATACATAATGACCACAGAGGTAAGATATAAGATAGGAGAAATTAGAGCTCATACAGAGGCATACAGACTGTCATTCTTCCATCGCTCTATTTGCAAGTGGAATAGGAGGGGAAATGACAAGCATTGGTACAGGGTACCCTCCACCATGCACCGTACAGTGCCTTGCTGAGTATCTATGTAGATATAGATGTAGATGTAGATGTAGACCTAGTAACAGGCCATAGATTCTCGAGATCCATGCCTCTCCAGCACCTTGAAGCAAAGTATGGGGAGCTATTGGATATGTTAACAGGACTGCTTTGGTAATTGTTGAAGGGAGGCAGACTGCTCATCAGTATGGTACAAGCAGGGTGCCAGATGGAAATTCCTGATGAAGCAAGGCCACACACTAAAGTTCTGAACACAAGTTCCTTCAGAGATGTACAGATCCTTGACTTGCCTGCCTGATCTCTAGATTTATTACTCTTAATTCACATGTGAGATGTGGTGGAAAGATATTTACATCCTCATGCACTAACACACTTCAATACATATTTCAGGCATGGCAAGCAATTCCTCCAGATGACAGTCAAAACTTGTTAGCTTTCATGCCACAATGAATACAATAGCATAACCATCTCTATGAGAGTGAAACTTTGCTGATGTTGATTATGGATATCAGTTCCAAATTAAATGAATGTTCAGTTAATAAATATCAACTATGCAATGACCACATCAAAAAGAATTGATAAATATTTCACTGGTACTTCTCAGTGCAACACTTCCCATTCATATAAATCCTGGTAATAAAAAAATTGTAAAACAATAAGGATACATTGATCAGAATTTACACTGAAGACATACGTACAGAGGAACTTACGTAACATTCACAGAAACTCCATATGCATAATTTTGTATTTTTGTTATAGTAGATAAAATAATTGATAAGGGAATGTGATAATTACTACAACTAGCCTCATTTATTATTTTTTCTGTCCTGTTTTCCCCCTATCTCTGGTATAAATTTCTCACCCACTTCCATGCCCATGTTCCAGTGGAATCTTGCTTGTTGAAATCATGAACATTTGCCACAATAACATTATAAAGGGACACATTTCTATGAGATGTTTCTGATGTTGGTAACATACGTGAAATAAAATATGAACACCTACATTTCTAATTTTGTTGTTTTCTTCCTGAAGAGTCTGCACAGCTGGTCCACCCATTTCAGCTTCTCTTTCTTGTTCCATCAATTTTTGCTTCATTTCATCTATCTGTGACAGCAGCGACTTCATTCTCTGCAAAAAATGAAAAATGTTTTGAGCAAACATACGATAGAATATTTTTTTAAAATATCAATATTTTTCCACAATTGAATTTTACTTCAACAAAGGTGTTTGCAACTCCACAGCAGAATTGGTTTAGATCACCTTTAAGATTAAGATCTTATTTTGGCTTTGTGAGCAACATCCTACCAATATGACCATATCTCAGATGTGCTTAAATGATTTTGTCAACCAGTGGTCTGTATCTCTACTATGTTTGGAAACTCCACTGAAACTATCACACACACGAAGCAGGAATAGCATTCCACAGAACTTGGCTGTTAATGGATTAGCGACAGCTTCTTTGGAGTTAACATTTCATGGAATACCAATATCTTACAAACTACATTAGTATATTAAAAACACAGATTCCAAGACTTACCAAGCGGGAAAGCGCCGGCAGACAGGCACAATGAACAAAACACACAAACACACACACACAGAATTACTAGCTTTCGCAACCAATGGTTGCTGCTTCAGGAATCCCACTTCCTCGTCTTTCCCTCTCCTTCCTGAAGAAGCAACCATCAGTTGCAAAAGCTAGTAATTCTGTGTGTGTGTTTGTGTGTTTTGTTCATTGTGCCTGTCTGCCGGCGCTTTCCCGCTTGGTAAGTCTTGGAATCTTTGTTTTTAATAAATTTTTCCCATGTGGAAGTTTCTTTCTATTTTATTTAAACTACATTAGTAATATCATGTGGCTCATACATCTTCGACTGAGCCTCTTCTGTTCATAAGTTTGTAGAATTACTTGGACTACAATTGCCAGCTGTTACTGTTTACAGACAATATAACCTCATAACGAAATAGCAAAGAGCGTACCTTATGTATAGGGTTTGGACAAAAATGTATTAAGAATGACAATATGTACATATAATTTGGGCTTAAAAATATAAAATATGGAAAAAAACAAGCGGACACAAACTATAATTTTCAAATAAACCACTCTTTATTATACCAAATACAAACAATATTATGCTTGTTCAGCCTCACTGGCATTATTGGTATTGTTACAATACACAATCACACTTTTTTTAATCAAAACAATTTCTGTTTGAATGGAACAATGCTTTGTGCTGACTGAAAGATCTTTCAGTGTTTCAGGATGTGATTGGAGCAAACTTAAATTTGCACAATCCTAAAAGTGATTATGGCATGTCAAGGTTGTCAGCTATTCTTCCGTACAGTGCACTGTTAATTTTTGTCAGCAGATTAAATCTTTTATTTTTCTCAAGTAGGTAGTTCAATTTTTGCTTTAACTCATCAATGGATCCTTCTGTTT
Source organism: Schistocerca gregaria (assembly GCF_023897955.1). NCBI lineage: Eukaryota > Metazoa > Arthropoda > Insecta > Orthoptera > Acrididae > Schistocerca > Schistocerca gregaria. The sequence goes on from NC_064920.1 coordinate 852,693,041, forward strand.
AGCTAATTGTCATATTAATGCCTTCAATAATCTTCACATTGGCTTTCAGTAATGTTGAAGGTCAATAATCTTCACATTGGCTTTCAGTAATGTTGAAGGGTTTTCCAATCACTTAATCTGATGCAATGAAAACTAGTAACTGCTTTTCATGTACCCTTAATCAATCTTTAGAGTATCATTTTCAGTAAGTTCTTTTCCATTCAAAACACAAACAGGGTCATCTTGAAATTGAAAAATAATTCTTTTAATGTCACTGAAATGCTCAACATAGTATTCAACTGCTTCTGTCCATGTACTCCAACATCTCAATACGTAGTGTTTCGAGAATTTCCGCTCAAATTCTAGAATCACTTGGCCTTCCACTGTCTCAAACACATGATATTTTAGATGTGAGTGGGAAAAAGGCACCTTATCTGCTGTGTGTCACCTGTCTGTGTGTGCAGGTTTGAAGTATGTTGTACAAAAACAGTAGACACGGCGATCGAACGGCACCGACAAGTGCTTGTCGGTCAGTCCATGGAAGTCGTAATGAAAGCACATGGCAGCACCGAGGAACTTCTCTGTTATTCTATGCTGTTTTATAACTGTGACTATTGTTAGTGACAAAAGAACAATTGAGTGTAAAAAGATTTTTAGTAACTTTTAACTTGAAGTTGCTAGAGGCAAGATACGCGTATGATTCCTGTATGATAGAGTTGTGGTTATAAAGCCAACTCTGTTGTAAATGTAACTTAATGTGAGACAACACAGGTGACTTACAAGAAGTCAATTGTTTACGTGAGAAGTGTGAATTTTGTTCTTTGTGGAAGTTCAAATATACCAATAGTTGTTGAAAAGTATTCTTAGAGTACCTCATTATATCACAAAGAGAGAGAAAGTCTTAAAGGTTCCTGTGACTAGCATCATTTGTTGGCGGTTGTAGAGATTCCAGAAGCCGGCTATCCAGAAAAGAAGATCAGCTGCAAAGTATTTGGAAGAAGGATCATGCCCGACAAGCATTTAAGCCACCTTCATGCTCTGCTCTAGTCAGTGAAGGACTCAATTGCAATGCAGTGGTCGAAATTTTAATGTCAACAGCAGCCGATGCAGTCTCTGGAGGAGTGTGCCTGCTAAGTATTTGGAAGAAGTCATCATCGGTTGTTAGAGGATCATGCCTGATAAGCATTTAAGTCACCTTCATGCTCCGCTCTAGTCAGCGGTGGTCTCAGTTGTAATGCTGACAGCAGCCAATGCTCTCCACATGTAGTTAGGTCTTATTTTTGCCTAAGCTATTCTTTGAAAGTAATCTCTTATCCAGTTGGTCTATGCAAACTTGGGTGCAGATTAATAAACTGCTAAGAATATTAGATTAATAGAAAATATGATTTTGTATGAATCATTACATAATTGTAAATAAAATAGAAAGAAACTTCCACATGGGATAAATATATTAAAAACAAAGATTCCAAGACTTACCAAGCGGGAAAGTGCCGGCAGACAGGCACATGAACAAAACACACAAACACACACACAGAATTACGAGCTTTCGCAACTGGCAGTTGCTTCGTCAGGAAAGAGGGAAGGAGAGGGAAAAATGAAAGGATGTGGGTTTTAAGGGAGAGGGTAAGGAGTCATTCCAATCCCGGGAGCGGAAAGACTTCCCTTAGGGGAAAAAAAGGACAGGTGTACACTCGCACACACACACACACACACACACACACACACACACACATACACAGACACAAGCAGACATATTTAAAGGCTATACATAATTGTCATAATATGATACATAATTTTATACATAATGCAGAAGGGTTTTTTTTTACCTTTTATGAGATGTGATATACAAGGTGTTACAAAAAAGGTATGGCCAAACTTTCAGGAAACATTCCTCACGCACAAAGAAAGAAAAGATGTTATGTGGACATGTGTCCGGAAATGTTTACTTTCCATGTTAGAGCTCATTTTAGTTTCATCGGTATGTACTGTACTTCCTCGATTCACTGCCAGTCGGCCCAATTGAAGTAAGGTAATGTTGACTCCAGTGCTTGTGTTGACATGCAAATCATTGCTCTACAGTACTAGCATCAAGCACATCAGTACGTAGCATCAACAGGTTAGTGTTCATCACGAACGTGGTTTTGCAATCAGTGCAATGTTTACAAATGCAGAGTTGGCAGATGCCCATTTGATGTATGGATTAGCATGGGACAATAGCCGTGGCACGGTACGTTTGTATCGAGACAGATTTCCAGAATGATGGTGTCCCGACAGGTAGACATTCGAAGCTGCGCATTCCCAAGTAAGTCAACTCGTGTAAGAGAAGTGGGAAGTTTGCACATACACTTCACACACTCTTAGTCAGAAGTTAGAAGTTTTGGTTCTGGTGGCAAAATAATGTTGGGGTAACATCTCTTTAAATTTCGAGATCCTACTGGAAGTTTAGAAAATTATTTTTTTCACAATTGATGTTAAACTATCAACATTTTTGTAATTTAGGTTTATGAATTCTGCTAATCTATTTATTCTAGGTGCGAAACACATTATATGGATCATTTCAGGATATAAAACATAACAGGACATCTGCAGCTTTAATCATATAAGGAACAGTATTTGTAACTAACAGGAAAACTTAAAATGCTTTGCTGATGCTTAGTAGTTAGATTGAGGAAGTTCGTCAGTGCCAACAGAAAGGATTTGCCCAATTCATCTCCATACAGTCATCCTATTACTGCATTGCCAGTGCACCATCCTTGGGTGTCTGTTGTCTCATTAATTGTGACCCATGTAGTACCATACTGAATTATGTCTCAAATTGATGCCAAACAATTCTCATAAATGCTGCTGACATAATGTTCTGTAAGTGTGGATTCATCGGGAATATGTCTGCCTAAACACTTCTCTAGCAAACTTTTAAAGACTGGGCTGTTTCATTTTCATCATAGTAAATCTGCCCAAATTATGGCGTAACATGAATCTTCTTCTACAAATATGAGCATGTAATGTGAGATCACTTGGCCAAGTAGGTTGGTTACAAAATTTGGGAAGTAAGTGAAATGTGTAGGTGGTACAGCTGTAGCTGGGAAAAATGTTTGTAGTGAATGAGTAGAATGAATCCATCGATTACAGTACACTGACACACATTGTGTGAGTAGTAGCTCACTGATTGATGACCGCTGAACAGTGGTGGCAATGTATGTTGCATATTCATACACTGTATATTGATCTCAGGTCCAAAATGCATGTGTTTATAAGTGTGTGCAGCCTGTGAGATGGTTTGCATTTATTATTGGTGTAGTACCCAAAGATGTGCAGAATTGAATATGTTGTGTCTTTTAAAAGTTGAGGGTAAGTCCATTAGCAGAACACCATTGAACGATACTGCTAAGAACCTTCTTTACCATTTTTTTCTGGACTGATTACAATACTATTGCAAAAATAACTGATTCTATTTGTTGAACATTAGTCAGGAGATCATTTACATATATGAGGAGTAATATCCGAGCTAAGACTGAGCCTTTGGGAATGACAAACATGACTTCCCCTCAGATAGAATAACGACATCAGACTACATTTGTTGAATTTCTAAGTACAACTTTCTGCATTCTTGTGGTTGGCTATACCATCATTCCACAAAACTTCAGTTTATATAGTAGAATATTGCAATTCACAGAGTCAAGTGCCTCCAATAGATCATAGAAAATAACAACCTCAGTTGTTATGTTATTTAGTGCTTCTTGAATTTGGTGAGTGAATATGTAAATGGCATTCTCAGTGAAACAATTCTTCTGACATCCACTCAGACTCTGATTTTCTGAGGCTATTACTGATGCTCAGGTGAGATACTGTCCTAGAATACATCACCCTCTCAAAAATTTTGGAAAGTGGTGCTAGTAGTGAAGTAGGATGCTAGTTTTTGGCATGTCTCTTATCATCTTTCTGAAACAGGGATTTAACTACAGTATATTTCAACTATTTCTTCAAAAATGGTAGATTTAGTGATGCATTATATATTACAGATAAAAAATGACTTATTATATAGGAAATAATCTTTAGTGTTCTATTGAAAACACCATCAGATCCACACAAGCTTTTATTTTTGAGAGAATATTTAAAGTTCTTAATTTCAGAAGTAGAAGTTGTTGATACATTCACATGATTGATTTTTATGAGAGTAACTTTTCAAAATAGTGCTCAGATTTTTCTCTTGAAATGCTTGTCCCTCTATTTTCTTCTATATTTAAGAAATGGCTTTTAAATATATTTGCTACCTGTGATACATAATTTGTAATCACACAATATATGTCATCTGCTTGGAGCAACTAATCAGAAACTGTTGACGCCTTCTTCTTTTCATTTGATGATTGTCTAAATAAGGAAACTAAAACACATTCAGGTCAGGTCATGTGAGGTCTCTCACTTGCTCCTTTCAAGATTTAATATTGGCGTTCATTGTATTTTGTTGTTTCTGTATTGTAAGTTATGTTTTATCAAGGTATGCCATTTCAGTACAACAGTGCATTGATAATTTATCACAAATACATTCTTCTTGGTATAATATGTTACAATTAAATTTCATTTAAGTAAAAGCCCTTAAAACATACCAAGATAAATAGTAATAAAGCTCAGTGGAGCCTTTACTTAAGGGGATGTAATGGATTTTGGTCCAAAAAAAATAGATTTTTCAAAACTATTTTTTCTTCATCTATACAGTTTAATCAATGTTGTGTATGAATTTTATGGTGATATCAGCTTTAGAAATGCCTTTAAATGGTTAAACTGATTAACTCTACACTGACAGCCATTACCACCTTTTCCAACATTTGGGAAACTGCTTGCTTCAGCGGAATTTTTGTCAGTGTGAAGGCTATTTTCTTTCGATACCTTTGGCTGACATCTACATCTCTGGCTGACATCTGTATCTTTACCTGATAACTTTCTTGCATGTGGTTTATTTACGTTCTGACAATACTAACACATGTTAGTAGGTGGAAGCTTGAATTCACAAACCTTTATGTGGAAGCCTAGATTTATTCATAATAGATAGTGGAAAAATTGTATTTAGAAAACAAGTTTCATGGAAATTGGTTTACCATCAAAAAAGGGGAAGCAACTCGAAATGAAGAACATAAGCTCTCAGCTTCAGCATTGAAACTTAGGACAGGAGAATTGCACAGATGTGTGAATGATGTTGATATGAATTCCACTAGATTCAGACTTATTGATTAAGAGTTTCTCAGCCAGACTATAAAGTTTTCATGTTCATGTGTTACCAGTAGCTGTAAAAATATGGAATTCATGATTATCATTGAACAAAGAAGAGGGGGAATAGCTTGAGCTTTTAAATTAATTTTTAATTCATGTGGCTATAAATTTTCATCTCCCTCCTCCAAAAAAAACTGACACTGGTACCTATGAAAGCAATTTTAGGTTAGCATATGCTCTGAGCTGCCTTGGGCAGGGCAGGGAAGGAGATAACTTATGGTGTGGTTTTCTGGACATGCCTCCACCTTGTGCAAGGTTTAAAGAAATAAATAAAGAAATGTCTGATGCTGTACATGATACTGCCCAAGTTTCTATGAAGAAAGCAGTGGAGGAATTGGTGGAAATAAATAAAAAAGAAATAGATTCTGGGGTAAATATTCATGATAGTGAATCTCCTGCAAATTTTACTGACCTGTATGTGTCTGTAGATGGCACCTGGATGAAAAGGGGTTACACATCTCTATATGGAATTTCATCTGTTACTGGTATTGACTCAGGTAAAGTCTTAGATGCAGAAATTATGTCTAAATACTGCCACCAGTGTGAAACAAGAAAAATGTGCAACAAAGAAGACAGTGAAAAACTGTGGCAAGAAAAGCATGCAGTAACATCCTCTAAAAATTATAGTGGCTCAAGTGGGGGCATGAAGGCTGCTGCACTTGTGCGGATGTTCTCCAGATCTGAGGACTAATAAGGTGTTAGATATAATAAATACCTTGGTGATGGGGACTCCTCTTCATTCAAAGCTGTAACAGATAAAAATCTTTACAATACAATGATATAAAAGTTGGAATATGTTGGCTACATTCAAAAGAGGCTTGTGGTAGGCTTCATCCCTTGCTGAAAGAGAAGAATGGTGAATTACTTGAGGATGGAAAACAACTAGGAGGAAAAGGCATGCTTACTCTGAAAGAAACTGATTCTCTTCAGTTATTTTATGTGCAATCTATCAGGGACAACAGATAACTTAGAGGCAATTAGGTGTGCTGTGTGTGCAATATTTTCGACAAATTATCCACTGACCAAACTCCAATGCACAATCTGTTTCTGAAAGATGATTGGAGTAAGTTCAACAACAGAAATGAGATGTATTTAAACAAACACTCATTACCAGAACCTGTTATGAATACAATTAAGCCCACATTTAAGATTTTTGCAAACCCTGATTTATTGAGGAAGTGTTTTCAAGTAAAGTCACAAAATACATATGAAAGCTTCAGTAATTTAATTTGTATTAGATGCTCAAAGAGGACATTCTGTGGACTTGAAGTACTCAAAATAGGTGTCTATGATGCAGTTTTATCTTACAATATCAGAATTAAGTGCTGAAGAGACTTGATATAGATCCTGGTGTGTTTACAACAAAAGCATTTTGCATCATCAATGAGAGCCGGGTCAAGAAGGCTAATAGATCAGTGTCTTACCTACAAATACAGGCCAAGCAGATTAAAAGAGGGAAGAAAATAAACCTGGAGGATGAGAAGAATCAGTATGGAGGACTTCAAAATTGGTGTAAGCTTATTACATGTAGGAGTATGAGAAGAAAATCTGTGAACCTCATTTCCTCTGTTTCACATTTTTTTCTGTTATTAGAAGACTTTTCTCAAAAAGTATATGCATTAATGATATGAAATTTTCAGAAACTGTTCCCAACAAGCTCCTATCTCCCTGGAACTAAAAAATACAAGAATACAAGATGCTGCATTTATATTCTAATTTTTAGATCATTGCATGAAGAAAAAAAGTTAATTTTAGATGTGCAAAATTAAAAACTTTTTTAATGACACAATTTGTACCATAAATTAATGACTGTAGTTCAGTGGCCTTATAATCTTCTCAGTACACTACAATAAAATTTCTTGATTAATTGCATGACTAGAATTTGAGTTGTGGCTTTTTATAAAAAAGACAATAAAAATTAAAAATTCAACTTTCTGGCAGAATATTAATTCTGCATATCTTATCATATTTTTCTTTTAAAAAACAGCTCTTTCACTTTACACATGCAAAATTTTATAACTGTACATTAATAAATACGGCTGTAATGATTTTTTAAATAATTTTTTACATTCTCTGTTACATCACCCCTTAAGGTGGTCTTGGAATTACAAAAAATGAAATGATCATATGGAAATTATGGCTGGAGTGCCCACCTGGGAAAGTTTGGTCACTGAATAGCAAATCTTTTCAGTTGATGCCTTTTGCCACATGAGGTCACTTGCATATCAAAGATAATGAAATGATGATGAAGAAAACAACACCCAGTCCCTGATGAGAGAAAATCCCTGACCAACTAAGAAACAAACTTGGGCCTGCTGCATGGCATGCCCAGCTAAGGGACAAATTTGTGCTTAGAGATGTGCAGCTATGGAGTCAAAGGGAATAAATTGCATGACTGCTATCTCTGGCTGCTCAGGGCTGTCTTTCCTGAGCAGCCAGAGGTAATGGTCATTTGTGGATGAGAAGTCCTTGCTTGTGTGAATACAGGTGTGTTATTCTTTTCTGATGAAGGCTTTGGCCAAAAGCTTAACATGAAACAGTTTGTTATTGTGCCTGTCTCCAGTTCAGTAGCAATCTATCCTTCTTACAACTGTTGATATTCCAACACAGACTTTACATTGTTTCACAGAGGAGAAGAGTTGACTACGACAAAGCCTTTAGTCCTGTAGCAGGCACTGCTGAGTGTTTCTGTAAATTTGAGGATGTATGATGAGATAAAAGAAATTATACAGGTAGTGAAGGGAGATGAAAATTTAATAGTCACGGGTGACTGGAATTCGACAGTAGGAAAAGGGAGAGAAGGAAACATAGTAGGTGAATATGGATTGGGACTAAGAAATGAAAGAGGAAGCCGTCTGGTAGAATTTTGGACAGAGCATAACTTAATCATAGCTAACACTTGGTTCAAGAATCATAAAAGAAGGATGTATACATGGAGGAATCCTGGAGATACTAAAAGGTATCAAATAGATTATATAATGGTAAGACAGAGATTTAGGAACCAGGTTTTAAATTGTAGGACATTTCCAGGTGCAGATGTGAACTCTGACCACAATCTATTGGTTGTGAACTGTAGATTAAAACTGAAGAAATTGCAAAAAGGTGAGAATTTAAGGATATGGGACCTGCATAAACTGAGTGAACCAGACGTTGTACAGAGTTTCAGGGAGAGCATAAGGGAACAATTGACAGCAGTGGGGGAACAAAGTACAGTAGAAGAAGAATGGGTAGCTCTGAGGGATGAAGTAGTGAAGGCAGAAGAGGATCGAGTAGGTAAAAAGATGAGGGGTAGTAGAAATCCTTGGGTAACAGAAGAAATATTGAATTTAATTGATGAAAGGAGAAAATATAAAAATGCAGTAAATGAAGCAGGGAAAAAGGAATATGAACGTCTCAAAAATGAGATTGACAGGAAGTGCAAAATGAAAGATAGAATTCAAATTTTCCAGAATAATTCCTACAAAATGTGTGACCTCTGCCACGATACTGTCCTTTTCCCTTTAGGAACAGTACCTACACCTTACATATGGATCGACCCTATGAGTGCACTTCCTCCTTCTGTTTAGGAAGGTATGCCCCCTCTTATTTCCTATTTTCCTATGGTACAGGTAAATCCCCTTATTGGTGCCCTGTCGGCACAGTATAGGTCAACCTTTCTCAGGTCTGCCTATCTGCCCTTTATATCCAATAAATGCTGGATGCACCCCCCTCCTCCTCCCCCCCCCCCCAATTACTCACACTTCCTTCTTATGTATCCCTGATGTAGAATTATCATAGATTTTTTTTTATCCTTATGTACATATGCAATATAAAATTGTCATTGTTCATAGATAAACCCTTCCCACCCCCCTTCCCCAGGATCCCTACCTCACCGGTACTTGAAAGAGAAGCCGGAGGATGCATGGTGTTAATCATCTCCTATAGAGAGGAAATTCTCACCTTCACCCTTGAGGTCCCTGAAGAAAATTCTTAGCAACACCTAAGGAGTGGGAAATGCTGAAGAATCAGTCACACTTGTTTGTGAGGGTCATTTGGGAGGCATGGTGTGTGTTCTGTGTTAGCCATGTTTGTACTTACACTACCCACCACTCCAAAACTAATATAAACCCTCCCCTATACAGGGTGTTACAAAAAGGTACCGCCAAACTTTCAGGAAACATTCCTCACACACAAATAAAGAAAAGATGTTATGTGGACATGTGTCTGGAATTGCTTAATTTCCATGTTAGAGCTCAATTTAGTTTCGTCAGTATGTACTGTACTTCCTCGATTCACCACCAGTTGGCCCAATTGAAGGAAGGTAATGTTGACTTCGGTGCTTGTGTTGACATGTGACTCATTGCTCTACAGTACTAGCATCAACAGGTTAGTGTTCATCACAAACGTGGTTTTGCAGTCAGTGCAATGTTTACAACTGTGGAGTTGACAGATGCCCATTTGATGTATGGATTAGCATGAGGCAATAGCCATGGCGTGGTACATTTATATTGAGACAGATTTCCAGAATGAAGGTGTCCCAACAGGAAGACGTTCGAAGCAATTGATCGGTGTTTTAGGGAGCACGGAATATTCCAGCCTATGACTCACAACTGGGAAAGACCTAGAACGACGAGGACACCTGCAATGGATGAGGCAATTCTTTGTACAGTTGATGATAACCCTAATATCAGCATCAGAGAAGTTGCTGCTGTACATGGTAACGTTGACCACGTCACTATCTGGAGAGTGCTATGGGAGAACCAGTTGCTTCCGTACCATGTACAGCATGTGCAGGCACTATCAGCAGCTGATTGGCCTCCACGGGTACACTTCTGCCAATGGTTCATCCAACAATGTGTCAATCCTCATTTCAGTGTTCTCTTTACAGATGATGCTTCATTCCAACATGATCAAATTGTAAATTTTCACAATCAACATGTGTGGGCTGACAAGAATCCACACACAATTGTGCAATCACATCATCAACACAGATTTTCTGTAAACGTTTGGGCAGGAATTGTTGGTGATGTCTTGATTGCGCCCCATGTTCTTCCACCTATGCTCAATGCAGCATGTTATCATGCTTTCATATGGGATACTCTACCTGTGCTGCTAGAACATGTGCCTTTACAAGTACAACACAACACATGGTTCATGCACGATGTAGCTACTGCACATTTCAGTCGAAGTCTTCGTATGATTCTCAACAACAGATTCATTGACCAATGGACTGGTAGAGGTGGATCAATTCCATTGCCTCCACGCTCTCCTGACCTCAACTCTCTTGACTTTCATTTATGGGGGCATTTGAAAGCTCTTGCCTATGCAACCCCAGAACCAAATGTAGAGACTCTTCGTGCTCATATTGTGGACGGCTGTTATACAATACGCCATTCTCCAGGGCTGCATCAGCGCATCAGAGATTCCATGCGATGGAGGGTGGATGCATGTATCCTCGCTAACGGAGGACAATTTGAACATTTCCTGTAACAAAGTGTCTGAAGTCTCGCTGGTACATTCTGTTGCTGTGTATTTCCACTCCATGTGATTTGAAGAGAAGTAATAAAATGAGCTCTAACATGGAAAGTAAGCATTTCCGGACACATGTCCACTTAACATATTTTCTTTCTTTGTGTGTGAGGAATGTTTGCTAAAAGTTTGGCCATACATTTTTGTAACACCCTGTATAACACATCTCATAAAAGGTAAAAAAAAACCTTCTGCATTACATATAAGATTATGTATCACATTATCACAATTATGTAATGATTCATACAAAATCATATTTTCTATTAATCTAATATTCTTAGCAATTTATTAATCTGCACCCAGGTTTGCATAGACCAACTGGATAAGAGATTACTTTCAAAGAATAGCTTAGGCAAAAATAAGACCTAACTACATGTGGAGAGTGTTGGCTTATGTCAGCATTACAATTGAGACCACCACTGACTAGAGCGGAGCAAGAAGGTTACTTAAATGCTTATCAGTCGTCATCCTTCCTCCAAATACTTAGCAGGCACACTCCTCCAGAGACTGCGTTGGCTGCTGTTGACATTACAATTGAGACCACCACTCCCTAGAGTGGAGAGTGAAGGTGACTTAACAGGCACAATCCCCTAACAACCAAGAACAACTTCTCCTAATTGTGGATGATAGGATAGTATAAGAAGTAGAGTGATAGTGTAAGAAGTAGAGGGATAGAGTAAGAAGTTGGGGGAATTTGATGCAGGAAAATTTTAATGCAGAATAAACACCGAAAACAACTAGGGATCTGACGGTCATCACTCTGCCCATTAACTGAGAATATCAACGTCCCTGGGAGATACACAATTTTATCTCCTTAACACTGTATTTTCCTTTTACTGATACTGTTATAGGAGATAGTAAAAATAACGCTTTGGGATGTACTACCACTTGTACTCGGTAACGTCCTTCATATTTTTGGAAAAATTTATGCCTCCCCTTCTTCAGGGAAGAACTTTGAGCATGCTGTTTTAGAAGAACTAGGTCATCTACCTTGTACCGAGGTTTGATAGGCTTCTCATTATGTCTACTCACTTGTTCTTGTGCCTTGTCAACTAGATTCTTTGAGACTATTTCCTGTTTAAGTTGTTAATTGTCAGTAGGTTGTTTAGACCTAATGAAACATTTAATAAGAGGTTCCCCAATAAATGGTTTGCCTATTACTTCTGAAGGTGTTAATCCAGTTGATAAATGTGGTAGCTCATTTAAAATAAGTTCAAAGTATTTGATCTTTGTTGCCTATAATGTATGTTTTTCATTGCAGAAGGTGAGGCATAATTTCCCAATCTCTTTCATTACTTGTTCACATGGATTTGATGATGGGTTATAGTTGGATATTATTATCTGATGAACATCCTCCCATGCTAGAAATTCTTTAAATTCATTACTGATAAATAGTGGCCCATATCAGAGAATAATCGTTTTGGGTTGCCTACCTCGAGAAAGTATTGTTGCAGACAGTGTATCACAGTTGGTCCATTTTCTTTCTTAGTAGGATACAATTTAACATACCAACACTCTATGAGGACAAAAATGTATGACACTCCTCCCTTTCCTTTTGGAAGTGGTCCAATGCAATCCGCTGCTATAAAATCATGTGATGTCTTAGGAATAATTGGATATGTTTTATATTTAATTTGAGTGTTACTCTGTTTCACCTTCTGACAGATTTCACAAGCCCTAATTAAAGATGCCACCTTAGATCCTAGTTTGTTAAAATAATGGAACTTATTCATATGAGCTATACATTTCTTTGTCCAGAAATGTACATATCCAGTATGAACATACCACACAATCTCATCCTCCATTAACTTTGGGATGCATAAATGCCAATGTTGCAATGTCATACTGTCTCTCCAAAACAAATTATTCCCTATAACCTTCCATTTCTCTGCTTGATTAGGAGGTAAAGACTTTCTAATGCACATAGCAAATATTTCTGTAAAGTAGTAATCACGATGGATGTTTTTGGTTATTCTTCGAGCCATTTCTTATACCCTGTTATGTGGATATCCTACTGCCAAAAAGTTAATCACAAAAATTATGCCATGCCCTTCCATATGTTTCAACTTTTTCATGTCTATAGGTAACCTAGTCAAAGTGTCAGGTACAATATTTTCAGAATCTTTTATATACTATATATTAATGTCATATTCCTGCAGGAACAACATTCGCTGCATTAATCTACTATATAACCACTGACTATTCATTAAAAGGGATTGAGCTTGGTGATCCATATATATGTGTATTTCTGACCCCCATACTAATGTTTGGAATTTTTGGATACTCTGTACTACTGCTAATAGTTCTTTTTCTGTGGATGTATGGTTTAATTCATGTTTGTCAAGACTCCGGCTAGAAAAAGTTACAGATCTGTGATTTTTACTCCCCAGACCCTACTCTCCTGGGAAAAGTTCTGCTGTTATACCATAGTTGGGTGCATCTGTTGAAATTTTGAATGGCTTACCCATAACTGGATGGTGTAATGTGGGTGATTTGACCAGTGCCCTTTTTATATTTTCAAATGCATCATTGGCCTTTTGGTCCCAAACTCACAGTATTTCCTTCCTTAATAAACCTAAAAGTCTTGGGTTGTTCAGCTCCTGACTTCGTATATATCATCTATAGTACCCAGCCATTCCAATAAATCCCTTCATTTGTCTTGTGTTTTTAGGGGGTGGACACTCCTTAATGGCCTTTATACATTCCAGATCTGGTCTAATTCCTTGCACTCCTACTATAGGTCCTAAATGCAAGCTCCTGCCTCACAAAGTGCAATTTAGACAGTTTTACTGTAATACCTTTTTCGTTAAAACTTTTCAGTGTTTTACTCAAAGTCAGGCAATGCTCTTCCCAGGTATATGAGCTTACTAGTATATCATCTACATATATTATTAAATCCTTTAGCAATTCCCTTCCTAATGCCTCATCTAGTGCATGTATAAACACAGATACTGAGATATTTGGTACAAATTGTTACACATTAAAATGATACAATTACCCATCAAATAGAAATGCTGTATATTTCTTTGATTCAGGATGTAACCGAATTTGCCAGTATCCAGAAGTCAGGCCAACCATGCTAAAATACTTTGCTTTTTCAAATTTGGACAATAATTCATTGATGTTAATGGGTCTGTCTCATTCAATCTCTATATGCTTATTCAAAGTAGGCGCATGTAGTACTAACCGCACTCCTCCTGTAGCCTTCTTTACTACTACCAAGGGGTTATTCATGATGCTAGAACAATGTTCTATTTTTTTATTGTCAATCATTTTGTCAATTCTTCCTTAACTGCTTTTTTTAAACTTACTGGTATTGGATAAGGCTTACAGAAAAATGGAGTACTACTGTCGATTTTAAATGTAGATACATAGTCACTAATACTTCCTGGATGATCATAAAATACCATTTCATATTCCAATAGAATTTTAGATAAATCTAATTTTTGGTCGTTCGTATGTCAGCACGGTATGATACGTGACTTACATTATCAATTGCTAGTGACAATCTTGCTGTAGCAATTAATCTCCAACATTGACTCTCAGTTGTTCGTTTACCAATATTGCTGTCCGTCACATACTTTACACAATATTTGTAGTGACCTTTTCCAAAATAAAGAAAATTCTCTTCAAAATTCAATATGACATTTAATCCTGATAGCCACTCTACACCAAATAATATGTCCCTATTGTCTGACGAAATGGGATATTCCCAGTGTTGCAGTTCACGTGGGTCTTGTGTCTTACAACTTGTCCAGTAATACTGACTATGTACAGTCCAGTTACTAGTAATATCAGTAAGTGATATTTCATTCATAATGTGTTAAAGAAAGTGCTAGAAGTAAGTGACACTTCACTCCTGGAATCTATAAATATGTTAACTTCTAAATCCTCCACTTTTACTATAATTATTGGTTGTGGATTAATGGTAGTTAAACTTGGTTCTTCCAGTAACAACCATTCTATTGCTGGTATTTTATGCATGAAATTAACATACCTATTATAAGCCATGGCCCTGGATCCAAATTGCACTATATTTTCCTCATTATTGGTGATCACTAGTTGGTTACCAAATTGGGGTATTACATTACCAATTTGTACTCTATTACTACTTGGTGCAAATTCTTGCAAAATAAGAGGGTGGAGGCTTCTGAAAAACAGTGAAAATATGAAGTGCAAGCTGCCAGAAAATTTTGTACTGAAAACAGGGGTAAACTTGAGAATCAAATCAATCAGATTAAAAATTTGGAAATGGAGGTAGAAACAAAGTGTGCAGTAGTGGTAGAGGAAAACTGGTAAAAGTAAATAAAAATGTAGATTCCAAATTGGCTGAAACAGAGAAAAAGATGGAAGAAGTACAAAACCTAAAGCATAGTGTATGTAGTTTTCCAAACAGTCCTTCATTTGTTAGTTGTAAGAAATTCAATAATTTTGAACCATATGGGAAAGTGCATCCACTGGATTTCATAGGAGAACTTAATGATTTGCCTGAAACATGGAATGATAAAGAGAAAATGTCATTTGTGAGAGGGTTTTTGAAAGGGGATGCTTATGGATGGGCAGCTCAGGTAGCTGATAGCTATAATTCATAGAGAAGCTTTGCGAAGACATTTTTAGATGAATATTAGTCCAAAGAGAAGCAGCAGAGAAATTTGAGTGAATTTTGGGGAGGAAAGAGATTTGACTCTATGAAGGGTACTGTGAAAGGTTTCCATCAGCTTTGGATAAACAAAATGAAATATTTGGAGAAACTGCTATGTAGTAAATCAATAATTTTGGTTTTAGAAACTAAGTCACCTAAGAAAGTTAGAGAATTACTTGTACCTGTCCCTAGGCAGTTGATAAAGTGGAGAGGGTGAAGCCTTCAGTGGAAGATCATAGGAAGAATTTTGATGACACTAATCAATCAGGTGAAGAATTTCAGGTAAATGGGATGAACATGGCTCATTACAATAGAAATCCAAGGAACAGTTGGGTGGAGGATGGCCAGAATGGGCACAGGAATGGTAGGAGAAATTCAAGTAAAAGAAATGGAGGAGATGACTTTAATTCTGGATCAAACCATTTGAACTAGATATTGCTAAAGTATTGGTTCCCACTAGATAAGGTTGTGATGAAGAGCCATGTGTATATAAATGTGCTGTAGTAACAGGTAAGGTTAATGTAAATGATAGTAGTAAGACAAGTGTCATTTTTAACTCTAGTGTGATGTTGATTGATGGTGTATGTAGCAATGTTTATCCAAAAGAAAGAGAGGAGCAAGTTACTGTAATAAAATTAAATGAGGGAACACATTGTGTTGCTGTTGCTCAGGATGTCTAAAGTGTCAAAATGAATGGTAAATTTTTAAGGGAACATAACGAATTCAGGTGTTCTGCTTTGTGGATTAATACTGGAAACATGGATCAACTAATCAGTCAAGTATCTGAGGACAAAGAAAGTGACAATGGGTCTGATTCAGACAGTAGTGGTAATGATGATAGCTGTGATGAATCCGGTAGTGATGAGGATGAGGTATTTGAGTTTATAATTGATAATGATTGCAATGTGTTAAGTAATGAATGAATAAAGGAGGATAATATTCAGCCTAATGAAGATTTAAGAGTGTGAGAGCTGTAATGAGGAAGAAGACCATGCTATCTGTCATTTGACTGTGTCTGATAATCATTTTGGTAACCAGGATGATAATTTTCCAGGGAAAGGATTAATGAGGATTTGTTGTATGAAGAAGATCACATGGTAAGTAAAAAGGAAGTGTGGCACCCTGTAATAACAGCAAGTGTATATACATGTTAAGTGTTTACTGGACAGTAGTAGTGATTTGAATGGTATTTCACAGGCATTTTTTGAATCTATTAAGAACACAGAGGATATAGTAGTGTTGCACATTTCTGGGATAAAAATTATTGGTGCTACTGGTAAGGTGTCAAAGAGTGTGAAATGACAGGTACTATTAACTGTGGAATTGGCAGGACAGTTGTTGGAGTGCAATTACTTGGTGATTCAAAATCTCAGTATTCATGTAATATTTGGAACTAATTTCTTGTGAAAATGGTGTGTAAATATTGATTTTGCTAGTGGCAAATTTAGTTTTAAGTGCAATGGAAATAGGTATGGATGAGTGTGTGCAAACAGAATTAGATTTGCCATTAAGTGTTATGACTACTGAGCAGGTGACTGAGTAAGAAGAGGAGGAGAGAGTAGGATTGGAAATAAAAAAGCGAGTTGAGGTTATTGAACATATTACAAATAGTCAAAGGGAGGAATTAAAAGGTATTCTCCTGGGCAACTGTAAGGCATTTTCAGACAAGCCAAGTTTCGTAAAAAAATTTTAATGCAAATTAAAGTTTAAGCATTATGAACTATTTTTCAAGAAACCTGATATTATTCCACTTATATTGTTCCATTTTCAAAAAAGGAAGTGTTGACAAAAGAAATTCAAAATATGGTTTCATTGGGGACTATTGAAATGTCCACCAGCAGGTATAATAACCCACTTGTGGTTGTAAAGAAGAAGAATGGTGGTGTCAAGTTGGTTCTGGACACCAGGACATTAAATGAAATTGTAATAGAAGAGAGTGACATACCCGCCAACATAGATCAAATTTTGCAAAAGTTCCATGAATGTAAATTTCTGATTTCTTCTGATGTGACTTGTTGCTATTGGAATATAAGTTTGGCCAAGGATTCTAGGCCATGTACAAGTGTTAGCAATACTGTGTGGTGCCATTTGGGCTGAACTTGCCTGTGTGTGTGTTTATCAGAGCTATTGACAAGGTGGTAGGCAAGATATTAACTCTGAAATAATGGTCTATGTAGATGATATCCTCATAGCAAGTGCAGAATGGTTCAAGCACTGTAAGATTCTGAATGAAGTACTGAGAGCTATGTATAGAGAAGGTATGAAACTAAAATTAAGTAAATCTGAATTTGTGGAGAAGGAAATTTCATTTCTGGGTCACAGGATTAATGAGGAAGTTGTACAGCCTGATACAGAAGAGCTTGGTGCTATTTCAGATTTCCAACCCCCAAAGAACAAGAAGGACCATGAAGCTATGTTTGGTTTGTTTGGCTTCTACTAAAAGTTCATATCAGATCAGTCACTTAACTGTCCTTACCTTGATAATTTGTTGAAAAAGAATGTGGTGTGGAACTGGACAGAGGAGTGTGAAGAAGCATTTCATAGTTTGAAAAAAGAATTAGTAAATAGTAAGTTGATAGAACATCCAAATTTTTCACCGCCTTTCTGTATGAGTACTGATGCAATTTTTGTAGTTTGGGGGTAGAAATTTTCCAGTTAGTACCTACTGAGATGAGGGTTGAACACAGAACTATTGATTTTGCTTGTAGAACATTACAGCTACTTCAAAACAACTATTACATTTCACAATTAGTGGCTTTGGCAATTATTTTTGGATTTCAAAAGTTTGAGTACTATTTGCTTGGACATAAGACCATAGTATATACAGATCATAAGGCTTTGAGTTACCTTCAGAAGTGCAGGCTCGAACACACCAGGTTAACTAGGCGGGCTTTGCATTTGCCACAATTTGATTTGGAGGTAAGGTATGTAAAAGGAAAAGACAATATTGTGGCAGGTGTGTTATCTAGGATGCCAGCGGAGAAGAAAGGCACTGACAATAGAGAGAACTGCAAAGAACAAGTAAGGTTGTTTTATTTGCAGGGAATGAAAGATGAAAAACCTACTAGGAAAATTTGCAAGCAAATGAGAAGAGTGCAGAATGCGGATCCAAATTTAAGGTTGTAAAGCAGTATTACAATTCAGACAACATGCCAAAGGTGAAACAGTACTATACTATAGATAGAGGTTTGTTGTTTAGGAGGGAAAATTTGAATGATAAGGACTGGAAGTTATGCTTTCCTGACCAACATGTTGATAAATTTAGTGACAGTAATATTTAACTACTTGTGGAACAGGGTTAAGCAGAGACTAGAAAGGTGTGATAAATGTCAGAGAGTAAAGGCAACTGGTGTGCCATCAAAAGACTTAATGCATTCTGTTCTTCCTAGCAAACCTAAAGAGCTTATAGCAGTTGACCTTCTAGAAGCATTGCCTGCATCTACAGGTGGTTGTAAATATATTTTTGTTGTTTTGGGCACATTCTCAAAATATGTAAAACTGTACCCAATTAAGAACACAAATATTAATTCTATAATTGAAAAGCTTACATCTGATTTCTTTTGCAATGTAGGGGTGCCAAAATCACTTCTATCTGACAATGGTCCACAATTTGTTACAGAGAGGTGTGAACACTGTATGGCAATACATAAGATAAAATACAGTACATTTCTTCCCACTTTCCACAAGGTAACATGAGTGAAATAGTTATGAAGGGGACTAATAGACTGTGCAGGACCTACTGTAGTAAGGAACACACTGCCTAGATGGGTCATATTAGACTTTTTGAAAATATTATCAACAGCTTGTGGAATGAATTGACTAGATATGCCCCATGTGAGCGTATGTTCAATGAGTGACCCAGCAACATGATCAAAGAAGAAGTGGATTTCCCTCAGCTAAGTGAACAATCACAGGACAAAAGATCAGACTGGCTAAGAAGATGATGAAAAGGAAAGCACCTGGAAGGAAGAGAAGGCATGAAAAAGGACTGAATTCAACTAGTTTCAGAGTAGGTGACCTTGTCCTCATCAAAACCAAAGAAAATCTAGCAAAGCAAATGATGAGATAAAGAAATTTTTGCAAGTGTATCATGGTTCTTTGAGAGCGGTATGCATTGCCCATGATAACTCTTATGAATTGGCCTACACAAAGACTAACAGAACTTTTGGGGTTAAAGAATATTGTTGACCTGAAACCTTATGTAGCACCAATTAGATGTTTGAATATTGGTCCACAACATTTTGAAACGTTTCTGAGCTTGGGTGGTATTGATTTTGTTAGGAGAATGGAGTGTGCATTGAACCAGAAATAAGACTTACAAGAAAGTAGGGGGTTCAACATTCTGTGTTGGATTCATTATGTGGTTATAATGCTTACCCCAGCTGTCTGTCTCATTTTTCATGTTTCCTGAGGCAGTCAACCATTTCTCCTATCCTATCTGAAGTTTGTAAGTGATACAGAAACATTCCATCTTCAACTTTCATGTGATTTTGTACAGCAGGATACTTAAGTATAGAAATATTTTAGAAAAGGTTTCTCCAGTGTTTCTATGTGTGTATCTAAGTATACATTTTGCTGTGTTAGTGATAAGTAGTAGAATCATACAAGGGTGGAAGAAAGTAAATTGGTACCACAGTTAAAGAATTTCTGTCAAACAAAGAGGAAAGGTAAACTGAATATGAAAGGTGTCAATATTATGTGGAGGAGAAGGTGCAAATTGTCTGAAAACTACAATTAACATCTCAAGTAATCAGCTCATGAGTGCAGCAGCAGAGGCAATATGCAGTATAAACCATCTTGGATATTAAGTTATTAATATTCATTGTGGTATAATAAAAGTGTTTGTGTTCAGTGCAGTCATTATACTAAGATAACTATCTACCTATAGAAGCGTGTCATGGTACAGCCTTTTCTAACATTAAGGAATTACAATTTTCAACATAGTTGTCTGGAGTAATGTGTGGAAAGAATAAGCAAGATTTGTATGTATATCACCCTTCAGGTAATTTGATGGAATACAGTGAAATAATTGTTTTTCTAAGTGATCATTTTGTCTGATCTGTAATGGGAGCTAAGTTTGCCTTAGTGTAAAGATTTGTTATGTTGGAGGGTTTTTCAGTAGAATCAGTTTTGCATTGGATAAGCAGAGCAGGTGTTTATTTATTAGACAATGGAGTAATAATTAAGTAATAAAATAATGAATTTTGTTAGGGTCTTAATGGTTAGAGAGCCTGTCTCTGCAGTAGGGATATTTTCTTGAGAATGCACTCCACTAGTTAATGAGGTAAAAAAGGTAAGTAAAATGATAGAGCTAACAGACATGATTGAGTAATGAAAAAGATAACTGTATACAAACAAATGTGGTGTAACTATATTGATGACCTACTTTTGAATTAGGCAACATTGAGTACTGTGCATGTTGTGGAATTTATGACACTGCAACTAGAAATGAGAGCTTAATAGAATCAGCAATATTTTAGTGAGGTACAAGTCAAATAATGCTGCATTATCTGAAAAACTCTACTTCTGTTCTGAGAAATTATGGGTTTAAAGTGGTAATACTGGGGGTGAAGAACAATAATTTTTCAGATTAATTGATAACTGTGGTGTTAGACTGATGTGAATATTTGTGACAGGTCAACTATTTGGTAACATTATGTGATTTTGTGAGGATTTAATTTTCTGGTTGTATGAGAGTAGTGCTCTGAGTTGAATGGAGAAGTAGGGCAATG
Source organism: Schistocerca gregaria (assembly GCF_023897955.1). NCBI lineage: Eukaryota > Metazoa > Arthropoda > Insecta > Orthoptera > Acrididae > Schistocerca > Schistocerca gregaria. Next base: position 852,714,167 of record NC_064920.1, read on the forward strand.
ATCTGGTACAACTTCCATCCCCTTAATTTTCATTTGAGTAGTAATTAAGTTATGTGATGGTGACTAATTTTTTTCGTAACATAATTATTAGTAAATCTATGCTACTGCACATCTTGACTTTTTCCTAGAGATAATGTATATATTTTAGACACTAAGGTGATATTTTGCAAATGGGAAATAAATCCAAATCTTTCAAGTTTAGCCATTTTCAATCAGATAATGGCCTAAAGTAATGTTTTATAGTGTAATGCATACTTGATGTTCAAATTATTCTTAGCCCAGACCTTTCGTACTATACTGTAGTCAATTATTTTGCTGGTATGAGAACTATGTAATGCATTTATTTATGAAGTAATGACTATCATCTGCAGTGTGAAACCTTTTTTCTTAGATTACATTGGAGGTAAAAGTAAGTTACTAAAGTAGGATATTTTGTCTAATTTTTTCATGTACTGTGGCAGAGGAGAATCGCCTCCAAGGGAACTGATAGCAGTGCATTTTCTAACTGCCACTTGGACCTGTTGAAGGTGCGTATAACTTGGTGAGAAAGTGTGTTAAAGCTCATGAAAAGAATGAATGTGAAAAATACTAAACATTCAGCCAGTGAAATTTTCTGTCTAAAAAGTGAACTGCAATGCGCAGTCTAATTTAACTTATTGCAATCCATGAAGATTTATTATTTGAAGCAAGACAGGCCTTGTATCACATGATATGTATGTTAGAATGTAATCTTTGCTCACCAAAAAAGGACATCACTTGTGATGAAGATGCCTAATTTTTATTAAAAGTATGACTTGTGGAAATTTTGTGTCATTCAACAATACACTATATGCAAATATATATGGGGATTTTCATATGGCCAGTTCATATAAGTATAAATTTGAAAAATACATATGTACTGATAAGATTTCATATGTAATATTTTTTGTGTGTACTTGTTAAACCCAATTTCTGTGGTCATTGGTTATCACTGAATTGCCCAGTTGTTGTTGTTGTTGTTGTTGTTGTTGTGGTCTTCAGTCCTGAGACTGATTTGATGCAGCTCTCCATGCTACTCTATCCTGTGCAAGCTTCTTCATCTCCCAGTACCTGCTGCAATCTACATCCTTCTGGATCTGCTTAGTGTATTCATCTCTTGGTCTCCCTCTATGATTTTTACCCTCCACACTGCCCTCCAATACTAAATTGGTGATCCCTTGATGTCTCAACACATGTCAGACCAACCAATCCCCTCTTCTAGTCAAGTTGTGCCACAAACTTCTCTTTTCCCCAATCCTATTCAATACTTTCTCATTACTTATGTGAAGTACCCATCTAATCTTCAGCATTCTTCTGTAGTTAGCTATTTGCAATGTCTATCTGGCCAATCCAATGAGGTGATGATGTGATGAAGCAAGCTGGGATGTTTTTAATTCCGCTCTTGTTTTACCATCTGCCTACTTAAAATTCATTTTTTTCATTTTTGACTAACTACCATTAACGTACATGAGTATAGTCTGCATTTACATAAAAGAGAAAGGTTGGCCCTCAGTTTTAAAGAATATAACACCAGATCTAATTTTGTGCTTTGTTTTATGTATGCAGCTGATTTTATGTATGCAACTGATTTTCTGATTTATTTTGACTATTCGTAGTTAGTATCTTTCATTATAGGGTGAAATCAGTAATTGTTTCATAACTTAAATTGTATTGTTGACTTATAAACAAATATAAATTCTGTACTAATTATAAACATTTGGAGGAACAACTAATAGTATTCTGAAAGGATCTATTTGGCTCTATTCAAAAACATTTTAGCCAAGGCTTAATCATTTCCAAAGTAATTACCAGTTTTGTCAAAAGTACTGTTTGTGTAACTATATCTGTTAATTTCATAATTTAAACAAATAATATGGCTTAACCCTTGTAGTACAAGAAACAGTTAAAAAGGCACATTTTTTGATGGATTCAGTTAATTGAATGAGTGATGTTTTAATTACAATTTCTATAACTTTAACTTCAAAAAATGAGTAGTTTCAGTGTCTGTTATCGTGATGACATATAAGGGCCCAATTTTAGGTTCTGAAACAGTCTGTCCATGCCCGAGTTTCAGATGAGGAACCCATATTGGTTATATCAACAACAATGTGTCCACTTAACTGTGAAATAAGTGTAATAGACAGTGTGCTAAAACAATGACAGTGTCTCTTCAATATGTACCTTATTATTCAGAAAGAACTGTGTGGTTAGGTTTATATTGCTCATATATGTTCAACAGTAAACTATTGTAGCAGTATGTTGATGTTTGATTGTAACCTATTAATGAGACATATCCAAATTTAAACAATAGTGCACTGGACATATAGCTGTGTATTATTAGGTGGGCTGTGAACAGTGAAAGTAAAGAACTGTGAAACATAAATGAGCACCTGCCAGCTACATCATTTAAAGCAGACAGTGCAGAAGTCCCGACCCCCATTTTCAAGCCAGTATAGCAACACAGCACATCAACACCAACAACAATAAACCACGAACTAAAGCCGGTGAACCCCACAGATGGGCCTAAGTATCTGAGGAGAGACTAGAAATTCTGCTTTATTTCTGAAATGGTTTTACTGTGGCATGGTTTGCAGGTGAAGTAATCTGACAACTGGCAAGAGTCCTTCTCCCAGCTAATCCTTGTGGTTCAAGACAACAGTGGTGGAGTCTTTCTCAACAAGTAAGATTATGAGGTTGGGATCATTTTTATGGTGGTGGATTGCAATGTTTTCTTTAGATGTAAGGTTGGATTGTGTGTTGAGGGACTGGGGGAATGATGTTGAGGCAAGTTTTGAGGTTATTAAATTCTGAAAAGTACATAGGGGGTGATTTGGGGGAGTGGGGGTGAATTGGATGGGGGAGTGAACTGAGATGAGCAGGGTTCAATATTGGTCTTTAGTTGAGTCATTTTGGTAGAGTTGATGGCAAAAAAGTGTTTCCATTATAGGGACCAGGAGAAGGGTAGAAAATCTTTAACAAGTCCTGCATGATTGAATTTGAGGGTGGGACAAAAGGTGAGGCCTTTGTAAATGACTGATATTTCTATGGCCTAAGGCATTTGGAGGAAAAGTTTGTGACTGTTTTTCAGATCGTTTTAGGTTCTGGATTCTGTTTGCTAGTGGAAGGGAGTTTCGGAGGGTGGCATAAATGTAGGTCTGTGAGACAGGGTTTGTCAACTATTACTGGAGGTGGGGGATGGAGGGGAGGGGGGGGTGTTGGAGGTTGCTGTAGAGGTGGTGGACAGTGGTAGTCCTAGACCTGAGTAGGAAGTACTCTAGTTCATGGGTGGCAAGAGTTTCAATGTGTGTTATGGGATCCATTAATTTGGGATTGGGAAGCTGGAGAACTTTGCAGATGGAGAGAAGGTATTGCAAGGAGGTTTAGGCTTGACTGATATGTTTTTGCAGCACTATGTTGGCGAGGGGTAAGAACCAGTGGAATCTGAACAGATGGAGTATGGAAGGAAAGATGGCAGCTGGAGATGTGTGGTTTGAAGATTGGGGTCATTTTTGTGGGATTCCATGAGCCAAGCAACAACACAGGAACAGTATATGTGACTAGGTTCTGACTAGGGATAACGAAACTTTCCTATATTGTTACACATGGAAAAACCACGAAAAAGTATGTAAATAACATAGCATTACGTCCAAAAAAATTCGCAAAAAACACGTAAATACACGAGAAAAACAATGGAAAGAATGAAATGGATGAAATAAAGGGAAACCAGATAAAATCTAAGGGTGTAGATTGATATTGAAAGGCGGAAACCAACTGAAATTGATGTGAAGTCACAAAGAGATAATGAAAAATACAAATAAAAAACTTTTACTATTTATTGCAGGTTTGTGAGCTTGTAAGAGTGGGGATGGGAAGTGATGGTGGGGGGGGGGGGGGGGGGCGGCAGATGTGTCTAAATTAGGTGAAATTAGCAGATACAAACTGGAATAGACAGAAGAAGGAAGAGGGAGTGGGGAGGGGTTGATAGGATGAAATACAAGATTGTCATACTACAAACAGCAGTGCATGATGGGGGAGGCAACCGGGTGGGTGCAATGGAGGAGGCTGGGGCAGTGGGGCGAGGGGGGGGGGGGGATATTAGGATAATAGTGGTGGATGATAAACTGCTGCTGTGAGTAGGACAGCTAGGTGCAGTCTGGAGGTTAGACGGAGGACAAGGTAGAGAGGATGGGAGGGCAGGTGTAGCAGAAAAGGAGAGAAGTAGAAAGGCTGGGGCCATCGGTGGAATGAGTAATGTCTAGTACTGGAACTGGAACAGGGAGGGTTCTAAATGAGTGAGGACAATGACTAACTGAGCGTGAGGCCAGGTGGATTATGGGAATGTATTGTAGGGAGAGTGCCCACGTCTGTAAATCAGAAAAATCTGGTTTTTGTGGAAAGGATCCAGATGGCAAAGGTTATGAAGCAGATTGAAATGAAGAACATTGTGATCACCAGTGTGCTTAGAAACAGGGTGGTCCAGTTGCTTTTAGACAACACATTTTCGGTGGCCATTCATGTGTATAGACTGCTTGGTGGTGGTCCTGCCCATGTAGAAGGCAGCACAGTGGTTGCAGCTTAGCTTGTTGATCACATGACTGGTTTCAAAGGTAGCATTGCCTTTCATGGGAGAGGTGATGTTTGTGATCAGACTGGACTGTGGGAAGATAAATGGGACAGATCTTGAATCTAGGTGTATTACAGGAAATCCATCTCTGTCCTGACCCTAACCACTCACTGCACTCTTACCTTCTACATGCTTCCTAAAGGCCATAAACCCAACCATCCTAGATGCACCGTTGTTGCTGGTTATTGAGTCCATGCTGAGAAAATCTGTGCTCTCATAAACCAACACCGTCAGACTATTACCTGAAACCTACCCTCCTATAGATATCAATCATTTCTTTCACTAACTCTCCATACTTTCTGTTCCTTTACCAAATGATTCCCTGCTTCTCACTATTGATGGCACCTTCCTTTACAATAACATCCCTAATGCTCATGGCCTTACCACTATTGAACAATGCCTGATGGATTCCAAACCAACAACCTTGTTCCTAGTTGCCAAAACCAACTATATCCTCACCCAGAATTACTTCTCCTTTGAAGGCATTACCTACAAATAAATCCAGGGTACAACTATGGACATCCACATGGCACCATTCTAAGGCAACCTATCCATGGGCCATCTCCAGGAATCCTTCCTAAACACTCAGAATCCCAAACCCCTCATCTGGTCCAGATTCACCTCAAAGGTGGCTACATCATTACCTCTGTCCATATCCACCTTACCAACCACCAGCAATACCTCAACTTCGGCAGCTCCCACCTATTCCACACCAAGAAGTCCCTTCCATACAGCCTTGCCACCCATGGTCATCACATCTGCAGTGACAAGCCGTCCCTTTCAAAATACACAGAGGGTCTCACTGAGGCCTTTACATACTGTAATTCCTTCCAACCATGTACAGAAGCAGCTCTCCCATGTCTTATCATTCCACCTGCCAAATTCCCACTGTCCGATCACAGAGGAGCATTCCCCTCATGACTCAATAGTACCCAGGATTGGAGCAACTGAATTACATTCTCCATCAGGGTTTTGACTATCGCACATGAGAAATGTCCTCATAGCATCCTTGCCATCCCCCCCCCATCCCCCACAGTGGTATACCACCACCTACCAAACTTACACAATATTATCCTCATTAATCCCTATACAACCCTTATTCCCAGCCCATTGCCATCATGGCTCATAACCCTAGATGCAATACATGACCCATACTTCCTCCTGCCACCACCTACTCCAGTCCGGTCACAAACATCACCTATCCTATCAAAGGCAGGGCTACATGTGAAACTAGTCATGTGATGCACAAGCTAAGCTGCAACAAGTGTGCTGCATTCGACATGCACATGACAACCAACAAGCTGTCTGTCTGCATGAATGCCCACCGACAAACTGTGGCAAAAAGCAACTGGACCACCCTGTTACTGAACACATTGCCCAACATGACATTCTTCATTTCTATGACTGCTTCACATCCTGTGCCACCTGGATCCTTCCCACCAACACCAACTTCACTGAACTGCACAGGTGGGAACTCTTCCTGCAATATATTCTGTGTTCCCACAACAATTCTGGCCTCAACCTTCATTATTTATTGTCCTTACACATCTAGCTCCCTCCCTGTTTGCATTCCAGCACTACACTGCCCTCATTCCATCAACACATCCAGTCTTTTTACCTATATTCTATTCTGGTACCTTCCCACCACCCTTTCTTCCCACCACCCTTTCTTCCCACCACCCTCTCTTCCCCACATTCCACCTAACCTCCCAACTGCACCTAGCTGTCCTAGACTACCCTTCTCTTCACCTTGGCCCTGCATGCTCCTGCAGCAGCACTTTACCATCTGCCCCCTTACTCTTCTATCCCTCTCCCTCGCATCCCCACCATCTTCCTTATGTCTTGTTGTTTGTAGTCTGGCTTCAGCTGCCAGATAATATGGTCATGTTTGTGTATGGGTTGCATTTGAGTGATTGGGTGTGTATTTCTGTTGTCTATTTTTGACAAAGGCCTTGCTGGTTGAAAGCTTGTTGTGTGTCATTCTTTTCATTGTGCCTATCTGCACCTCAGCATCTCCACTAGATGGTGAGTACCAACTATCCTTTTCATAATATTGTTACACTCCATCCTGGCTTTTCCATTGTTTAATAATTATTTTACTGCAAAAATATATAATTTATCAGGTTACAGTGTGCCTACAGACTTAATCAAATCCAGGAATTGATGAACCTGATTTTATCCCATTGGACTCATCTTAATGATTTGATCACTATGGAAATGGTGGCTGAGTCAATGTTGGTTGCCACAAGGAACACTGTTGCTCATGTGTTAGGTACACTATGAAATTTCAACTTATGTGTATCTGTGGTGTGCATTCTGACATGGCATTAGTGGCAGGACTATACCAGATGCAACTGTTTGCCATATTTTTAAAATAGAAAGAAACTTCCACATCCACGACGGCTGTACATAGCATCCTCCTACAGGCCAACCACAAATTAGAACAGCATGCCACCCTCCACCTCAAAAAACTATCCAATCTCCTGGTTTCCCACCTCCGGAAAGGCAACTCACTCACCCTCCACAACCTTTCCAACAAACCTCAACTGCCTCTCATTGCACACAGACCCAGTCTCTCCCATCTACTCAATCTCCCACCATCAGCTCCACTCCCCCCAACACCTCAAAATTCTAGTCAACACAATCTAGAACCACAACACCCCAATTCAGTAGTTAACCTTTCCTCCAAAACTCTCTCCCAATCCGAAACCTCTGTCCTATCCAAAGGCCTCACCTTCAGCCCCACTCCCAGATTCAACCAAACTGCCCTTGTCAAAGATTTACTGTCCTACACTTGTAGTCTCTGCTGGGAATATCACTTTGCCACAAAGAAAAATAATCCTGATCCCACTCCTAATGACCCAACACCCCAAGACACTATCCAAATTGAACCCTTCCTGGAACAGTTCCGTCCTCCATCACAGCGGGACCCACCTCCTCTTCCTCAAAATCACCCTCTCCAAACCTTCCATGAATATCTCACTTCCAGCCTTGCCTCTCAATCTTTCTTGAAAAACCTTAATCCTACTCCCAATATCACCACAGCCGAAGCCCAGGCTATCCGTGATCTGAAAGCTGACCGATCCATTATCATTCTTCCGGCTGACAAGGATTCCATGACCGTGGTACTTGATCATCAGGAGTATGTGGCTGAGGGACTGCGTCAGCTTTCAGACAACTCTACATACAAATTTTGCCAAGGTAATCCCATTCCTGATGTCCAGGCGGAGCTTCAAGGAATCCTCAGAACCTTAGGCCCCCTACAAAACCTTTCACCTAACTCCATCAAACTCCTGACCCCACCGACACCTCGCACTCCTACCTTCTACCTACTTCCTAAAATTCACAAACCCAAACATCCTGGCCGCGCCGTTGTAGCTGGTTACCAAGCCCCCACAGAATGTATCTCTGCCTACACAGACCAACACCTTCAACCCATTACATGCAGTCTCCCATCCTTCATCAAAGACACCAAACACTTTCTCGAATGCCTGGAATCCTTACCCAGTCTGTTACCCCCGGAAACCATCCTTGTAACCATTGATGCCACTTCCCTATACACAAATATCCCGCACGTCCAGGGCCTCGCTGCAATGGAGCACTTCCTTTCATGCCGATCACCTGCCACCCTACCTAAAACATCTTTCCTCATCACCTTAGCCAGCTTCATCCTGACCCACAAATTCTTCACTTTTGAAGGCCAGGCATACCAACAATTAAAGGGAACAGCCATGGGTACAAGGATGGCCCCCTCATATGCCAACCTATTTATGGGTCCCTTAAAGGAAGCCTTCTTGGTTACCCAAGGCTGCCAACCCAAAGTTTGGTACAGATTTATTGATGACATCTCCATGATCTGGACTCACAGTGAAGAACAACTCCAGAATTTCCTCTCCAACCTCAACTCCTTTGGTTCCATCAGATTCACCTGGTCCTACTCCAAATCCCATGCCACTTTCCATGACGTTGATCTTCATCTGTCCAATGGCCAGGTTCACACATCCGTCCACATCAAACCCACCAACAAGCAACAGTACCTCCATTATGACAGCTGCCACCCATTCCATATCAAACGGTCCCTTCCCTACAGCATAGGCCCTCGTTGCAAACGAATCTGCTCCAGTCCTGAATCCCTGGACCATTACACCAACAACCTGAAAACAGCTTTCGCATCCTGCAACTACCCTCCTGACCTGGTACAGAAGCAAATAACCAGAGCCACTTCCTCATCCCCTCAAACCCAGAACCTGTCACAGAAGAACCCCGAAAGGGCCCCACTTGTGACAGGATACTTCCCGGGACTGGATCAGACTCTGAATGTGGCTCTCCAGCAGGGATACGACTTCCTAAAATCCTGCCCCGAAATGAGATCCATCCTTCATGAAATCCTCCCCACTCCACCAAGAGTGTCTTTCTGCCGTCCACCTAACCTTTGTAACCTCTTAGTTCATCCCTATGAAATCCCCAAACCACCTTCCCTACCCTCTGGCTCCTACCCTTGTAACCACCCTCGGTGTAAAACCTGTCCTATGCACCCTCCCACCACCACCTACTCCAGTCCTGTAACCCGGAAGGTGTACACGATCAAAGGCAGAGCCACGTGTGAAAGCACCCACGTGATTTACCAACTGACCTGCCTACACTGTGACGCTTTCTATGTGGGAATGACCAGCAACAAATGATCCATTCGCATGAATGGACACAGACAGACAGTGTTTGTTGGTAATGAGGATCACCTTGTGGCTACAAATGCCTTGGTGCACGACCAGCACATCTTGGCACAGTGTTACACCGTCCGGGTTATCTGGATACTTCCCACCAACACCAACCTATCCGAACTCCGGAGATGGGAACTTGCCCTTCAATATATCCTCTCTTCTCGTTATCCACCAGGCCTCAATCTCCGCTAATTTCAAGTTGCCGCCACTCATACCTCACCTGTCATTAAACATCATCTTTGCCTCCACACTTCCGCCTTGACTGACATCTCTGCCCAAACTCTTTGCCTTTAAATATGTCTGCTTGTGTATGTATGGATGGATGTGTGTGTGTGTGTGTGTGTGTGTGTGTGTGTGTGTGTGTGTGTGTGTGTTTGTTACCCGCGCAAGGATATACCTATCCTTTTTTTCCCCTAAGGTTAGTCTTTCCACTCCCGGGATTGGAATGACTCCTTACCCTCTCCCTTAAAAACCACATCCTTTCATCTTTCCTTTTCCTTCCCTCTTTCCTGACGAAGCAGCTGCCGTTTGCGGAAGCTCGAAATTTTGTTTGTGTGTGTTTGTGTGTTGTTTTATTGTCCCTGTCTACGGGTGCTTTCCCACTTGGTAAGTCTTGGAATCTGTTTATAATATGTTTGTCATGTTTTGTAACACAAAGTATTTGTCTCTTATCTTTGCATGTGCTATGCATAGATCATTTCAGTTACAGCAGTTTATGGTGTTTTCTTAGGTTCCTGCCTATCCACACACTTGGAAATCATCATTTATTCAGAAATAAACAAGCCAATACTTATTTCATCCTTTGTTTACTTATAAGGCAGAGTTAAAAGGCCGAAGACACTAATCCCTCAGAGAATGTGCATTTATATGCAAATAATATCAAATATTCAAGAAAATGTTTGTATTACACTCATAGTCTCTGGGCGTTGTTACCAGGAGAAAGAAAACTGGCATTCTATGGATCGGAGTGTGGAATGTCCAATTCGTTAATCAGGCAGGTAGATTAGCAAATTTAAAAAGGGAAATGGATAGGTTAAAGTTAGATATAGTGGGAATTAGTGAAGTTCAGTTGCAAGAGGAACAAGATTTCTGGACAGGTGAATACAGGTTTATAAACACAAAATCAAATAGGGGTAATGCAGGAGTAGGTTTAATAATGAATAGGAAAATAGGAATGCAGGTAAACTGCTACAAACAGCATAGTGAACGCATTATTGTGGTCAAGATAAATACGAAGCCAACACCTACCACAGTGGTACATGTTTATACGCCAACTAGGTCTGCAGATGATGAAGAAATTGATGAAATGTATGATGAGGTAAAAGAAATTATTCAGATAGTGAAGGAAGATGAAAATTTAATAGTCATGAGTGAATGGAACTCAATAGTAGGAAAAGAAAGAGAAGGGAACGTAGTAGGTAAATATGGAATGGGGCTAAGGAATGAAAGAGGAAGCTGCCTGGTAGAATTTTGCACAGAGCAAAACTTTATCATAGATAACACTTGGTTCAAGAATCATGACATAAGGTTGTATACATGGAAGAAGCCTGGAAATACTGAAAGATCTCAGATAGTTTATATAATGGTAAGACAGAGATTTGGGAACCAGGTTTTAAATTTCCAGGGGCAGATGTGGATTCTGACCAAAATCTATTGGTTATGACCTGTAGATTAAAACAGAAGAAACTGCAAAAAGGTGGGAATTTAAGGAGATGAGACCTAGATAAACTGAAAGAACTAGAGGTTGTATGGAGTTTTAGGGAGAGCATAGGGGAACAATTGACAGGAATGGGGGAAAGAAATACAGTAGAAGAAGAATGGGTAGCTTTGAGAGATGAAATAGTGAAGGTAGCAGAGGATCAAGTAGGTAAAAAGACAAGGGATAATAGGAATCCTTGAGTAACAGAGAGATACTGAATTTAATTGATGAAAGGAGAAAATACAAAAATGCAGAAATGAAGCAGGCAAAAAGGAATACAAACGTCTCAAAAATGAGATTGACAGGAAGTGAAAAACGGCTAAGCAGGGTTGGCTAGAGGACAAATGTAAGGATGTAGAGGCACATATCACTAGGGGTAAGATAGATACTGTCTACAGGATATTTAAAGAGACCTTTGGAGAAAAGAGAACCACTTGCATGAATATCAAGAGTTTAGATGGAAACCCAGTTACAAACAAAGAAGGGAAAGCAGAAAGGTGGAAGGAGTAAATAGAGGGTCTTAAAGACAATATTATAGAAATGGAAGAGAATGTAGATGAAGATGAAATAGGAGATATGGTACTGTGTGAAGAGTTTGACAGAGTACTGAAAGAGCTAAGTCGAAACAAGGCCCCGGGAGTAGACAATGTTCCATTAGAACTACTGACAGCCTTGGTAGAGCCAGGCCTAACAAAACTCTAGTATATAGTGAGCAGTGATTGGGAAGGGAGTAAGACAGGGTTGTAGCCTATCTCCAATGTTATTCAGTCTGTATATTGAGCAAGCAGTAAAGGAAACAAAAGAATAATTCAGAGTAGGATTTAAAATCCATGGAGAAGAAATAAAAACGTTGAGGTTCGCCAATGACATTGTAATCCTGTCAGAGACAGCAAAGGACTTGGAAAACCAGCTGAAAGGAATGGACAATGTCTTGAAAGGAGGATATAGGATTAACATAAACAAAAGCAAAACGAGGATAATGGAATTTAGTCGAATTAAATCAGATGATGCTGCGGGAATTAGATTAGGAAATGAGATGCTTAAAGTAGTAAATGAGTTTTGCTATTTGAGGAGCAAAATAACTGATGATTGTCAAAGTAGAGAGTATATAAAATCTAGACTGGCAGTGTGTTTCTGAAGAAGAGAAATTTGTTAACATCAAGTATAGATTTAGGTGTCAGGAAATAATTTCTGAAAGTATTTGTATGGAGTATAGTCATGTATGGAAGTGAAACATGGTTGTAGTTTAGACAAGAAGAGAATAGAAGCTTTTGAAATGTGGTGCTACAGAAGAATGCTGAAGATTAGATGGATAGAGCACAAATTGTCTAGAAGAAGGGATGGGTTGGTAGGGCATATTCTGAGGAATCAAGGGAGTATTGGAGGGCAGCATAGAGAGTAAAAATCATAGAGGGAGATCAAGAGATGAATACACTAAACAGATTCAGAAGGATGTAGGTTGCAGTAGGTACTGGGAGATGAAGAAGCTTTCACAGGATAGAGTAGCATGGAGAGCTGCATCAAACCAGTCTCTGGACTGAAGACCACAGCAACAACAACAACATTCATAAAAAGTTTTAAGAATATGTTAAAATGCTGAGATGAAGAAAATGACATATAGCATGATGAAAACCTACTCTGACATACTTATACACTAAAATTCACTGAGGACATGTGGTTTTCAACTTTTGTGTATCATACTATAACTTGAAGGCTGATATCATTGATGTGTTGCTGATGTCTGTGATAAATCTTCAATGCAAAGTTGCCTTGAAATGGCATGCTGAAAGTTGTAATAAAAATGACTGCTAAATATGCCAAAATCAGTGTGGTATCTGTCACATCAACAGATACATTATTTTGAGATAATGTATGAGTGATGTAATAGTCTCCAGCCCTAATCAGAAGTGGTATAACTCTGTCATTAATGAATACTTTGCATTGTGTCATATTTAACCCTCTGTTAGTATGGCACAGTCTCACAGACCGAATCCTTCTACATTGTTTACAAAAACGATTTAATGTTATTTCATGTTAATGTACAATCCCTAAGGCATAACGTTAATGAGTTACAGTACTTGGCAGACAAACTTAACTGTAGCATACTGTGTATTAATGAGAATTGGTTGCATGACTCAGAAATAGATGTGTGTGTACTTTATGGCTACATATTAGCCACAAAGTATTGTAGAACAAATATTGCACATGGTGGAGCTGCAATCTACATCAAAGAAAACTTAAATCTGCATCATTCAGTGATAGATCTACACAAACATTGCACTGAAGGTGTATTGGAAGTAGCAGCCATAGTACTGCATACCCAAAAAATTATCATTGCTTCTGTGTACCATACACCAGCCTCTGATGAGAAAGTTCTTATAGAAAAACTAATTTCACTAATCAAATTATTCACTAAACACAAAATTTTTATTGCAGGCGCCTTCCATATAGATATAAGAGAAAGTAGAAAAAATGTAAATAACATGGTTAACAGCCTAGAGGCACTAAACTGCTACTGTATAATGTTTGCTACACACATGCATCTTGGAAGGTTCTGCAGTTCTCAGCAACATTAACTACCCACAATTCACCAAATCTGTTCTTAAATGATATGACAGAGGCTGAGATGACCAAGTTATTCTTCAGTGGTATGCTTCTCTTTCATTCCACTACAATATCCATGGGTTGATGTATGGCATGACACATGACAGATGCCTTTCTAGTGCTGACTGCAGGAATGATCACTTCATCCATCACACATAGTCTCCACACACTTGGATGCGCACCTTCCTGCCCACAGTATCTCATCTTGTCTAGCATAATCTTCTAGCAACCACAATCCATAATTGCCTGAGAATCTTTAAAATAGTCTCATCTGAGAATGACATCATGACTACACTTTTGTAAGATGATGAATTCTCATGGCTGTGTATGGCCACTTATACCCACATGAATGATACATTTTCCTGTAGGTTTTACTTATTTTCCATTAGCCACCTTCAGCAGAGATGTTTCATTGTTGATGAATATGGTTTTCTGCAACTGGTGATGATACATCTCCAAAATGACTGAATATGATGCTCCAGAGTCCACAAGAGCTTGGGCTGGTTGGTCATCCATAAGGATATCAACGTAATTTCCAATCATTTTTGTAGTGATCGACAGCGGAGGATTTTTCTCTTCAGCAGCCTCATCTCCAAGGAAGATCACACTCTTTAGTTTTCCAGATTGTGGCAGCTAGGTGATTGGCTGGAGCTTCTAAAATGCCATGGAGACCTTGATCGGCATGTTGGAGAGCATCCTCTCCAGCAGCTAGCTTGTGGTGATGGTGACCTATGTCGTCCTGCATCCACATCTTCTTCTTCATCTTCGTTGTCCCAGAGTTGGCATTGGCTAAGATCAGTCTGCTGTCTTCTTGTGCAGGCATCATCAACTATCTGCTGCCTTTCTTGACAATGGCACCCACATGTCCCTGTCGTCTGCAGAGGAAACATACTGGTTGGTTATCCTGTGTCCTCCAGATGTCAGTCTTCCTTGGTGCCCAAACAGGTTCCTCATACAGCATTGTAGGAATGTAGCTACACCTGGTTCTTGACTTTTTCACTGTTTTAAAGGGAAATGAAGGACGAGAAATTGGGTTCAATGTCTGTTCCACTTCCTCCCTTATGTAGAAGAAGGTGTAATTAAATGAATTATGGACACTAACTTTACTTAACGAAGGTTTATTCAGCACTTGCTCACAATGCAATCCAAATGCCTCCTGAACTTCCTCTCTCACTATCTCAAGAAGAACACTTGTGAAATCAGTTGCTTCCTCCATCACAGACATTGAAACAACATTTGGAAGCTGTTCAAACTTCTTGCGTGTAATTCTTTTTTGATGCTTGGCTTGATGTACTGGCACCGTTTTACCAAGTCATCTGCTGTCGAAACTTCCTTCAAGAGTAGGGCTTGATACAACTCCTCATCAACAACCTTCATGAGACGAGCAACTTTATCTTCCTCCTTCATTCTAGGATCCACTATTTTACACAGCTCCAAGACGTCTTAAATGTAGAATGCTGTAGCTTGTTCTGAACGCTGTGCCCTGCACTTTGTCTTCAGCCTTGCACTTCTGTCATTGTGTGTCGACAAAATACTTGCACAGTTCAGCCTGGAATACTTCCCATATTTTGAACTTCTCCTTGTTGTTCTCAAACTGTTGTTTGGCAGTGCCCTCCAAGTAGAAAAGTACATTAGCCAAACGCACAGTGTCATCCCATTTGTTAAATTTGTCTATACTGTAATAGGGTGACCAGAGCAGGTGACATGGTTGGGATCGTAGGTTGTGGCTGGGTAGTAGGTAGCTGTTTTTAGCAATCTTCCTCTTTATTGTTGCTTCTCCCAATACATTTTCTGGTAGCTCAGCCCCACCGCTCTTGTTGTGGTGGAGACAAGCCGATGCACGCAGTATGGGGAATGCAACACCGTGTTCAGTCAGTAGCTGCATAGGTGGTAGGCACAAGGCCCAGCCCAGCATGCCTCCTGCAGACACTGTGGCTCATGATGATGCCGGGAGTCACCGGTGCAGCAGCAGGCAATGCCCTCCACCGCCCAGTCCTCAGAAACAGCATCACTGATGACGATGATGTGACAGCAACCGAACACCCAATCAGTCAAACAGAATGCCGACGCCCACCTCTGATGCCCTTAAGTAGTGCAGACCACTGCTGAATCCACCAGTTACACAGCGGTGTGTTTATTAGATAAGTTGGCTAACACAACCCGGCCACACATGGCCCGTGACACACACGGCCCGTGCCTGTGTAATAATGCTGCGTTCTGGCTGTTGATGGCTGCCACACACGTACACACATACCGATGCTCGTTACAAAACTGTGTCACATGCGTAATTCGCTGGCCAGCCTTCGTCTGTTGTCTGCCGTGAGGCTGGCACTTCGCACACTGAAACACACTAAATCACAATTTCGCAACATATTTCCTAACAACAACCCGTTGTCCTCTACAATACACTCATATACCTTCAGCCACTTGTGTGGATCTTGGCCAACCTGGAAGGATGTCTCACATTGTGGCTCACAGCTGCAGTTATCGTAATGTCCTATTCTTCTTCTGTCTCCAGTAGATTGCAATCTGTTGAATATGGCTCAAACTCGGGTTTCTTGCACGTAAATCGAGGCTCTGTCATAACCTGATGAGAGCCACTGTGTTGTCGATAATGTGAGCTATCACAAGTTCCAATACCCAGCTTCTCCACCAGAATAATGTCATGTAGAAGAAGGTATAATTAGATGAATGATGGACACTAACTTCACTTAACGAAGGTTTATTCAGCACTTGCATGTACAAGAGCATGGAGCAAACTGCCTCCAGCCAGAATACATACAGGATATATACAACTACAGAACATTCCAGTGAGTTTTGAAGTCACAACCATCCATTCAACAGTTTAGCATCATAACCACAACACCATGGCACTACTCAGCTTCTTCTGTAACAATATTGTAGAAAGGTATCATTGGTGTTTTGCACCAGAGAACTGTGCTCTCTTTGTAAAGTTCATGTAACATAGTCTTTGAACAGCTCCCACACAAGCTCATCTTTGATTCTCTTTCACGTAAGATGGAGTAAGAGAGTAAAATTGATCACCCTCCTCTAACATTACTATTTTTTATAGAAATAACCGATACCACATATACTATGGATTTTTGTGTAGATGAACATTGTCAAAGCTGTTTCATTAAAAGAATACATATGGTTTTGTATATGATGTATCTTATTTCAGGCTAAAATGTATAAAAAAGAAATTAATGTGTTACACTCAATATGTACTAACAGTTATAATTACTGTTCTTTTAAAAATAACTGAAATTACAAAACTTGTGGCATACTGAAAATTCATGTTATTAATTGCACAATCTAATGCTATTTATTAAATTTATTTCTAGATTGATTTACAAAATAATGATATATTTTAGCGAAGATTCTTCTTTGGTAAAGAAAGTTTGTAAACTCTTTTACTTTGTAAACTCTTTGGAATAATGTATCGCAGAATATAAGCAGTGGTGAACAAGCCTCTAATGGAAGTAGATGTTTTCTAAGCTTGTCACCAACAATGTCATTATTGTTTTTTTTTATGTGGAAAATGTCAAAATGGTGTGGTGTTGAAATCTGTGACAAAGGATAAAATTCAAGAATAATACAGGCTAATCTTCATAAGTTATTTAGTCAACAAGAACCTACAAAATCGAAATTTCAGCTGCAAGAATGTACCCCTAGACAAGACTTTGAGCTTTCAACAACAATGAGATAATGGAGATAAGTAAAAAGTTATTATTTGTATATCTTACACCTCTTGAAGCTTTCAAAGTTTGGGCAAAGACAGAGAATTTTAATAGTTATGCGTGGGTGGGTACAATTACAGAGTGTTGGTTTAGAAGAGGAGTAAGGAAGTGTTATTTTAGATATGGAGCAAAATAGTCAATAGTGTAAAAGTTGCTAATGATGTTTGGTCAGAACTCTGTCAGTTTTAATGAAATACATAGCAGGAACAAATTAATGGTCTTGAGGGAATTGGGTGATAGTTGTAGGTAAATAACTAGTATTCTCTCATATGACAATTTATTAGCACTTCACGTCTACACCGATACAAGTCCATGAGGCTAACTCCCGTTAGTGGAAAACATCCTCCAAAACTCTCCATCTCAAAGATAGCACACTTACACTCTTTACAAATATCGATATTTACGGCGCTGCACGCCACATAGCCCCCCCCCCCCCCCACACACACACAGTATGGAGTACGTCCCTGTGAATGGGGGGAGGGGGGGGGGGGTGAGAAGTTAGGAAGGTAACATACAATTCTTCAGCGTCAGGCGGAAGCGGTCGACTGGTAGGAGACCGGGGGGTGAAACCCGGTACGTCAACGGCAAAATCAGCAAGCGAAGCCGGTGGCCGAAGACGACGTCCTGTCCTGGAGTGGAGGTGTAGCACTTCGTCTGCAGGCAGGCGGAGAATCACCTTGCCAGAAGGCCTAACAAAGGCACGCAAATTGCCACACACAGCACTTGTGCTTAATTTAAAGCGACGCACCACACGAGTTTCTGCACTTCCTCCCTCAATTTTGTCACACGAGAGTAACACACACGCCTTATCACCATCAACAACAACAGATAATTTATGTATGTCATCAGGATGTACATGTGTTGTGAATTCTTGGGTGGCACCTGTACGAGCCTGGGGGGGGGGGGGGCGGCAGGGAGGTGTGGGGAAGCCATGGCAGGGAGAAGCATTTGTGGAGAGGGGTGTGGCAGGTGCACTGGACTGCACAGGCGACAACCTCGGGTGATCAACTGACGGCCGAGGGAGTGTGACCGAAGGCAACGAGGAGCCCACGTGGATTGAACGGCGTGACCAAGAGCTGTCACACGAAGATGGTGACACAATGGTAGAATCCAAGTGGTTGGCAGCTCGACTGTGAGGGCTGGGAGGAGTGAAGCCTCGAAAAGTTTGGCCACTCGAATTAGATGAGAGCGGAGAAGAAGCAGTGCTCGGCAAAGAAGCCCGCTGTGGAGAATCAGTACCCGAATGTATGGTATGAGAAGATGAGTGGCCACTTGAAGTAGGACTGGAAGAGATAGGGGCCGAATCAGGGGGGGGTCCACCTGAGGCTCAATGAAAGTTGGTTTCACTCGGTTGAGTGAGACCGTGGTTACAGAGTCTTTTATGAGGAGGTCCATGTTATTCCCGGAGCGTTTGACAACCTTGTAAGGACCTGTGTAGGGTGACTGAAGTGGGGCTTTGATTGAGTCATCTCTGAGAAACACATACCCACAAGAGTCTAGAGTGCGCGGTATGTACACGCGCGGAGGTGTATGACTAGCCGGAAGTGGCGGCTGAAGTTTGCTGCAGTGCAAGCGCACTCTCTCGAGAAGTGAAGGGAGTTCGGAGGGCCAAGGAAGTGGGGTGGGAGCGACTAATTCTCCAGGCAAAACCACCGGTTGGCCATACACAAACTCGGCTACGGAACCCTTGAGATCTTCCTTGAAAGTCGCACGAAGGCCAAGAAGCACCAAGGGCAGTGCTTCTGTCCATAGTGAGTCATAACAACGCAAGGCAGACTTTAAGGTACGATGCCATCACTCGACAAGCCCATTGCTTTGGGGGTGGTATGCAGAAGTATGAATTTTGACAATACCACACATTTTACATAAATCGGAGAAAACTGAAGACTCAAATTGCCGTCCCTGGTCAGTAGTGAGGTAAACAGGTGAGCCAAATCTAGAGATCCACGAATCTAAGAATGCTCGGCTTATTGTCTCAGAGGTAATGTTTGGAATAGGCACGGCCTCAGCCCACCGAGTCATCCTGTCAATGGCTGTAAACAAGTAACGGAAACCCTCGGAGGGGGGCAAAGGTCCTACGAGGTCCACATGAACATGATGAAACCGGCCTGGCGGTTGGGCAAAACAGCCAAGGGATGGGGAAGTGTGCCTGGAAACTTTGTTCTGTTGACACAACAAGCATGTCCGGGCCCAAGACTGACAGTTGCGGCGCATGTCTCTCCAAACAAACCGTTCAGATACCAGACGGGTGGAAGCTTTGACACCGGGGTGTGCTAATGTGTGTAATTTGTCAAAGACCTGGTGCTGAAGGGGCTTAGGAATGAACGGCCGCAACATACCAGTCGATCAGACGAAGGATTTTTTATCGCAGGAACCAACGGCTTGGGATCAGTGAACACATAGAAATCTTGTCCCTCAACATCAGTTCTGAAGCGTTTTATGGCCTCGTACACTGCAAGTAATTCTCTGTCGAATACTGAGTATTTCTTCTGTGCAGTGTTTAACTTTTTTGAGAAAAACTGCAGGGGTGTCGTAACATCATTGTATGTCTGACTCAGTACTGCGCCGACAGCACTGTCACTAGCGTCAGTAGTGATAAACATTGTCGCGTCCGCACGTGGGTGAGCAATAGTGACAGCGGAGGCCAACAGCTGTTTGAGTTCGTTAAATGCCTTGTCCATGTCTGGTGTCCGTGGGACCTGGTGGGTGCCGGAAGTTTGTGAGCCTGCGAGTGCATCTGTGAGAGGTGCCTGCACCGCAGAAGCAGCTGGCAAATGTTTACGGTAATAATTAACTGTTCCGATGAACCTGCGTAATTCCCTATAGGTCTGGGGGCGTGGCATCTCAAGAACAGGCTTGATCTTGTCCTGCGGTGGTGTCAGACCATCCAATGACACAACATAACTTAGGAATGTGACGGATGACTGGTGCAATTGAGTCTTTTTATTGTTCAGTTCTATACCAGCAGCTGCTAACGTGTCTGTCACGACTTGAACACGCTCCTTACTCTGTTCCAAAGTATGAGCAAAAACCAATATGTCGTCCATGTATACGAAACAAAAGTCTAAATTGGATAAGGTTTGATTGATGAAACGCTGCCATGTTTGGGGGGCGTTTTTCAACCCAAACGGCATAAATTTGTATTGAAACAACCCGAAGGGAGTGGTTATGGCAGTCTTTTCAATATCCTCCGGAGCCATGGGGATCTGATGAAATGCGTGCTTGCAGTCCAAAACAGAGAAGTACTCTGCACCTGCGAGCGCATGATTGAAGTCCGCAATGTGTGGGACCGGGTATTTATCAATGGTGGTGCGGGCATTTAAACGCCTATAGTCTCCGACCATACGCCAAGTACCGTCTTTCTTTTGATCAAACAAGATAGGACTAGCCCAGCAACCGGAAGAAGGTTCAATTATTCCCTTTTGTAATAAATCATCTAATTTTTCTTTTGCAATTTTCATAAATTCTGGCTTGAGGCGGCGTGGGCGTTGCGATATGGGCGGCCCAGTGGTTAGACGTAACCGATGAACTGTGCCATTAGTGACTACTGCAATATGTGGCGCGGCAAAACAGTCAGATGTCCGTGAAGCGGAGCAGGCGGTGGCAGGCAAGCAAAGCTGTGGCGCTGAGGCGTGCCAATCGCTCGAAGGCTGCGTAGCGAACACACGCATGTTAACCTGGGCGAGGTTGGTACACTGGTTTTTGGTAGTGGGCCGTGCCGCTACGCGCGCTGTAGGCCCGAGTGGGTGTGGCCTAACAGCAGACGGCTGTATTTCATTGCCACGGGCTTGGGAGGTTAATTGTTCATTCGAAACGCATGGAACATGAGCACACAGGCATACACTGTCATTACAAGGGGGAATGCTGACACAGTTTGCAGAGTTCACAACATTGTCATTAATGTGTGCGGGCACGGGAACACCAGATTGGCATGGACTAACCTCGTCTGTAGCCGACGAGTCGTCCGCTTGTAGTGACGTGAGGCGTTGTTGTGTGGAGGTCAACTCGTGATGTATGTCGCGGGGATGCAACAGCATTTCCCTACTTTCCATCCGCAAGTTCGAAGACTCGGCGCGCTCCACTAGCCACTCGTTTGTCCAAGATAGGTTTGGGCACTTCTTAGCCCAGCGCACATGTTTGGTGTTAGCCGAACTGTCACTTGGCGGAGCGAAAGGAATATGTTTGTTCAGTGGGGGGTAAAACACAGTATTTTTCACAAAATCTAGTGACAACTGATGGTGCCTGAGGAAATCAATTCCGAGAATAGGTTCTTCAACTGTTGACTCTAAAAACGTCCACTTCAGCTTGCACTCGGGCGAAAGTTTCACTGTATACAGTGTAGAACTCGAACACTGTAAGGTAGACAAGTTCACTGCACGAAGTACTGTTTTGTGCGGTTGCACTTTAGTGGTCGCTAGGCGAGCCGGTAGCAAAGAGATATCTGCGCCAGTGTCTACCAGAAACCGTACACCCGATTGTAAATCTCGGACATAGACTCGACCCCACTTACTGTTGTTGTCCAAAACGGAATGCAACGTTGGATGGTGCACGTTGTTTATGTCGCAGGAGGTGGCACCGCTGCCTACCTGCGGTTGGAGTTTGGGTAAGAGCACGGCGACTGGCATTTGCGTGCTTGCTCCCCGAATCTCGCGTGGAAGAAACAGTAAGATTGAGCGGGCCTATGCTCCTGTGGGTAGTAACTAGGTGACGGAGTATGCGACCCAGAATCTTCCACCGAGGCCGGTGCGCTGTCGTTGGGCGGAGCTGGAGGTGCAGGTAGGGCGGCTAGTTTAACAAACTTGTTATTAGCAGCACCAGACAAGGGCGTGGTGTTGGACAGCTTCTTAGTGCGGTCACATCCAGAATGCAGTGCGTGGAGCTCACGCTGCCTGGCGGAGTAAGCTCTATCGGCGGCAAGTAAACGTTCATTTACTGGCCTATCCTCATACGCAGAGATTGCAGTCTGGACAGGCAGAGGCAGCTTTTCTGTCCAGATTTCTGCGAGTGTGTCAACAGGCATAACTTGCTCGTCGACGAGAAGACGGATGCACCGCCACAGCTGGGACGGAGACCTGTCGCCGAGACGCTCTTCGTAAATTAGCTGCCGCACGTTTTCTCTCCTGGTTTTTGAGACGCGCTCCAGTATCGTCTGTTTCGCCATAGCATACTTCTCTGCTAGGGGCGGTGCTTTGACCAGATCGTAAATTAAATCGACGCGGTCGTGAAGGTGGTTCATGAGGCACACGAAGCGCGCGTCGTCGTCCAAAGCACAGACATTGAATGTTTGCTCAACCAGGTTGAACCAAAATTCCGGGTGAGCGGGTTTGAAGTCTGGTAGTTTCAGCAGATTCGGCACAGCAGTCACTGTGGATGTGCACCTGTTTCTTCGGATGGGAGTAGAGCACGAATTATTGGCGTCCTGTAATGCGGGTATCGCAAAGTTCACTTGACGCCGGGGGGGGGGGGCGGCTGAGAAGCGACGGACGCATGAACAGTGTGAGAATCGTGGTCACAATGTGCATTCTCATTGACTAGATAGCTCGGAGAGAAGCCGCTAGTACTTACGTACGCCGGTGAATGTCCGTTATGCACTCTGTATTCATTCGGCCGTGAATGGTGGGGGTGGTTGTAAATGTCCGGGTAATTACTGTCCAGCACAGAATTGTTGACTTGATTATGAGCAACACAAGGATCCCACACATGTCCACAAGGATGCACACTCGATGTGATATTGTCTGTTTGGCGAGCATTGAGCACATGTTGACTAACCGGTGCGGAAGGATACACACGTGGCGGGAACTGGCTCGGGATTGAATTTACTGCTGGATTTTCCAAAGTGGCAAGATTCCGCTCGACACCATGAACTGTATTGAATTGTGCATTCGACACAGGAGTAGGAATGTTCCGAACAACACTCTGTGGAGAACACGTGGAAAAGTCTAGGCTAACAAAGCCAGAGTCCGCGACCGTTGGCAGTTGGCAGAAACTGGCTGCACTCGATGAATTCCACTGCATGTTCGGGCTGAAAGATTCCGAAGGATCTCGCAGCATATCCACTACGACGGCAGGGATGCTGGAGAGATGTTGCTGAGATCCGGGCGGCGGTGAGTGCTGAAAGGCCATTGTCTGAAGCTAACACACCGGCCCTCGCGATCGCGAAAAGAAAACCGACGCGGTAGGCGCGTAAATAACACTTCGTGCCGTAACTTGAACGCGTATTACACAAAACGGGGTCACCAGTGAGGGAATTGGGTGATAGTTGTAGGTAAACAACTAGTATTCTCTCATATGACAATTTATTAGCACTTCACGTCTACACCGATACAAGTCCAAGAGGCTAACTCCCGTTAGCGGAAAACATCCTCCAAAACTCTCCATCTCAAAGATAGCACACTTACACTCTTTACAAATATCGATATTTATGGCGCTGCACGCCACAGTCTCATTAAGTGAAATCCTCTCTTTAGTGAAGATCCAAAAATTTTAAACATGAAATTAATTGTTGGAAATGTTGGACCTGACAATAGATTATAAAGCTGTTTTAGTTACAAATTAATATCTTCGCAGAAACACAACAAACCTGGGCCTCCTAAAGATTTATACCATAAAATACATTCCAACAATAATCTGAGCTACATATTCTTTGAAATACCAAGGCATTAAAATTATCTTTGGTCAAAGCAACAACTGTTATTGAAGCTGAAATTCTATAGTGCCCTTTCCCATCACAGGCTGTTTAACAGTTACACTTTGGATAATGGTGATAAAGTAATGTGAAAACTTTGACTACACCAATAAAAAATACTCTTGTTGATTGGCCCATGGCAATGGTACTGTCAGATTTTAGAACTCATGCCAGTATCCTTTTTTGTTGTGAAGATTTTAACTTTGTTTCGTACTTCAAATAATGAAAAACACTTTATTCTGAAACATGATTTTAAAAAGAGATTCTGCAGTGAAAAGACAGAAAAATTTTGAATCTGTATGTGAACTTCATGGATGTTTCTTGTTTAACCAAATTATGAATGAAAATTAAAAGGATAACAGAGAACTTGCAAACAACTTACTGGAGCAGAAATCAAGTTAAGTATTTAAGGTTCGAGATTACTTACTGCTGGATAAAATGTTTTGTCTTTATGTTAACAAAAAAATAATAAACAAAGATTCAATTAAACAAGCAGTGAGTGATATCAGATATGAGTCAGGATTGAGACAAGTTGAAAGTTGATTAAAAAAGCCAGATCTTAAAGATTTATTCAAATCAGCATTAGGAAAAATGGTAAATCTACAATCTACAATAAAAAAATGAAATACAATCTAAGAGTGAATCTTTGAAAATGAAACTTCAATTACGAATGGAATCCACAATAAAACCCAATAATGAGCTTTTCAAATCTGAAATAAGGTCAAATAGTGACTCTTGAAACTGGAGCTGCAAGACACAATAAAATCCAATAATGACCATTTGAAATGTGAAATGCAAAAGAATAGTCTCAGAATCAAAAGATAAGGAGGAAGCTGGTTTAAAGGGTGTGAATTTTAGAATACATGTAGCTGAAAACAGAGCCATAGTCTTAGAAAATGAGTTGGTCAAAGAAACATCTAAGCAGAGAAAGGACATTGTAGAGTTAAGGTGCATGTAAAGAGCAGTAGAGGAGAAAGTTAACAATCTAGGTTCTGAAAGAGAGATAAAGGTAACGAAATTAATTGTAAAGATCAACAATGTAGAACAAACAGTTACAAAAAGTGTGAATGTATGAGACAAAAAACTAAAGTAAGGTAGTTTCCCTTGCATAGGATAGAGGAAAATACCAGTAACACTGGAAATGATATACAGGTATATTGCTTTTACCCAAACATGGAACAACATACTCCATACACAATTTAACAATCTATAGAGACAACTGTCAGGCCCAGTCATAGATATCCCATGAATGGTGTCCCCACAGTGGCCTCCCTCACTTGAGTGCACAGCACTGCAAGGTGTGCTGAGAGGTTGACCTTAATGAGCAGCAAACGCTGCTGGTACTTGTCAATAGCTGTCTCCTGAATATGGAATACAGATGGTGTGACATGAGTCATGGTGGAAGTTGATGTGTCTGGCCATAGGGTGAAGTACCTGGAGTTGGAGGTGATTTTGCATCTGTCATTGATGGTGGTGGGCCATAGGTGGTAGTGGTAGTGCTACTGTAGCCAGGGGTGATAAGAGGGGAGAACAGTTAGCTGACAGGATGATTGTGAGCTCAACTTCTGGAAAAAGCCACGAGAAAACAGCTGCAAAATCCGCAGCTGGAGTTAGGTAGAAGGTCGAGGAGAGAGAGGTAGGAATCGTCATAGACAGCGAATCTGCACCCACATGACTAGCTTCATCCAAAAGTTCTGTGTCAGCCAACTTGACCACTACTTCATCCAGGCAGAAGTCATGGATACCAACTGCATATAGTCACTCGCTCAGAGGTTCATGAGTGTGGTGCCAGCCCCGGTGCTCTAGCAGTTATAGGTGCTTAGTCCGGAACCATGCGACTGCTACGGTTGAGGGAGCGAATCCTGCCTCGGGCATGGATGTGTGTGATGTCCTTAGGACAGTTAGGTTTAAGTAGTTCTACATTCTAGGGGACTGATGACCACAGATGTTAAATTCCATAGTGCTCAGAGCCATTTGAACCATTTGAACAATGAGTGTGGTAGGCTTGAGTTTTCACAAGCATTGCCTTCAAGAGCAGTTGGGTCATCGGATCGATACACGTTTCATTCTATTGATGGAGACCATCTTAGAAGAGCTGCTTATGTCAATGTCTAAAGTGTGGCTACCCTTTTTCAACATCTAGAATGGCCCAGTACAGAAAGGATGGCCATATGGTGTCGGCCACATGGTCATTACACCGCATGTCATAGGCACAGTCTCAGAATTTCTCATGGACGAATGGCTTTGAGGCCAAGTGCACAGCATGCAAAGCAGTTTGTAAATAATATTTATGTAAAGATCTGTTCCAAAAGAATGTGTTCTCTTCTATTTATGTATTATGGGTTTGTGTAATTTTCATGTCTGTGTACCCATTGTTAGACAAAGTTAACGTAACTCAAAAATGTTTTTCTATGATGATATGTTTATGTTAAATGTTAACAGGTGGTATTCTTATGTGATTGTGATGAAATAAAACTTCATGAATTACTATTTATGTAAAGTATACTTTGTTTTCGGAAACCTATGACACATTTCTGCGCAACACTGTATGAAGTTGTATAGGTGTTTCACTCATGTATCCTTAACAGGAAACAACACTGAAACTTGGTGCATGTATAACACTTACATTTGATATTGATTGTACTAAGTTATCAGATTGGTACATATTATCATCTATATACATATAACAGCAACTGAGTTTGAAAAGCACCTTGTGAATAAATTGTTGCCACATTTGAGCTGCATTCTTCAGTCTGTAGGACAACAAGTAATTTTAATAGGCCAATGGGCATAATAACAACAGACTTGGTGCCACTCTCTGGGTGCATGGGGATTTCATAATACCTGCTATAGCAATTGATCACACTAATAACAGTAGTCTTGGATGTTGTGCATGAGGAAGCTGTCCTGATCTGTGTGGGAGAGTCCTATCATCAACACAGAGCCATATTGAATGCTGTTTCTTAATGAACAACTTTATGGGAGATGCCAAGCACTTTCCAAATGCAGAACAATACTAGAGTGCAACATTTGTCTACCATTGCCTTAGCTGCAAGGAGTAGGGCATGAGCAAGATGCCATGGCCCATATCAAGCAAGTGTATTGTACCATTCTTGATAGCACACTGACAGAGCCTAAATCACAGTGTGACATCTGACAGACTGGAGTGCATTTTCTCAAGCAGGAGAGACCATGTAGGAAGACTGTACTAACCTGTGGTAGGTGTCTCATCATTACAGCTCCTGTGCAGTGGCTTCTTTTGGCCACAGAGAAGGGTAGTGGCCAGATGTAAGGGGCATGGTAGCTTTGTCCAAGGTAGTCACTTGTCAGAAAGGTGTGGAGTTGCTCAAACTTGTGCGCAAGTGTGAAAGACTTTCTTGTACCTGTTGATGTAAGTCATCGCTGGTTCTGGGTAAGAGTCGTGAGTCATCGCGGATCATGAGGAGACTTTACAGGACTGTGGTAACCACTTCCAACAACACAGTGCACTTATGAAAAATGGAAGAATGGTCAGTGTTGGCAGTGATGTAGGTCATGGGCAGCATGAGCATTGGTTCATGGCCAAAGGCAAAGCTAGGGCAAAAAGCCCTTGGACGGACTGATGTGTTTCTTGGTGGAATGAGGCAGCCTGGTCAAGATTGGGGAAGAGACAAAATCTGTGGTGAAAATTGATCCCCAGCACAGGCCCTTCAACATCAGCAATGTAGAAAGTCCAAGGGCAGCATAACTCATCCATGAGTTGTGTGACATGGTGTGCAGAGCCATACACACAGGTTCCTGCCTCATAAGCTACATGGAGCTGCAATCCAACACTTTGAGTATCTGCCGGGGCAATATGCATAGTTCTGAATCTTTGTAAATAGGTAGGTACATGTTTGAAGATTGACCATGAATATACAGATATCCTTCAGTGGATGTCATTGTTGTGGGAAATAAATGACTTGATGTTGTTGTGTGAGCCAGCACACCTACTGCATTTTTTGTTTGGAATAAATTAGGGATGATCACAGTTACAAGTGGTGGTGTCACACTGCAAGTGGTAGTATAGTGGTGTGGCCATGAGGTGGCTGTTTCAACTGATGTGGCATTATCTGGTAGCAGTGTGGTACCATGTGCATTCTGCAGTCTGGTGTTCAGAAGGGGATTCAGGATGTCAGCTTCATGTGGAGTCAGACAGCATCACATCTGTTTGGGTAACATGACAGTTGACAGGATGGTGGGAGTGGATTCACTTACAATAATGTGCTGCCTGTGGTGCATGACTGTAAACAATCTGTCTACTAAGGAGAAGTTCTTGTACAATGGTTCTGCCTCATATATAGTCATTGCTAGCTGTAGTTGATGTGGGAGTTTCATGATGCACATCATCCAGAGTGTCACCTCCAGCATCAAAGCATGGTCCACCAGGGTGTGTAGTTGATGCTACAATTGAGAGGGACACCATCCTTCAATTTGTTTATCAGTGAGCACTCTGCACAGTTATTACTCTGTGTGTGAGTGAAAAGTTGCAGCAAATCTTCCTTCAGTGCATCGTACTTTGTTGTAGGTACAAGGGGTGACTATGTCAGCAACTGGCTCAGCATATTCAGCAAGATGACAGATCAGCATGAAAAACTTTTAATTGCCATCCTCTATGCCTGACATAGAAAAGATGGTCTCTGCCATTGCAAACCACAATGTCACTTGATTCTCAGTTAGAGCAGGCTAGGGAAGATCTGAACAGGTTAAGGGGGGAGAAGGGTAATGAGGTAAGGTAACAGGAGTAACAGACCTAGAAATTTGTCATACAGCTTTGTGGTGAATGTGAAGAATAAGTTTGACCTGTTGCTTCAGTTAGAAGCCGATGAGCCTCAGACAGAGGTTGTGTAGAGAGGGCACAACAAACTTTCAGTAGAAAATTGAATACGAATGTAGGGAAGTCAGCAAAGAGAGAGAAAGTTTTGTTGTTAGGTAGTTCACATGCCAGAGGTGCAGGCCAACTTTTGCAGGACCAGTTAAGATCAGAATACCAGCTCACAATTTTTTGAAACCAAGTGCTGGTCTGGGTCAGGTGATAGAGGATTTAGGTTCACTCTGTAAAGATTTTACCAAGGAAGACACTGTGGTTATTCTGGGTGGGCTGGGCAATAGTATGGACAGAGATCCTGGGTACAATACAGAGTGTGACCTGGCAAAGATTGCATCAGCAATGACACATACCAGTGTTGAGTTTGTGTCTGTTTGAGACACCATGACCAACCTCATTTAAACTCTTCTGTCAGGAGAGTTAATTTGGAGTTGGAACGGCTGGTTGGGTCAGGTCACATATTGGTTTGGTTCCTGCTGATTCTCTCAGTAGGTGGGATTATGCTAGACATGGCCTACACCTCAACAGTTTACTGTTGAACACAATGAGAACACAGAACAGTGACATGTTTCGACAAAAACAGAGCAGTAGAGATGTGATGGAGGGTTGATAAAACAAGTTTCTTGTGCAATGGCTGCATTGTCAATATGCAGTAAGGTGACTTGGGATGAAATTTAGCATTTATTGCACTGTTAGTGCTAATCGGGGCTACCATTGTAGGTAGTTTCCCTCATACAGCATAAGGTAACATACCAGTAATACACCAGACACAGTATATGGGTATAATGCTGTTGTTAGAACTTGACATAATATTTGAGTGAACTGCCTGTCCCTGTCACAGATATTCCACAATTCCACACAGAAATGCTGGTCAATGACCTAATTTGCTGTGATGTACCTGCAAATGAAATTCAGGTAAAGTTTGTATCCAAATGTTCTTTGTGAATAATGGTATCGTGTAGTCCTGCGTACTGGTAAAAAGTTTTCCTTGATAACTTACACCACATTGGCATTATCATGTCATTCAATGATGTGGTAGACCATATCAAAGTCGAACGTCATCAGGAAGAGCGCCCAAAGCTGGAGGTGGCATGCCATCAGGGTGGACACTGCAGCACCCAGGTGGAACAAAGAAACCATAGGTTTGTGGTCATTCTGCAGAGTGAAATGATGACCATACACGAAATCGTAGAATTTTGTCAGGGCAAAAACCAGCGCCAAAGCTTCTAGATAAGGAGGGTGGGAGAGAGCTGACTTGAGACTTGTGAAAGCCTGCTCACATGCCATGTCCCAAACCCAACATGCACCCTTGTGCAATAATCTTGTCAGGGGTGGTGAAATCTCAGCAGCATGGAGTATAATACACTGATAATAGTTGATTTGACCAAGGGCAGTTAGCAGTTGCTGCACTTTTGTGGAAGGAGGCAGATTTTGAATCATCTCAACATACTCCTTAGAGTCATGTAGGCCACAGGCATCAATCGTGAACCCGAGATAACTGACCTCTCATGCAAGAAAGTCACCCTTTTCCTCCTGGCAGCGTAGATAAGTTTCAGTAAAACCTGAAACAGACACTCCAGCTTGTCCGCAAGGTCCATCGCAGATGAGCCAATGACTATGACATCTTCCAGATAATTGGCCACACTGGGCACCTGGCTTGTGAGGCATTCCAAATAATGTTGGAAAATGGCAATGGCACTGCCAATGCCAAACAGTAAGTGGTTGTACTGCAAAAGGCCACATGGGCTATTGATGCCTAGGATCTGCTGCGATTCCTCATCCAATGGCAGCTGCAAAAAAGTATCGCTCATATCAATTTTGGCGAAAATGGTCGAGCCCACAAGACGTGCGAGTATGTCATCCACTGACAGGACAGGATATGGATTGATGATGGACTGAGAACTGACCATGATCTTAAGATTGCCACAGATGCATAAAGCACCATTCAGCTTCTCGAGTTTTACGATAGGCATCATTCAGGGACTGTGCATGATGGGAGAAAGGATGCCTTCACCTGCCATCTGGAGCTGGTTTCAGAAAGCAAAGGTGACTGGGTGAGCCTTAAGAAAACGAGGAATAACAGAGGAAAGAAGCTGAACATGTTCAGTGAAACCCTTCACCCCTGGTATGGAGGACCAGAGCAACGTTTTTATTTGCTGAGTGAGAGAGTGAGGAAGGTATCCAATGAGGGAATCGACATCACTTGGAATGTGTCCTGCACTGATAAATGTAGATGACCAAAAATTTAAAAATGACTTCTGTCTTGTTTCGTGCCAAACAAAAAGGAACAAGGCTGTGCTTTTCCTGTCATCAATACATGAAACTATTGATATCGACACCACTACAGGCAAGTCTGTTGTGAATTTGGATAACAATGCAACAAAAGGTGGAGTCAATACAGTGGATTATATGTGTACATCCTACTCTACACAAAGGGCCAGAAGAGGATGGTTCTTTGCATTGTTTTTCCATTATCTGGATATTGCTGGGATAAATTCCCAGATATTGTTTTTTTGCAAACAATCCAGAGAAAAGCTTCAGAAGAAGAACCTACCTAACAAACCTGGCCTTGGCTCTGGTGGACTGCCATTTGAAATAAAGGGCTCAGCTCTCTACTCTACCACTAGATATTCAAGGATTTTTGTCACCTCATCAATCAATTCCCGCCAATCACGATGAGACCCTAACGTGTGGGAGGTGCCATATTTGTGGTGGTAAAAAAAATGAAACTACTGTCATCTACTACTGGGGGATCTGACCATCAAAAACTGAGCAGTGGATGAACGTCCACTGTAAGAGATTTGTCTGGAAAAACTCGCCATCAGCTGATACAGAATGATTACTGAAACTGCACAAGGCATGAGTGTATGGGGATAAAGTTGGCAAACCCAAGTGTTGGTATGTGGCTGTATCCACAATAGAAATAGATGATGCCGTGTCAGCTTGGAAGACCACCAGAATATGCACGAACTCCAAGGTAAGGAGAAATCATGCACCCATCTGCGGTATGATGGACAATACTTGGCCATCAGCAGAATGCGAGGCTTCCAAGTCCTGAGGTGACAATTTGTAATGATCCTGTGTGTCCACAAGAAGTGTGGCATCTATGCAATGTTTCTGCAAAGCCTGACACACCACAGTGAAATGGCCTACTCAGCTGCAAGCCATGTATCTTGCTCAGAGGTGAGGGCACTCTGACCATTGGTGAGTCCAGAAACTGTCTGGACAGGATGGAAGCTAGGTGAAAGACTTCCTGTCACAGGAAGGATCAACAGATCAACGAGACTCCTCCTCAGCACTAGGCAACTGGCGAACCATGAAAACAGTTGGATCAAGACGCTGTGGTTTTAACCAGTGAGACTGTTCAAATGCATGAGTGATCAGCAGACAGGTGTCAAGGGATGGGTACCATAACTTCAAAACATCAGCCCAAAGATCCTCCTTATCTGGTGCATGAAACACCAACATATCACAAATCAATGAAGAAGCATAAGACTGCTTCTAGGCAATGTTGGCACACTGGAATTTACAATCACAGGAGAAACACTGGAACATCATAATCCTTTCCTGACAAGTCTGACTTGGTGACTTTCGATAAGAAAAGAGAGTCTGGCGGATTGAGGTGATGTGTATTTGTGCATCAAAATACTCAAAAAGGCAGCCATTAATATGGGTAAATGAGAGATCATGAGGGGAATGCTCAGGGTTCCATTGTTGAATTGAATGATACACCTGTGAACCAATGCTTGCTGGAAATAAAAAAGAGCCCAACTTCAATTTTCGTCATGTTTCCCATGTGCAAGTAAATGTTGTTCCAGCCATTCAACATAATTTGACCATGGTTTGACAGACCTGTCAAAAACCGGAAGTGTTGGTGGAGCTATGTGCAAAGTGTTCAATTCACCTGTGATGGAATCAACTCTACGAGTTACTGTTACCTCTTGCAACGCTGGTGAGTGAGCATGAAGTTCTGAACACCTGAGCACTCCTTGTACCTGCTGTATAGATTCCACCAAGGACTGATGAAGTTCCTCAGAAGAGGCCATTTCGCTCAAAATGGAAATCCCATCCTTGTCACCTTGCAGTCAACAGGAAAGAACTAACAGTCAATCAGAACACACTTTATTATAATTAAAGAAAAAATGCCTTCTTGGCATACACTAAGCTTTAAATGAAAGAACAAAAAGAAAACCCCATGACTCTTGTGGTGGCAAACCACATAAGGAAACAAGACAATGGAAATCCACCTTGATAGCTGAGTGGTCAGTGTGGCTGAATGCTGAGCAAAGGGGCCCGGATTTGATTACCAACTGGGTCAGAGATTTTCTCTGCTCAGGTGCTGGATGTTGTGTTGTCTTCATCATCATCTCATCCTATTCAACATGCAAGTGGCATCAACTCAAAGACTTGCACCAGGCAAACAGCCTACCTGATGGGAGACAATAGCCACACAACATATCATTTCAAGACAATGGAAGAAAATACTGACCAAAATCTACATCTACCAATTACAAAATACCACATGCTACTACAATGTCATGATGAGTATATACAATATTAGGGCCAGTGTAAGCTCTGGTTGGAGCTGTTCCTAGAGGTTGGTAAACACTGTTGGTCTCACTGTCTGGTCATACTTATAAAGCCAGGTCGGCAGAGTGCTAAATGAGTCATATGAGTTCTGATTGGTCAAACACTGTCACATGTTACCTGGCAAAGTGGTTCCATGTTTATTTAGAAAGCCTGTTATTGTTTATATCTGCTGGCAATGTTTCTCTCTGCACTCCCGAGGTTGGCAGCCCATCTTGCATGTTGGTTGTGTAGGCGCTCGAACTAATAAAGTGCTGCTAAGACATTTGACGTGTAATAAGTGAATTGCATGCAGACAAAGAGTTCTACACCAAGCCACAAGAGGCACTGCTTTTTATTTTTCACTTGTAATTGTCCATTCTACATGTGTGATATTTATTCCTGTGCCTTTTTGTTTCCTGTTTTTTGTGTTTTATTTTCTGTACTCTTGCTCTGGGCAACAATTGAATTATCCCCTCGCTCTCATTGAATAAAGAGCTTTCTGTAAGCATAATCATTTTTGTCATCAGATTAATCAGTGTTATTAAGTTCATCAGTTATAATTACACTAATATCAACAGGTAGACCCATTATCAAACACAAAAGGGGTCCTGTTATGATAAAAGCAACAATCAAATAAATCATTTTGCAAATAACAGGTAACTATTTTACATATGTTTATATACAACCAGCTATTCCATCAGACTGGGAGTCTTAGTTTATATCTAAATCAGGGAAAATGTATGTGGAAGAAGCAAAATTTTGATTTAGGCATACCACCCCTCTAGTAACATCATTGAGAGATACATGAGTTAAATAGGAAGACTCTGCAGGATCATTCGTAGCAAAAATCATTTTAATTGGATTGAGTATGTCAATGATTTTAAGGGCATAATGAATAGCCTACCACGTTCTTTAACTCAGTTCTCACCCACTGAAAATATGCTTAGCAAGAAACCTGAAAATCACATTCCTGAGAACGTTGAATATCCAATATGTCAAATCATGACATCTCATAAAAGGGAAAGAATTGTTAAAGAGATCATAGGTTAGCAAGGAGATGCCAGAAAAAAAAAGACTTGATGCTGAATGTTAGTTCAGTTTGGGGTAGGGGATTTGGTAAAACACAAGAAAAACTTGAACTAATGACTTCTGAATCAGAGAATTTTTTAGACATCTACATGGGGCTGTTTGAGATACAGGAGAATGTTTCCCAAAATCCATATAGGCTTATCTACTCAAAGTCTAGGAAATTATTTGTATTCACACTGAATTATAGCTTCATAAGCATATGCCTTAAAACAAAGATTTGCATCCTATGAAGTTCCTGACTTTTCAGAATTATAACTTTCCAGAAAAGAAGAAAAACCCTTCAGAACATTCAAGAAATAAACAATACTAGATGACAATTAATGTGGTTATTTGTGTCCTTTAACTCAAAACATCTGTCTTTGCTGAACAGTGATATTCAAAATGTTGTGTCTGAATAAAATGCATTAATATGACTGAGGTGTGATTTTTCAAATGAAAATTATCTCTAGTACTGTAAAACTCAAGTATTTTTATTAATGTCTTATAAAAACCTCATCTCTCATTTATCAAGATTCTTCTGGGTTAAAACATAGGTATGTTTAGATGCAAGTTGTGAGTAGGAGAGAAAGGGGGCTGAACTCATATTGTATTTAAGTAGTTTTCTGAAAGAACTTCATTACTTATTTATCAGCAGTTAGAAAGCCATTGGTTGGTGAAAGTGATTATGTACATTCTGGTAATGAAATGAGAAGTAGAAAGTACATACATACACACACAAAAGTGGGTAATGGGTTTAGTAATTATCATTCATTCTGTTAGTATTTATTTACATGTACTCTTTGATCTTTTGGGATAGTGAATTTTTGCCCAACAGATCGCAAGAAACTGGAAATTGCAATAGCTGCAAAAGATTCGTTTGCAAGCAACACTGCCACAGTGTTGTCACATGTAATTATTGCAGCTCTTCTCCGGAGGAAGAAACTGTGTGATTCTTGATATGTATTTTCTGAGTGCCTTATTCTTTATTATTACTACAAAGTTTTTATACATATTAGACGTTTATGTAAAACTTACTTCAACAATGGTAAACAACTGAATCATATCTGTGGTTATAATTTATTTAGAATTTGTTATTAAAGTAGCGCTTAGGAAATATCCTGATATCCTGCAAACGTATGTTAGATATTCTGTAACAATTTTAATTTTCCGATGCACCTTGGATATATGTATACAGATTACATTAAAAGTTGCTGTTAAGAATTATGTTATAAGCAATAAATAAGTAATTCCACCAAAAATTAAAAAAAACTACTTTTTTATGTACTTAAATGTAGACGGCAGCGAGTGCCGCAAGTGCCCGCTGATGCAACAATGTTAAGCGCACCTGCCGCAGTGTTAACATCTTTCTCTCCACACATCCTGAGAGGAATGCATCCTGTTGAGATTTATCACCACAACAATAAAAGAGATTGAATATTGTTTCTTGGATATCGTCTTTCACTATTGCACTGCACTCTTTCAGATGTCAATCAACAGCCTTAAATGTTTTTATACCCACTATTGTTCCTTTCTTGTTTCTATAACTTTCCCATCTGTTTCTTCTCTTTTTTGTCTGTAAAGACATTTTCTGATTCATTACCACTCACTTCACTCATATCACACAGCTTTACAAACAACACAACTCACAGGTAAATAAGGTGATTAGTGCTGGTCATCCACTACCTTCTTAAGATGATTGCTTAGCCTACATGAAAGATATGGAGCTGAAATTTTCAGAGCAGATAATTCAAATGTGATTCTATAATTAATCACTTTGGTAGAAAAAGGGCATAAAGCCAATTATGCCCACAGTCCATCACACTCCTCAATTATGCATTTATGATAATGTCAGTGTTGGTCTGTTTCATATGCATACACTGTATATATGCATACCTTTTTTTGTATCATCAGTCCTTCTTATTAATCACAAGGTCCAGAACAGTTATACTTTTATCTTTTTCTGGCTGAATTTTAAGTTTATTTTTGGACCCATTGTGCTCATCTTCCTAGAAACTTCCGTATAATAAAATAATGCCACCAACATATTTAGTATAATACACAGTATTCTTTTCTGAGTCCTGGTCCACTTGAAAGAATCTGTTTTCAAGGCTGCTCATAGAAATTTCTGTTATTGTTTTGTGCAAACTACTCCCATTGCTAATCAATCCATCTGTTGATATATAAGGTAATTAAACTGAAAGCAGATAAAAGCAAATACTAATTCAGGGAATTCTATTAATTTCAAACATTTTTGTCTATTGATCTTCTGACATTTTAATAAATTTTGCATGACTACCACTGTCTAAATGGAATCATTAATGGTCATATTTGTACGTCAGCACTTCCCCTTCTGGGGCTTGAATTTTGTTTACAAATTATGTGAAGTCATAGCAGTTCTTTAACACTTTGGATATCAACCACTTAGAAGCATATTGGTCCTACGAAACTAGGCATTTATGCTGTTATTTAAAGGATTACTGGCACATTTGCAAATGATGTATCTTCAAGGGTAACAGATACTAAAAAGGGGGCTTGCTACAAGACTTATTTTTCATATTTACTTTCGTTCTTTGATAGATTAAAAATTTTAAAGTAATGAAGACAAAAAGTATAACTATCCTCCCAAGTGTTACAACTTCTGCACTACTTGTTAGCACCAGACACAGAGGCTGTGCCAAAGACTGAAATGGCGTGGAGTTTTACATTTATTTATTGAGCTTTCATTACAATTTATCCCTCGACGTCACTGCACAGCGCTGTGGATCCCTCCACCTGGCTGCTGCTGTGTAGATTCTCTGACAATGCACACAACACATGCCGCTGATCGCACTCAGGAGCCTCAGGCCACCAGTGCTCTGCTGAAGCCAGGATGCCCTGTGGCTGAGATGAACTCATCACCGCTCGGCGCCCCAGTATGGCCACACTCACGGAGCCGCATCGCCGTGAGTTCAGCTGCCGACACCCGCCGCACCGGCGGCTGGGAACACATCAGTCGCGATGTCCATGAGGTTCCGTCATGGACGGAGCACAAGCCGTGGGGCCAGGTTGCCGTGAAGTCCGAGCGTCAGTCCCCGGCGGCACTTGTGACCAAGACCATGCTCTGGCTGGTCCTGCTGGAAGTTCTCGTTGTAGTTAGTCAGCCATGGTGCCGACTGAACTCAGGCCAACCTCCAGAGCTAAAGTTGACATCTGGCGGCGAACAGATGACTCCTGTGAGGTGAAACAGACTTCGGGAATTGTCACCTACAAAGATTGAACATTTGGACATGAACCACATCCGTCCTCAGATCCGAACTGCATCCTAATGGCTTCTGTCGGTTGCTGCCTGCGGTCCACTATTTATATCGGGCAGGAAGTCATTTTTTACCCTCGGTGGTAGCTTTTTGTTATTACACCCACAGTATATTGCAGCATAACTTACCGTGCTGGCCTCACTTCCCCTTACTCAGTACCCTCCAGGCTTCGCTAGGCGCTCGGTCTGTGTGCGTCCTTGCATCAGCCTGGTGGTAGACTGCTGCTGTCACCAAGGCTATCTGTGCCTGCATACTTCACAATGCCTCGGTCACCAGTGTGCCTCTGTTTTGCCATTCTCTACTGCATAAAGCAATGCTTACTACATGTGTCCACAACACTGCCTCCTCCGAAAAATTAAATTCATCCCCAAATTTACCCTACACGTTAACTCTAGTTCTACCCTATATTCTACTACTTCCCTATATACATCCAGGTTGCCCTGACTCAATCCCTATAGGTAATCCATTCTACAGGTATATCATGGAGCAGTCTTGCATTAACATGCTAAATCCTCCATTTTAATTAGACATACACCACACCGATAAATACAATCAACATTGTAATAGTACTGGTTGAATTACCAATGGTCACTATGCTAGGTTTCCACCTGGTATCTTACTCCTCCACATGCCGTAATAATTGCTGCACTGAAATTTGGCCTTTCTCCGAATCTACTAGTTTATCTATAGTTTGCAATAGTGTAGCATCCAAGGTGGTGTTAATACACATCAAATTTTCTACTGGAGTGATGCTAAATGATGCATCTGGCCAGTACAATGTCAGATGAGTATCTGTAACCTTGGTAACTCCCATGACTGTCGCTGGTAAACTGAAACAATCCCCTACTATTTCACAATTTGTCCCGCTGATTTGCAAACCACTGTCCCATAATTCCATCTTCGTGATTGCTGTCCAATTCCCATTGTCATAACACTTGGGAGATATCCTCTCCATAGTGAATACTGAATACAACCAATGCCTCCCAACTTGCTGAAAATGTGGCATAGGCTTCACTATTATTCTCCTACACTCCGAAGCTTCTGCTTCTGCCCTAAATAACTGGATCTCACATGACCCATTGCCCATGAAAACAACCCATGATGAACAAATGACTCCATTAGACATCTACTCAACTCTAAACTCGACATAACAGCATGAGTATCTCCCTCCTTAGAAATTAATAAAACCTCCTGTGTCCTAAACAGTACGCCCTTCCCCATGCACTCCCATCTGACTGGATAAGGATGCACTGTATGACAGTGATACTGTCTCCCCACACTAGTTACTGGAAATCTAATCTCTGTACACATCTTAACTAAATCCGTTGTTACCTTAATCCTAGACATTTGATAAAAAAACTGACATACTCGCATCAATTATCGACACTGTGTGCTCTACTCCCTCTGGAAACTCTCCCTTTGCCTGCTTCAGACTCCGTCCGAATTTTTCTGGTGACATCAATGTCACACTCACCCGCCCGTGCAATGCATGATGTGCTGCCTCTTGCAATTCATCCATCCTCACTCGTGCATCACCATTGCTGTTAACCAGTTCCCGCAGCAATTCAGCCATTTCCAGCTTCCTTTCCACTATATCTAATCGCGTTTGTACCTGTTCCAGATCCATATTCAATAATTTCTGTGTTTGTTCTATCTATGCTCGTAACCCTGTAGCCATCCCACACACCATGCATGTCACATTCAACAACTCTGTACCTAATCCCCGTACCTCTGTTGCGTTTATATCCACTAACTTCCCTATGCTTTCCTCCCTGTTGCAAATAACTGTTAAAGAATTGTTCAAACCCTCAATATCATCTCTATCCATGCAACCATTTCCACACTTGATACCACCTCCTGTACCTGCCGCATCTCGTTCCTTACCTGCAGGATGCTGAGTGCCAGCCGAAGCGTCCACTCATGACTCGTGAGGACCACATCCAATTGTTTCCTGAACAACACCCACTTCGCAACGGCATATCCTGTACCTAGCCAGCCTGAGTCAGCTGCCAGAGGACTACGCCCATACTATCAACTTGTACCCCATCCTTTGTCACCTACAGAATGGAGAGAGAAGGAAAAAACTCCCAGCAAATGTTCAAAAGTGTGTGGAATCTGATGGGACTTAACTGCTAAGGTCATCAGTCCCTAAGCTTACACACTACTTAACCTAAATTATACTAAGGACAAACACACACACCCATGCCCGAGGGAGGACTTGAACCTATGACGGGACCAGCCGAAACTCCCATCACTACCCCTTAATACCAATAAAATAACCCTAATCCATGCACAAAAATAATACACACATGATAATTACGGCTAACTACACATCCCTCGAATGCAACTTATACTTAATACCCGGTTTACCTTGTGCTTCTGGCACTTCTTTTCACTTTCTGCCAGAAGGAGAAGTACATATACACAGGTCTACTACCCCCTGGAACAACTTAACTCTACTAACGTGAACCACAATTGTCTTGGTAGGCAATTGTAATCTTACATTGACAGGTGATGTCATTTCCACTACCTGGTATGGCCCATGAAACTTGTTTGTGAACTTCTTGGTTCTCCCTTTTGGAACATACGGATTAGCTAGTAGTACCCATTGGCCTACTCTGTACTGTCGCAACTTCCTCGTTGTACCTCCCATACGTTGTTGTTGTTCCAATGCTTGTGTGTTATCTCTTCTAACTCTCTGCCATACTTCATCAATGGTTTTCACAAATTGCCTTACAAGCTCGCCCTCAGCTCCCAGCCTTGGACGAAGCATGTCAAAAGGTGATGGCATCTTCCGCCCATACACCACTTCATATGGCAACAATCCTGTCGACATATGTACATTACTATTATATGCACTGGTTATGAATTGCAAGTACACATCCCAGTCAGTGTGTTGACTATTTACATAGTGACTCAACATCTTAGCGATCATGCGATGCACTCTCTCCATTCGTCTGTTTGCTTGCGGATGAAATGGACTAGTCCATAGTTTCTTTACCTTCAGTAACTTACACAGTTGTTTCATCAGATGAGACGTGAAATTAGTACATTGATCTGAGATTAAGGATTGAGGTATCCCACACCTGAGTAGCCAAATATTAACTAAAGGTTGTGCCACCATACTTGCTTTCTGATCTGGTAATGCGACCATGACTAAATACCTAGAAAAGTGATCAATCACTGTTAACTCACACTTATTCCCTGCTGCACTCCTATTAAATGGGCCTAATACATCAATTTTGATTTGTTGGAAAGGTAATCTTTGAAGCTGAATCTTTTGATGGCTCCAATCCGCACGCTGTGCACATGGCACACAATTCCTGACATACTCATCCATGTCTTGACGTCGTGTCCTCTACCAAAACTTCTCAGCTATCCACATATCCATAGCTCTTCCCCCCTAACATGTCCTGAAAGAAAATCGTCAGGCACCTGTTGCAAAACTTCAAATCTTAAGGCTGCTGGTACGACAACGTGCGGGCTGCATTTTGTCGACCTACAAAGTAACCCGTCCTGCACTAGGAACTGCGGTTGCTTTCTGAACAATTGGCAATCACTATCCATGGCTTGTGCCCTTTTCCACTGATCTTCAGTCACCCCTGTTACTTGTAATACTGCCACTTTCCTGTTCAATACGTCAGCATTGGCATGTTTCACACCTGACTTGTGTATTACCTCATAATCAAACTCACTGAGTTTCAGCGCCCATCTCACTAGCCTACTCGCTGGGTCTTTCAGACCTAATAACCATTTCAGAGCTGAATGGACCGTCACAACCTTAAAACTTCTACCGTACAGATAAAATCGAAAGTACGAAATCCCGAGTATTACTGCTAACAATTCCTTCTCCATCTTGGAGTAATTTTGTTCTGCCTTGTTAAGTTGTCGGAACGCAATTGGATGCTCTTTGCTATCAATTTCTTGCCCAAGTACAACCCCAAGAGCATGATTAGATGTGTCACATTGTATTATAAACTCCTTCAAAAAGTCTGGAAACTTCAAAACTGGATCTGATGTCAGTATCTGTTTCAACTCTTGAAATGCTTTCTCACACTTTGATGTCCACTGGAAGGTAACACCTTTTCTTAGCAACTTAGTAAGAGGCCTTGCTATTTCTGTGAACCCCTGTATGAATTTTCAATAATAGCTCGCAAGACCAATATATGATTGCAGTTGTTTAACCATTTGTGGAAACAGAAAATCTTGTACTGCAGAAGTGTGACAAGGCTCTGTCCGTATCCCATCCTAACTGATAACATGCCCGAGATAATTTACTTGTGTTTGCATAAAATGGCATTTGTCCAAACTTAATGTTAGCCATGCTGCCTCTAATCTTTTAAACATCTCCTCTAACCGTTCCACATGCTGCTCTATATCTCTTGAAAAAACTGTAACGTCATCCAGATACACCATGCATTTCTTTGGTTTCAACCTGTGAAGGACTCCATCCAACAACCTCTGAAATGTTGCTGGAGAATTTGTTAGTCCAAACAGCATTCTTTTATACTCGAAGTCATCACAATGCATCGTAAATGATGTGTTTGGCCTGTCCTCTGGACATACTTCAATCTGGTGATAACCGCTTCGCAAATACATAGTGGAGAAAAATTTACACTGCCCTAGGTTGTCTAACATTTCTGTGATATTCGGAATTGGATATATGCCCGCCACTGTCCATTCATTCAAATGTCTGTAATCACAACAGAAGCAAAATTTTTTCACCCCGTTTGGTGTCTTCTTTGGAACTAGGTCCACGCTACTAGACCAAGAACTATTACTGTGCTGGATTATCCCATCTTCCAGTTGTTGCTCTATTAATTGCTCTACTACTGGTTGTAATTGTTTGGGTAGTCTGTATGGCTTATGGCACACCAGAGCATGATGCTGTGTTATCAGTGTAGCAGGTAGTGGACCCTGT
The DNA here is from genome assembly GCF_023897955.1 of Schistocerca gregaria. Lineage (NCBI taxonomy): Eukaryota > Metazoa > Arthropoda > Insecta > Orthoptera > Acrididae > Schistocerca > Schistocerca gregaria. The sequence goes on from NC_064920.1 coordinate 852,756,952, forward strand.
GCTTCAAACAGTGCTTTATACTTTAGTAATAATGCTTTCGTACCTGAATGATCATTTGCTCTTAAATGTTTTACCTTGTCACGAAGTGCAAACATGCTGACGGTTTGCTTTACATCATAGTCTAGTCTTGAACTATCAATGTCCTCTTCATCCATTAACTCTACTGTGGCTATTACTAATCCCTTCAGCAGATTGACATCATTCCACCCAAAGTTATTTAAACTCACTGGAACCATAAACTGCCCATTTATGTCCGTTACCCAAGATACACTCTTATGAATAAAGCAACGCTTTTCGTCTAAAACCTCATTACTTGGTAGTGGCTCAACCAAGAACATCCCCTTCTGTGGCACATCGCCATCCACCTGTACCCAGAACAACTTCCCTGTACCTGTTCGTACTTTGCCACACGAAATCACCTTTAATGCATTTGTATGAAGTTTAGTTGGTATTACCTTAGCTATCGGTGCACCTTGTGACTCTGAAACATTTTCAATGGCTGTACCCATTGAAAACAAGTTCCCATCGAGTTCCAGAATATGTTGCAAAAGGTCAATTTTGGCGTGATGTTTAATCAGAAAGTCCAACCCAAGTATCGCTGAAAATCCCTGTCCCACAATTGACAACACCTCCATTTGCTCCCGGAACCACATGTTCCCTATCTTAAACTTGAGCTGTGCTGTCCCTAGTGCATCTAATTTTTTATCACCTACTGAACACAATTTCCAATCCTTTCTTGCCCACAAGGTCCACACTGACACCTGTTATGTGCACTCCAGTATCCACTAAAACTTATTGCCACTTATCTTTTATCCAAACCATCAAACTACAATCCACCTCTTTGTGCACTCTCTGAGTACCTCTTTTTACTGGGAATGCCTCCCAACGGTAGGAAAACTCCCTTTTTCGTTCAACAGTTTTTTACCTGCTGTATCATTAACCCGTTTGTTGGCTTTACACTGCCGTGCCTTATGCTCTATTTTCTGACAATTGAAACACTGTGGTTCTTGACGTTGTCCCTTAAAATGACCTTCCTACCCACAATAGTAACACTCTTTGGCAGACGAAAAATTTTCTTGTCATTGTGACTTCTAGTGGCGCTATCCAGTTCCTGCAAATGTGTAGCTATGTGCAATGCTGCTGCTAAGTCACTTGGATTTTCGATCCATATCTGGCAAGAAAAATCCAGAGAGACTCCTCGCAAAAATGCGTCTAAAGCTCTATTCACTGCTTCTTTCAATAGAACTTCATTTGCACTTGCATCTTGCATTAACTCATTCATGTGCGCATTCATTCTCCTAATTCTGTCTGAAAATTCTTCTACTATTTAACCCATTTTTTGCACCATCCTCTCCAATTTTTCTCTAAAAATCTGGCACTGTTTTGTTTCCTAAACATTTGCAATAATCCCTCAACCAACTCTGTGAACATAGTACCATCCCTTAACCCTTTGTGGTATGCCACATAAGTCTTTGCGTCACCTACTAACCCTAACCTCACCATTTGCAAACACATTTCATCCAACCAGCCACAAAGTCTAGCCATACTACGTACATCACCAATGAAAACATTCACATCCTCTGATGTTTTACCTGAGAAGGAAGTTATCAAATTAGCTGCTGAACAATCTGCCACACTGGAAAAGACAGTACCCTTGCATTCTACACTATCGCTTCCCGAACTTGATTCAGTATTTTCCAACAATTGTTGCTCCATCATCTGCATGTGCTGCTTTTGCAATTTATTTTCTTCAATCAGTTTCTTAACTTGCTCTGTCAATGCGACTATGGCATCACTTGTCCCGGTTGCACGTGTCTCTGGCATTTTCCGTGTGGTATACCTCACCTCACAAAAATAGAATTGTATTACCCAGAAGCAAGTTAATTCCTAGCATGTCTAATGGCAAGCCATCTAGACTTATCACATTGCCCCATTACATGATTATAGAAGCCACACACATCACAAGTGCTTGGTACAAATTTATTGGAAGGAGCAATGTGACCTGTTAATCCACACACTACACATTTAAATGGTACTAAGGTAATATGACTATCATTCCCACGAAACTGCAATAAGTCTACAGGGCTGTTATGCCTTTCAAGTGACACTCTCACATCCCTTAACATTACCCTCGACATGTCTAGCTACACAGTAAACATAGAGAGAAGGCAGTTGCTGGACTCACCCTATTAAATGTTTCTCAGTTGTTCCATATGGTGCTAGTCAAAGTCGTGGGGTCGGTGAGCCTGACACCACTTGTTATGACTTCTGCGCCACTTGTCAGTAGCAGACACAGTGGCTGTGCAAAAGACTGAGAAGGCGTGGAGTTTTACAATTATTTATTGAACTTTCTTTATAATTTCTCCCTTGGCGTGGCTGCCCAGCCCTGCGGATCCATTTGCCTGGCTGCTGCTGTGTGGATTCTCCAACAATGCACACAAAGCGTGCCACTGATCACACTCTGGAGCCTCAGGCCACCAGTGCTCTGCTGAAACAAGGATGCCATGTGGTTGAGATGAACTTGTCGCCACTTGGCGCCCCAGTACGGGTGCACCCACGTAGCCGCGTTGCTGTGAGGTCAGCTGCCAACACTTGCTGCACCTGCGGCTGGGAAGCCATCACTCACAATGTGTGCGAGGTTCCATCATGGATGGACCATGTGCTGTGGGGCTGGGTTGCTGTGAAATCCGGGCATCAGTCCCTGGCAGCACCTGTGACCAAGACTGCGCTGCGGCTGGTCCTGCTGGAAGTTCTCACTGTAGTTAGTCAGCCAACCTCCAGAGCTGAAGTTGACATCTGGCAGTGAATGGATGACTCCTGCGAGGTGGAACAGACTTCCGGAATCGTCACCGATGAAGATTGAACATTCGGACATGGACCACGTCCGTCCTAAGATCCGAACTGCTTCCTAATGGCTTCTGTCGGTTGCTGCCTGCGCTCCACTATTTATATCCGGCAGGAGGACATTTTCTACCCTCAGTGGTAGCTTTTTATTATTACAGCGTTTTTATTATTACAGCGTTTTTATTGCAGAGTAACTTAGCATGCTGGCCTCACTTCCCCTTACTCAGCACTCTCCAGGCTTAGCTCGGTGCTCAGTCTGTGTGCACACCTGGTGGTAGACTGATGCTGTCAGCAAGGTTATCTGTGCCTGCCTACTTCACAATGCCTCAATTGCCAGTGTGCCTCTGTTTTGCCATTCTCCACTGTGTGAAGCAATGCTTACTACATGTGCCCGCAACACAAGTTATAAGTCTGAGGTGAGTTATTGAGCAATTTCTTCCTCTTGAGCTTCCAAAATTTCTTGCTTACTCAACAAATGTGACATATTTGTTGCAGTGTTACAGCAGACTATGGAACCTAACAAGAACATGCACAGAATTCCTCAGTGTGATCATATGGGCTCAGACCGTCATGACAGAAGCTGTTATATTTGCTAATGTTCCTTCAAAACAATTATAGAAATTAACAACAGCAGGTAGTAATGTTCAAGGTCATGACATCTGTACAATTTTCTCATATGAAATGAGTCCAGTTTTTGAGTGATAGCTAGTGTACACATTGAGAAAATTGCACCCTGACCTGTACTTGGGTGAAATCTTTTTAATACAAAACTGGAGCCTGAGTTGTGCTAGGACTTGGTATTCTAAGTGTTAACACTAAAGAAATTTTTGAAGGCATACACTGCTTTTTCTTAATCCACTCCCAACTCACTTTAAAATTTAGAGAATACCTATTCTTAACTATTGGTCTAGCTAAGTGTCCACACATATGCAACTTCATTTGTGAATACCATCACCCAGTATAGATGTATTCATCATTTTCAGGGTAGCAAGGATGGAGGCATGGTTGTCAGAGGGAAAACTTCTTACAACCATGCCTCCATCCTTGCTGCCCTCCCTGTTTTCCTTTCCCTGTTGCTTCATAACCTGGGTTGTGTGTAACTGAATCCACTTTCCCTTCACCCCTTTCTTTCCCCTTTCTCCTTCCTGGTGAACGAACAAAGTTCCGAAATTTAGGAACGTAAATTTTCTGTTCTGTTTTGTGTATCTATCGGTTGTACTGAGCTGAGGTAAGTACTGGCCAGCCCCTCTATCTCTTTGTTAGTATTTGTTTCACACATTTGTGTCAGATTTTCCATTAATCATATTATCAATTGGCAATGCTTCTGGCCAGCAGGTAAAACAATCACTCAGGGTGAAACCATAGCAATGACCATTTGATTGACGAAGCAGTCCCACAACATCCAAGTGTACCTGGGCAAAATTTAGAGTTTATAATGAATCATGCTCCCCTAAGATAATTTTTTTTATAGATAACCAATACCATGGTTTGAATTATCGCAACTGTTTCACTAAAAGAATTCATATGATTTTGTATAAGATGTATTATATTTCAGGCTAAAGTGCACGACAAAGAAATTAATGTGTTGCAATCGATAAGTACTAACAGTTAAAATTATTCTTGTTTTAAGAATAACTGAAATTACAAAATTTCCTGCATACTTAAAATTCATATTATTAACTGCATGATCAAATGCTAATTATTTAATTTGAATCTGGATTTATGTATGAAATAATGATACAATTTGGTAAAGATTCTTCCCCTGTCAAGAAAATTTGTAAACTCTTTTGCCTTGTAAACACACTGGGAAGGGTGAGTACCATAGAAAGTATGCGGTAGTGGGCCCACCTCAGGTGGAAGTAGATGGTGTTTTAAGTTTTTCACCAACAATATAGTTATTGGTTTTTTGACAGTGAAAATTATATAGTCGGTATGATTTAGAAGAATGGAATAAAATAAAAAGATATTCATAACAACAGGCAACTCTTCATCAATTATTTCGTATTCAGGAACCTGCAACATCAAATCAAAATTTTCAGCAGCAAGAATGTACTCCTAGAAACAACAAGATTTTGAGCCAGCAACAACAACAACAATGAGATAAACAAGATAAGTAAAAAAGTTCTTCTTTTGTAATCTTACTCCTCTCAAAGTTCTCAAAATTTTTGCAAAAATGAGAACTTAAATGGTGATTTGTGGGAGGGTAGGATTACAAGTTGTACCTGGAAAGTCACAGACTGGGGAATGTGCATGGCAAGGCACTTTGCAACTTTGGCACTGCAAACATATCCTTGTTCATTATTGCCAGCACTTTCCCATTCCTGGCCACACAAAACATTGTGAGATGAGTCAAAAAGTGACATACTCAAGTCACAAGTTACAGATACTGTCAAAAGCTTGTCTTCTGAATGCTGGTGGAAAAAACAGGAGAGGTCGTACACAAGAGACGTCACAGTAGAAATAGACATCTTTTCCCATAGTATTAATGAACAGCAATTATAATTCTGATGCATTGTCACTGACTATCATTCTCAGATCCTCTTCTTCTTGTTGCACTTGGGTCAGTGGAGTTAAGTCATAGGACTTGTCACACTGCTCACACATTAAAGATAGTTGGCCACAATGTCACCAATTCCCAAAATGTGCTCAATGTCAGTAGAAAACTGATCTATGAGCTCTAGATGGTTGAACTTTCAAGGAGAGCAGGTAGTACTTTTCCATTTTAAAGTTAAAGTCAACAGTTTATAGATCATGAATATTGTGAAGACTCAAGCTTTGACTTGAGAGCAGGAGTATTTCACTGCTTCATACACTGCCAGGAGATGGCAGCCATAAGCACTCCACTTCCCTCCTCTGAGGTGGTGACAGTTTGAAAGTGTACCAATGGTTGCCATGAACTGTCTGATTACTGCTGTAGCCCTTTATGGCTTGCATCCACCACCTACGAAGGATGTGTCAAGTTTAGGATAAGCTAGAAGAGTAGCATTGGCCATACTCTGCTTCATGTGGCCATGCTCTGTTTTATGAGACCATACTCTGTTTCATGGCCTCAAATGTGGAACACATAGTCTCAGTCCATTGCACTGAGGAATTGCCTTCTATCTAGTCAGCAGTGCAGTCAGTGACACCTGCAATACTGCTTCATCAGGCAGGTGGCAATAATAAAAATTTAGGATACCAAGGAATTGACACAGTCCCTAGATTGTGGTTGGCCCAGGTGACTGCAAAATCAAGTCAACCTTCTCTGTGAAAGGTAGGGAGCCCACAGCAGAGATTCTGTGTCCCAAGAAAGTCACTTTAGATTGTCTGTAAACAAGCTTGTCAACATTTAATATGACACCATAATGCTCCAAACGCTTGAACTCCTATTATAGATGTTGTCAGAGTTGTACCCCAATGTCTAAGAACACAAGCATGTCATTCAGATACACAAACCAGAACGGGAGGCCTTGGAGAACAGTATCAATGAATCTTTGCCAAATCTTCACTGTATTTTGTAATCAGAGTGTCACATACATTATCTCAAACACGATAAGCAGTGTGATAATTGTGTTTTTCAGAATGTCCTCATTAACCATGGGTATCTGTGTACAGCCTTCAGCACAGTCTGAGACATTGTATACCATAGCATCATGCAATGAATTGTTATAGTCTCTTCATAATGGCACAATATATTACTCTAGCACTGATTCCGTATTTCTAGATTTCCGGAAGGCTTTTGACGCGGTACCCCACAAGCGGCTCGTAGTGAAATTGCGTGCGTATGGAATATCGTCTCAGTTAAGTGACTGAATTCGTTATTTCAATGATAATCTCTGCATGGGTGCCAGGCCCCACCTTTTCTCAGCGCTAGATGTGAGGCAGAGGACCACAGATGATTCAATGGTCTAATAATGCCCTCTAACACCATGGTGTTGAATTCTGACTTTTTGATTAGAAGATGGTCCACTGCCAAACATCTAGGTTGGCATGACATTGGTGGTCCATCTGTTGTCTTGATGAGATGCACTGTATTTTGCAGAATATGTTTAGGCGCACCACGTGGAGTGGTCAAATTCAGAAGCAGCTTTAACAGTGAAGCATATTCACCCTCTGGTGAGCTTTACATTGTGGATAATTGCACTGTGATGAAAACTGGTATTAGTTAAACCATTAATTCCTTGCACCAATTGGGCATTTGCCATGACTGACAACAGACTCTAGTGCACTAGGAGATCTGCACCAATGATCGGTTCCACGATGTCTGAAAGAGTGAAATTCCATGTGAACAGATGACATAGGCCAAAGTTCAGCTCCATTCACTGTGTTCCATAGGTTGTAGTAGTCAAATTACTGGCAGCTGGTGGCCAACAGTGATGCAATGAAGACCTTGGCAGGACACTGAGTTCTGAACCAGTGTCTATGAGAAATTTCAGGGCAGAACCTCTGTCACTGATGAACAGGCACTTGGATGGTGACAGTCAGTACGATGCACCTACAACCAGCCACTACCATCATTTGGATGGAAGCACAGTGACATACATTTTTGGGCATTCTCACTGAATCTGAGGTGTTACCAACACACAAGCAGCTCAAAAACCAGCTCTGTGAAACATCTGTGGTAATGCCTTCTATTCTGTTGTTTTCGAAGCCACATTGTGACAAAAATGCACTGACCTGTGCACATAACATATCTACATTTTCTGTGACCAAGTTGTAAGTGGCACACACAACTGTAGCTGAGTCTGTGGTACTCCTGCTTTGTGCCAAGGCTGCACTAATCTGGACAGGTGTGACAGAACCCTTTATGGTGTCCACCAACATGTTGTATAGAGCAGCGACAATGTCCACTTTAATGTACAGATGCCTCAGATATTGGGACAGCTTACTCTTATTGATGTCTTTTGCATAAGAATTTGGCAAATTCCATTCTCCTGCAAAGCAGTGACACTCTGTATTAGTTCTGCCTTAAGTTTCTCATAGCAATCTGTTACCAGGGGTTCAGTGATGATGTCTTGCACCTCAGGTGCAAAATGATGGTCCACTTAGTTTACTGTGAGTGTGGTCTTTGTGGCATCAACCATAACTCTAACACTACAAAAACTTGATTCCACTTTTGTGAGCAATACGACTGGGCTACTGGGCCAAAATGGTGGCAAACAGACCACCAGTCTCTATAAGGCATGTTCTTTAGATGTTTCCTGAGCCCAATAGAAAAAAGCAGCTGTACTTAAGTTCCTTCATCTGAAGGATCATGTTGGGGTCACCACTTGTCTAGATCAGAGTAAAATCCTTAATAATATTGATTAATCTGACACTAAAGGATTACACTTGACAGGAAACTCTTTATTAAGTGAAACCATGAATCTAATTGAATTGAAAAGCAGATTGACAATAGAGAACATAAAGTGTCAAAAAATATGGAGTAAAAAAACCACAGCAATAAATATTGCATGTGGATAATGCACAAGAACATGCAAAAAAAATAAGAAATCAGCACTACTGGGAGCCAGATGCTAAACTCTATGAGAGCTATGATTCACTCAGTACACATAAATCACAGGACGTCTGGCAGCCAGCATGGAACCAACTTGACACCTACAGTTCAGCTATTACACCATGTAATACTGCATGTACACACATTATTCAAACACTTCACTTTTTCACAGTAACATGTAACATCTGTCATTTTGGATGCTATGTACTGCTGCAAGACCAAAACTCTTGTTCAGCAGCAATTCCCTACAAATTTTATCACTAACATTTACTCTCTGACAATCATCATAAGTAGAGGATTCTTTTTGACACTTCTGCTAATTTTAGAAAGGTATATGTTTTCCTGTACCTTTTGTAGGCACTTTGTTGAACCACAGTGACAAAAATGTTGATTTAGGTATTTTCTTAAGGTTTTAATCTATTGTTCAGGCTAGCATAACTTCCAATCATAAAAATCTGGTCTTGGTGTTCTCAATAAAATCCCTTTATGAACTTTAAAGTGTTTGTCAACTTTTCCTTCCCCCATTTACTTAACTAAATAAAAGCTTTTCGCCCATTTGCATCATATCATCCTAATTTTGATTTCTCCTTATATCATTACAAATTTTTAGAACCTCTTCCTCATCTTTTACCACTTTGAATAAGTAATTCTAAGTTATTTTCCCCATCCCCATAAGTGTTTTCAGAATTTGCTGCAACAGATAACCTACATTGTGCACCAGTTATGACATTATAACCACTACATAACATCATATTAAATAATAACTTCTTATATGCACTAGTGAAAAATACAACTTTAATTCTCTTTCTCAAAAAATATAAAAGCAAATAATAGTGCATTTTAACTCCATACAACAAAGACAAAGGATAAACAGTACTCAAATAACTAAAAACTTTGCAACCTACTATGGCTCTGCACATACCTGTTTATTTATTTTGCATATCTTCCCACTCCCACAAAGTCCCTCCCACTAGAGCAAAGCTCCAGGTATGTATGGAACTTGTATCAGATCTTTCAACCTGCCCTTGTATAAATCATCAGTTTTGTGTCTTCTTCTTCTGCTACCATATCTTCTACCAGATTCATTTTATTTACTGTTCTGGAAGATGCCTGCGCCTGTTGTGGCACCATATTCCACTGAAAGTTTTGTACATCCCACCTTACAGCTTTGACAGGCAGGGCACGTCGGTGTCCATGCAAGCAAAGTGTTCTGTCAGCAACGTGATACTTGCTCATGTACCTGGATGAGCCAAATTATGTATACTTTTGAATATCTGTTGCAATAAATATTCAGGTACAAATGGTCTAAGTCTTTCTTGTGAGGAATTGCACCATATTTTAGTGGCCTACCCATATGGATGTATTTCCTGCACTCTCAACCTTGTGAAGTGCTCTGGCAAAAGATCTGAAGTTGTGCATCTTCTCTCTGCTCTCTTGCCAATCCCGTATAATCCACGGAATTGATTACCATCACGATGCTTAAGCACTAATCTACTGTGACATTCTGCACTCCTTTTGCATGATGTAAGCCAGTGCTGAAGTGGCTTATGTATTCTGACTGTCTGAACTGCATAGGTGACAGAGCATCTATGTGGTTGCTGAACTCAGAGGTGGGTGATTTGTGGTCTGTAAACACTGTTAATGGTCTACCATCCAAATTAGGGCTAAAATGCCTTTATTACCTCAGTTACCACTCAGTCATATGCCCTCCAGTTCCTTCATGCTTCATTGAGTTTCTGTGAAAAAACCCCAAACAGCTACTAACATCCTGCAGACCATTGATGTAAAGCTGCTCCAATGCCTATCTGACTTTCATCAACTATTATAGGTAGTTTCGCATTTCTCTCAGGATGGACCATGAGAACCACATGCTTCGGACTTATCTCAGTCCATTCAAAGGCTTGGTGCAGGCAAGGTGTCTAATGTATCATCTGATATTTATTAGTATTAGGGTCTGTCAGTACCTCTATGAGCAGTGCTTGCAAAGCAGCTGCTCCCAGCAGATATCAACAGCAAAAACTTACAACAGCTAAGAGCTTACATAATTGTTGCAAATCCAACAGCTGAGATATCTGTAGTATAAGCTCCACTTTCTCTTCCAACTGGGAGATGCCATCTGAGGAAACTGTCCGCTCCAGATACATCATGTTTTTTTCCAAGTTGCACTTATTTTCACTATTATCCCATACCTACATAGCCTACCAAAAACTGCTTCAAGGTGTGCCTCATGGAGATTTTGTGTCACTGACAACACCAGTATATCCTTGAGATAACCAAAGGTGAAATGTAGCCATTGTAACACCTCATCAATTGTCATGTTTGAGCCATGTTTTTTAGGCCAAATGGCATACATAAAAATTCAAAGAGTCCAAAAGGTGTAAAGACAACTGTCTTCAATATGTCAAGGTCTGCAGCCAATATCTGGTGGTATGCCTTTTCACAGTCTATGATGCTGAAATATATTCCTCCCATTAGTACAGTTATAAAATAACAAATACTGGGTCCTGGATATCGATTGGGTATTGTGCAAGCATTCAATTCCCTGTATCACCACAAGGCCTCCAACTTCAGTCTTTCTTCATAAATATATGCAAATGTGGTGACCATGTGCTATCTGATCTTCATATCACTCCTTTTTCTAGCACTTGTTTGAACTTGGCCTGTACATCCACAAGCTGCCTCCTGCCAAACTTCTTGGTCTAAAAGAGACTGGACAGCCTGGCACTTTGTTTGGGGGGGGGGGGGGGGGGGGGGGAACTTATTATGTATTATGTGCCACTGTGACTAATATTTGTGCTGCCAGGTTCATACGCTGTTCTACCTCTTGTCACTCATACTCAACTATCTCCTCTTTCTCTGAATTTTCCCAGAAGCCCAGTTACTGTTTATTCTCCCTTCTTGTGTTGGGCCAAATTCATTTCAATGGTGGTACTATATGCATATAGATAATCCACCCTTAAGATTGGTTCTGTTAAATCCACTATTACAAAAACCTATATCTACATCCTTGCTGCAGCTGCCATACATTGTTATCAGCTGTTTATTTGCTGCTGTGAGGTTAACCAGTGAACTGTTCCCAAATGACATATCTCTCTTTACTGCCAACATGCTTACGTCAGACCTGATGTCTACCGCATAATAACATGAATTCTTCATATCTCGTACAGCATGTTGTCATGGTAAAGGCAGAAAGGAACTGTCTGTATTTACAGTCTTGTTAATGGCATGGTGTGCATAACTGCATGGCAGAATACACTTGGCATCTGACCCATTTTTTGAAATGAATCACGCTTTGTCAAAGAATTGAGAAGATTCTAAAAAGATCAAATTTGCTGTGTGGTACCTTCTACGGGAGGCCTCAGAATGGGGAACTGTAAATATTGAGAATTTTTCTTCTTGTGGAGACTACTGGGTTAACATATTTATAGGATTTCCTTGTTTCAGGAACAACCTTGTGTTTATTCTTTCTGTCATGGTGATAAGCATGCCAGCAGATATCAACAGCAAAAACTTACAACAGCTAAGAGCTTACATAATTGTTGCAAATCCAACAGCTGAGATATCTGTAGTATAAGCTCCACTTTCTCTTCCAACTGGGAGATGCCATCTGAGGAAACTGTCCGCTCCAGATACATCATGTTTTTTTCCAAGTTGCACTTATTTTCACTATTATCCCATACCTACATAGCCTACCAAAAACTGCTTCAAGGTGTGCCTCATGGAGATTTTGTGTCACTGACAACACCAGTATATCCTTGAGATAACCAAAGGTGAAATGTAGCCATTGTAACACCTCATCAATTGTCATGTTTGAGCCATGTTTTTTAGGCCAAATGGCATACATAAAAATTCAAAGAGTCCAAAAGGTGTAAAGACAACTGTCTTCAATATGTCAAGGTCTGCAGCCAATATCTGGTGGTATGCCTTTTCACAGTCTATGATGCTGAAATATATTCCTCCCATTAGTACAGTTATAAAATAACAAATACTGGGTCCTGGATATCGATTGGGTATTGTGCAAGCATTCAATTCCCTGTATCACCACAAGGCCTCCAACTTCAGTCTTTCTTCATAAATATATGCAAATGTGGTGACCATGTGCTATCTGATCTTCATATCACTCCTTTTTCTAGCACTTGTTTGAACTTGGCCTGTACATCCACAAGCTGCCTCCTGCCAAACTTCTTGGTCTAAAAGAGACTGGACAGCCTGGCACTTTGTTTGGGGGGGGGGAACTTATTATGTATTATGTGCCACTGTGACTAATATTTGTGCTGCCAGGTTCATACGCTGTTCTACCTCTTGTCACTCATACTCAACTATCTCCTCTTTCTCTGAATTTTCCCAGAAGCCCAGTTACTGTTTATTCTCCCTTCTTGTGTTGGGCCAAATTCATTTCAATGGTGGTACTATATGCATATAGATAATCCACCCTTAAGATTGGTTCTGTTAAATCCACTATTACAAAAACCTATATCTACATCCTTGCTGCAGCTGCCATACATTGTTATCAGCTGTTTATTTGCTGCTGTGAGGTTAACCAGTGAACTGTTCCCAAATGACATATCTCTCTTTACTGCCAACATGCTTACGTCAGACCTGATGTCTACCGCATAATAACATGAATTCTTCATATCTCGTACAGCATGTTGTCATGGTAAAGGCAGAAAGGAACTGTCTGTATTTACAGTCTTGTTAATGGCATGGTGTGCATAACTGCATGGCAGAATACACTTGGCATCTGACCCATTTTTTGAAATGAATCACGCTTTGTCAAAGAATTGAGAAGATTCTAAAAAGATCAAATTTGCTGTGTGGTACCTTCTACGGGAGGCCTCAGAATGGGGAACTGTAAATATTGAGAATTTTTCTTCTTGTGGAGACTACTGGGTTAACATATTTATAGGATTTCCTTGTTTCAGGAACAACCTTGTGTTTATTCTTTCTGTCATGGTGATAAGCAGTAGCTTGAAAATTGCTGAACTATATACTTCCTGCAGACTCTGCTTCAACAAGGCCACCTCATTTTCAAAAACTTAAGGCAATTATCCATCTCCCATACCACCACGATACAGGAATATTCTATGAGGGAGAGAACCCTAGTTTATTTTCTGGTATTTTTACAAAGCTTTTATGATATTGATTGTTATTTCAATTGACAGCTCTTCATCTGAAGCATGTGGTACAACTGCACTGAAGTATTTAGACAATTGTTTGTCCAAGGAAACCACTAGAGCTTCATATGAATGTGATCTGTTTATCATGTCATGACAAAAATCAAATTAAGTTCTCATCTTACCACTGAGAGGTATCTCTACAGTCCAGGATATACCGCTAAGTTTACAATTCAACTGAATTGCAACTTTGGTTACAATGAAGATCACACTTTTCAATACCAATTTTTGGCCAGTATGACTTGTGTAGAAATGGCTTGGTCAATGAAACATTTTTATTTATTTATTTATTGCACCGTGTAACATTACAGGACATATTGAAGTATTCGATACTGTAGACTTTTAGGGGATGTCGATACAGATATGCAAAATGTAAAGGGAAACTTTGGTGATGTTTAAATATTGTACTGTGTCAATATTAGGACATTTTGCACAGAAAGAACAAAAATAGAATTAATGTAAATATATATTAGTGTTGGTAACCTATTTTCATTCAATTTTGTAATTATATTTCATTTTGTAAAAGAAAGACTCACTGTTTGCTGTAGCTCTGATTAATTGTATAAATTATGAGTTTTCAGCTAAATTATTTCGTATAATATGGACAAGATACTTTTAAAAACTCACCAGCTAAAGAGAAAGTCTGTAAATGAACGTTTAATGCACACTTCTGGAACTTTCTATGGAGAAATTCTATATTGTGATCGCAAAAATACGAAAACTTGTGAAGACTGTTTCAAGATGACCCCGAGTGAACAGTGTAATGACACATCGCATGCGTACAGAAAGAGTAAAAACAAAAGTTCATTGTGTAAACAGTGTAAAAAACGTGTTATGAAAGGAGTCTTATGTGTAAAGTGCAACTACTGGCATCATGAAAAGTGCGCTAGAGTGAACCTAAAATTCATAAGTGACGATCTCGCATGGACTTGCTCTGACTGTTTGCAGTGTGAAACAGCCGAACTTGTAACTACGATAAAGTCGAAAGATGAAATAATAAAATTACTACAAAGTGATATTGGATCTCTGAAAAAGGAGATTAAATCTCTGAAAGACGCAAACGCAAAGTTGACAAGTGAAACAGTTTTTTGTGTATGTGGAAATTCTTTGTCAAGTACAATACAAAACAAGGACGATTCTCATGCGCAAATTTCAGTGAAAAAAGACGCAGAGGGCCTACGGAGTGGAAAATCTGTAAACAAATACATTTGGAAAACAGTTACGTACAAGAAAAAGAACAAACTCGAAAATTCCGGTGTCTCATCAAAACAGGTTGATGAAAAGGAATTTCTCGTTATTGGCGATTCCATACTAAAAAATGTGGTAGTTCCGAACTGTGATATTGATGTTCGCCCTGGCATTCAACCTCAACAACTCGCAAAACATTTTAAGAATATCAAAAAGCATGATTCTAACTCCAGAAATAATAGTGGTCCTAAGACAAATTTCAAAGCTGTTATAATACACGCAGGGACAAATTCATTACGAAGCAACAGCCAGGAAGAAATAATAAATGAAACACGAAACGTAATTCACTGTGCCAAAACTGTTTATACAGGCTCAAGACTGGTAATCAGTGGAATTTTACAAAGAAGATCGGTGAGTAATACTCACATAAACAATTTAAACAGTGGCATTAGGGAACAGTGCGATGAACTTGGTGCGATTTTCGTTGACCCAAACAAATTCCTGAGTGACAAATGTCTGGGTAGGGACGGTGTTCATTTAAATAGACTGGGTTCAATGACTTTTACTAAAATGCTCGTTGATATCTGTAAAATAATCAAAAATAAGGGAAACTGATACTGTCTGTAGGGGGTGACAAATCAAAACAACCTTCTCTAAATAATAATAGTGAAAGTAATCGAAATGTAGTAGCTTCTCAAGGATTTTTGGAGCCTCAGCAGGACACAGAACTGGACACGACACAGAATATGACTAAAAAACTTTCTCATATTAACAAAACACTAACTGTGATGCAAGTGAATTTATGTAGCATTAGGAATAAATTGTTGGAATTGGAGCATTTCTGCGTTGATAAGAAAGTAGATGTTATTTGTGTATCAGAGCACTGGCTGAGGAGTAATGAGGTAGATTGCTTTATTCCTCAGGGATATGTTGCTGCAGATGTGAAGTGTCGGGAAGTGAAAAAAAATGGGGGGGCAGGCATTTTTGTCAAAGAGGGTACAATATTCAGAAAAATTGATATTAGCCCATACTGTTCTGAAATGGATGGGGAATTCACCTGTGTAAATCTTGTGGATCATAACCTAATTATTGTAAGTCTCTACAGATCACCAAGGGGTGACATGTCTGTTTTCTTTGAGAAATTTGAATTAATAATGGAAAAGTTGTTAAAATCTAAATCAAAAATTGCTGTCTGCGGGGACTTCAACATAGAAATGGGAAATGATTGTGAGCAAGCCACAAAGTATTTTTTCAACCTCCTCAGAATGTTCAATCTATATTGTAGCAATAGAAATGCCACACGTGATGGAGCATGTATAGATAACATCATTGTTAACTTTGATAGGGATTTGTACACTGTCAGTATTGTAGGTGGGGGATTTGCAGACCACGATCCAATACTCCTCACACTCAACCTGAACAAAACTAAAGGACTCCCCTCCAACACTAGTGCCAATGCTAAGGAAAAGGTGACTTGGGTTAGAGGGCAGAAGGAAGAATTGGTATACCAGTTCATTCAGAAACTCAGAGATATTAACTGGGAGTGTGTATATAACTGTCAAGTGGGAATAAATAAGACTGAAGATGCTTTTGAGAACTTCATTAAAATATATTTAGATTTGTGGTATTCTTGTTCTCCTCTTATAAAAATCAATCATAAAAGTCGACCTAAAAAGAAAAACATTAAGTGGTACACAGATGAACTTACCAATGTGAGGGAAAATATGTCATCATTGTACCACATGTATAAAAATTCTCTTAAATATGGAACGGAGCAGAAAGATGAATTGCACAAAGCGTATCTTGAATGTAAGAGAACCTACAGAACTAAGCTTAGAATGGCAAAAAGAACAGCATACGAAAGATACATTGAAGGGGCTACTAATAAGTGCAAAGCTGCATGGAATGTTGTTGCACAAGAGCATTGCAGGAATGATGAACATAGCGTAGCTCTTGACCCAGATGTAGTCCATCGTTTTTTCATGGACTCTGTAACTGATATTAGGAACAAAATTCAAACAACAAACACTAATGCAAGTGATCTACTTAAGCAAACAGAAGCTGGGAACTATACCTTTAAATGGAGGACAATCACACCCTCTGAGATCACAAAGGTAGTGGCAAAATTCTCAAACTCCAAGAGTATGGACTACTCTTGGTTGTCCAATAACATAATTAAAAAACAGTCCATATAATTAGTGAACCATTGGCCTTTCTGTTTAATAGGTGTCTAGAGTTTGGAGTTTATCCTACAACTCTAAAAATATCGAAAGTTATCCCAGTGTATAAAAAAGGGGACAAACAAGATCTCAAAAATTACCGACCAGTTTCAATAGTTCCCATTTTCTCGAAAATATTTGAATTTCTTATTTATAACCAACTAAACTACTACTTTGAGTCACATAACTTACTCTCTACTAGTCAATTCGGCTTCCGCAAGGGAAGAAATACCACCAATGCTGTTCTTTCAATTGTGAATGAAGTAATAACAGCCTTTGAGAATAAAAATAAAGCATCACTTCTTTTATGCGATTTGAGTAAGGCATTTGACTGCATTTCTCATGATATCTTACTTGCAAAACTCAAATTCTATGGTGTACAAGACTCTGCATTGCCAGTAATTGAATCATACCTAAACAATAGGAAGCAGTTTGCCTCTGTCGGAAACAAAGACTCACAATTGCTAGATGTTAAGACAGGAGTTCCACAAGGTTCTGTCCTTGGGCCCTTCCTTTTTATAATTGCAGTCAATGATTTACCCCATTGTATCCCCAATACTGTTATCTGTTATGCTGATGACACAACTTTGCTTGCTCAGAATGAGAACATGTCAGTTCTGGAAGATATGATGCGAGATGGCCTGGAAGCGGCACTAAATTGGTTCTCATCAAATACACTGCTTTGCAATCCTGATAAAAACCATCAGATTATACTTGGATTGTCAAAAGAGATAGAGGTGAAAGCAGTTAAAACTCTAGGAATTCATGTAGATTCTAAGTTAACGTGGGAAACACACATCAACCATATCTGCACAAAATTGTCTCGAGTTATGTATTTAATGTAGAAACTGAGAAGCCTAGTGATGAAAGAATATTTAAGAGTTATTTATTTTGGACTCTTTCAGTCACATATAGAATATGGATTGCTGATATGGGGACACTCTCTTCACATCACTGAAGTTCTAAAAATTCAGAAGAAAGTGATAAGGGCAATGAGCAATTCTGGTAGATTAGAGCACTGCCGGCCACTGTTCATTCAGCTGAAAATATTAACAGTTATTAATCTTTATATATACACCTCAGCATTGTATGCAAAAAACAATATAGCAGATTTCGAAATGAGAGAAAACATACACCACCATAATACCAGAGGCAAAACAAAATTAGACATACCTAGGCACAGGCTGACAAGAACAGGAAATGCCCATCTAATCAATAGTATAAAAATATTTAATAAACTTCCATTTTCTTCTCGGTCGGCTCACATAAGTAGCTTCAGGAGCAAGCTACTAAAATGGTTACTAATCGATCCTTTTTACAATATAACAGAATTTATGAATATAAAATCAATTGACATTAATTTTTAAGTATGTCATTATGTGATGTCACTGAATGTATTTATCTTATGTTATGGTGTATGTTAGCATCTATGGGTACTATTTGCAATGTTCATTTAGCTTTAAGATATTATTCAAGGAAAGTGTTATATTATATCCATGTAAATTGCCTATTCCACCTCTGGTGGTCAATGGTGAATAAAGAATATGAATATAAAAGAATATGACCTAGTTTCGAAGGACGATTTGTATCAAGAAATATTGCTAGAGAGGTTTATTTACGTTTTGAAGCGCGATTTGGATCATTTTGCATGTGAATAGTTGTTCTGAATCACTCAAGAAATATCCAGAATCAAATGTCAAGATATTTCTGGAAACATCGGTACAAGTCTGGTGAAGGTCATCCAGAAGCTGGTAGAAAAATGTTATAAAATCTATTTGGAAATTATGCTTGTAAGAATTTATATGTACTGATCCTTTTACTTACTTTAATCTGTACTAAAATTCTGTAATGTCTAATTTAGTTTTAAGTCGTGAATTGCTATCGTATTGTAAACAAAACATTGTCAAAGCCTCTCACTGTTTAGAAAGATATTAATACACCTAGGAGTTGTCAGTTGCCAGTTCGGATATGCAGTGCGGTTAACTCGGAGAGTCAGTCGTTGAGTCTGTGAAGTCTGTCAGTTGTGTTTGTAAATAAACGTCTGTGATGAAGAATTACTTGTTGTCGTCAATATGAACTCAAGATCTTTTGCCGAAGCAGACACCTCCTAATGCAAAGTTTTAATTTGGTTGAGGAAGCTGGGATCGCTATAAGTGCAAACAAATTGAAGTGGAACGTTTTAATTTGGTGTTGAGGAGCTGAAATGTTATAATTTGGTGGAGGAAGCAGAGGATATGACGACCACCCAGTGATTCTTCAAAATAAAATAAGTCTCTTCTGGGATCACAAGAAGAAAATACGTCTGTTTTGGGACCACAAGAAGAGGATATACGACGGACCAGTCATTCTTCAGAAGTAAATACGTCGATTCTGGGGTCACAAGAAGAGGAGTGAATCAACCGAGCGAAACCATCCTGGAATTGAAGAAATTTCGCAAAACACGGACACCAACGACCGCCGACGGACACTAAGATAAGTACCTGCTTCCTAAAATAATGGAAAAAGACGCAGATTTCAGTATTGACAGCGGTGTACACCTATTAGGGAAAGTGCTTCTGACAGTGTAGGAATGTTGGAAATGTTAAAACAAATGTTTTCAGAGTTAAACTCGAAGTTGGATAACACAAACTCGAAGATGGACGATTCTCGTGCGAATTACGTCAACAAATTGAACAGACACAACAACAGATGGACAGGTCGATTTCGAAGGCTGTGTGTGATTTAAAATCAGAAATAAATTCAAATACAGAACATTTTGCTCACACTAATCAGGTTCTCGAAGAATGGCGAATTACTTTTGAGTCAAACCAAAAAGAACTTAGTTGTCGTGTGGACACGGTTGAGAGCAAGATTTCTGTCCTTGAAACTGATTTAAGTAACGAAATTTCAAATAACCAGTCAAAACTTAAAAAAGTTGTTGATTTTGTAAATGAGGAAAATTCTCAATTGAGAAACGAATTGGACCAGACAAAACGATTTTTTTAAAGCGAAATTGAATCTTTCAAATCTGATTCTGACAAAAAGGTCACAGAAATTTGTAGTAGAGTAGGTAATGTCGAAAAAACTGTAGACAGAAAATTTGTAGAAATACAAGAAACTATGTTGCAAAAAGGTTTTAGTAATAGTTGTAATGGGGTATGGGGAAATTTTCCCATTAAAACTTATCCCGGTGACAAGAATATACACCCAAAAGACTTCATGCAATTCTGCAAGGAGCAGTTCACGTCCATAATGACAGATAGTGTTAAGATAAAATTTGTAAAGAAATTACTTGATGGTGAGGCGCTTTCGTGGGCCAATCAGAATTGTTCCGCGGAAATGTCCTTTGAAGATTTCGAAAAACGTTTTCTAACCAAATTTTGGTCTGAAACTGAGCAAGCTCGAATCAAAAGTGAATTCTTGAATGGTCCTAGTTACAGAGAATCTGATGGGTCAATGAAAGCCTATTGTGAGAAACAGTTGCAAAAATTAGTGCATCTGGATAAGCCATTTGATGAGCTAACTCAAATTGATGCACTAAAACGGAGACTTCCGAAAAGAGTACAATGGGGTTTAGTATATGGTCCAGATGAGTCCATAGAAAAATTCTTGAAATATGTGGACAAACTTGATAGAGCCTTTGAACAAAACAACAGATTTAACGACTTTGTAGGTTCATCACACAGAGGGTGGGAACCGAACCGTGGACATAATAACAATAATAGTGAACAAAGAAACTTTAACAACAGCAGGGATAATTATAATAGCAATGACAGAAGAAATTTTGGTAGGAATGATCAGAACTTTAATTCAAACAGAGAATGGGAAAATCGAAACAAGTCCTGGGGTAATGACATGAGAGAAGGTAACCCGAGGCAGGGAAACGACAGAAATAGGCCTTTAAACGACTAAATGCTCCACTGGGAGTCTGTCAGATTGGGGCAAGGAATTTTCAAAATCAGGCTAATTTCACCCGGAACAGACAGCACTATAATCAGAGACCTAACCAGTATAGACAGTATGCTTATGATCGATCTGTAGATAGAGGTAATGAAAAAATTAAATTTGACAGGAAATTTTGGAATGTCACCAGAGAAAATACTAGAAACAACTGTAATAGGAACCAGGCTACCTATGATGAAGTAGGCTTAGAAGATGACATAATTGCAAATTTATATAATCAAGAAGTAGCACCTAATGCTGAAATGAAAGGTAAGGATAACTTTGATAATTTTGGATTGTACAAACTTACGTGTGGTGATGTTTTAGATGTAAGTTGTCATAATGATGTTCGTACTGAAGTTTCTGGAAAGTCTGATATTCATGTGGATGTGGTTGGTGAAGATGGTGTTGTGAGTAATGTTGGTGATACTAGTAGTGTTTGTAGTGTAAGCTCAGGCAATGATGATGATAATGTTGATGTTAAGGCTAATGGTGATTATGTACTAGAAGATTTTGATGGTGAATTGGATGGAATAGTTTATGTTGAAGTTAAGGAGGATGTTATAAGCAATAGTGTTGAGAATAGTTGTGCCAGGAACTCGAACTACATTCCACATGAGAATCAGATTGTGCCAGTTCAGCTTAGTAATACATCAGGAGACAGGGGGGTTGATTGTGCTGATGCATCTGAGTTTATTTTGAAATCTGTTTGGGACAAATTTAAAGATTACAGTGATGACAATGATGTTAAGATCAAATTAAGGGAAAGTTGTGAACCAGTTTCTGCTTTTAAGCCTAATGAAATCATCAAACGGGGTACTAGTCAGGATGTGTGTGAGGTAAATAGTAACCCAGACATTCCAGTAAATTCCAGTAGACCTAGAAGTTTGAAGAAAGTATTGCCTAATAAAGAAAACCTAAATATGGAACAGAGGTATGATGAGATAGCAGAAGATCTTTTGTATGAAGAACAGGAAGAAAGGGAAAACACCACTATTGGTAGTCCATACATAAAAATTAAAGCTGCAGTTTGGGAAGGGTATTGTTTGATTGACACAGGGAGTCCCCTTAGTGCCATTTCAAGCAAATTAAGAGATATAATTAAGCATGACCCTGACTTTGTTGAATTACCAGTTGTTGGAATAAAAATTAGAGGCATTACCGGCAAACTGAGCAAAATTGTTAATAGACAGGTGTTGTTGTCCTTCAGTATAAATGATTTACAGTTTACTCAAGGATGTCTTGTAATAAGTGACCTAAATGAGAATGTACTGTTGGGTATGGACTGGATATTAAAAGCTAATGCAGCATTTGACTGGGAAAAGAGTTTGTTTACCTTTATTGATCCTAAGACGAGAGTATGTTCCAGTACTGACATGTCGGTTCAAAACTGTGCTGATAAGGGAATTGAAATTAGGGACGTTACATTTTCTAAAGACAGTGGTTATTGTGTAGAGGAAATTACTGAGGATTATGATGATGGAGAATATGGGGATACAGTTCAAGAAAAATTACAGGAATCAGATAATTTGAACCAAGAACAGAAGATAGAGTTAGAAAGATTATTGTAGAATTACTGTGATGTTTTTGATGATAGACCTGGCAGAGTAAAGAATTATCAATGTAAACTCAGATTAAAACCACATGAGCCATTCTTTATAAAACCTTATAGTGTACCTATTGCAAAGAGGAAAGATGTAGAAAAGGAACTCCAAAAGTGGGGCATCATTGAGAGAAGTAAGAGCCAATACAATAATCCTTTGGTAGTGGTTGCAAAACGTGATGACAGTGTCAGGCTTGTACTAGATTCAAGACACCTAAATAAGTATCTGGAAAGAGAGACCGATCATCCCGAGAATAGAGACGAATTATTTCATAAATTTGAAAGAATGAAATACATGACCAGTTTAGATCTCACATCAGGATTTCACCAAGTAGAATTAGAAAATGATTCCAGAAAGTATACTGCCTTTTTGTATGGGGGAAGATGTTACCAGTATTGTGTGGTACCATTTGGGCTGAATGTCTCAGTAGCCGAATTCATTAGAGCACTTGACTTTGTTTTGGGAAAAGATCTTTTATCAAAATTAACCGTGTATGTAGATGACATTTTGATCACTGGAGAAACTTGGGAAGAACATGTTAATACTTTGAGGGAGGTTTGCAATAGATTAAGGAAAGGGGGAATGTCACTTAAATTATCTAAATGTAAGTTTGGTATGAAAAAATTGAAGTTTCTGGGGCACAGTATTTCTGAGGAAGGTATTTTGCCAGATCCTGAAAAACTCGAGGCAATTGCAAAATTCCCCATTCCAAAAACCAAGAAACAACTAAAGTCATTTTTCGGGATGTGCGGTTACTACAGAAAGTTCATTAGTACCCAAGCTCTAAATGCTCCAAGTCTTAACAGATTGCTGAAGAAAAACGCAATGTGGGTTTGGGATCAGGAATGTGAAGCTGCTTTTGAAGAAATAAAAACACAGTTATGTAACAGTCAAATTTTGTACCATCCTGATTTAAGTTTACCTTTTTGCATTATGGCAGATAGTAGTGATTATGGCCTAGGTGCTCACCTTTTCCAAGAAATAAATATAAATGGGAAAATAGAACACAGGTCTATTGCTTTTGCTAGTCAAACCTTGAAAAAACATGAGAGGCAATACACTGTTACCGAGAAAGAGCTTTTGGCCATTTACTGGGCATTTTCTAAATTCAGAAATTATTTATTGGGAAACCAAGTAGTTGTCTACACAGACCATAAGGCATTAATTTATATTCAAGAATGTAGGTTGCATCATGGAAGGATTACCAGGTGGGCACTCTTGTTACAACTATTTAATTACTCAGTAAAATATCAGAGGACCCGATAATGTAGTTGCTGATGCTTTATCTAGACTACCTGTGGGGGGTGACTTTGAGGATGACAGTGGGGAATGTGAAAAAGAATTCAAAATTATGTATTTAAGAGGGGTAGACAATGAACAAGAAATCAGAGACATTTGTAATGACATCCGACGGAATCAGAACCACGATGAGAACTGTAAACTGGTCAAAAGTTATTTAGGGAAAAAGGGACATGAAAAAGTGGGAGATTATTACAAAATCTACAAGGGGATTCTATTCAAGAGAAACAGTGTAGATAGCGATGTATGGAAATTATGTTGGCCTGAACAGTACATCAATGTACTCATCAAGTACATTAATGAAAGTTTTGATCATTGTGGGATTCAAAAGTGTATCCAGAAAATCCAAGAAAATGTGTACTTTAACAACATAGCCAGGAGGGTTAGAAAAATTTTGACGGGTTGTGACAGGTGCCAAAGAGTAAAAGTATCCAACCAAACTTGTCGAGGATTGATGCAAAACATCTTACCAAAAGAACAACACGAGTTAGTCGCTGTTGACGTACATGGACCATTACCGAAGACCAGAGGAGGCTATTGCTACATTTTTGTTATGGTTGATGTTTTTTCAAAATTCATTAAGTTATACCCTCTTCGCAAGGCAAACAGTAAGAGCATTATTTCAAAAATCAGAGGAGACTATTTTGGCAGGGTTGGAAAACCTCAGAAAATTTTATCAGACAATGGGACTCAATTTACTTCTGGAGTATGGAAAGCTTTTGTTGAAGATGAAAATATAAGTCACATTCTTATTTCAGCTTATCATCCGTCAGGAAACCCTTCGGAGAGATACATGAGGGAAATTGGGCGATTCTATAGAACCTACTGCAATACTGATCATGCTAGTTGGATTGACTATGTTGAGAAATTCGAAGATGATGTGAACAGCCTACAGCATTCCTCAACAGGGTTTTCGCCTTATGAAATCCAGTATAATAGCAAACCACCACATCCAATTAGTGATTTCATTGATTTTCCAGTCTGCAAACCATTAAGTACTCAAGAGAGAGAGGAAATAGTTAGAAAGACCATGAAATCTCAAGGTGATAAGAGGAAATGTAGACATGACAAAAGATTGAAGACTATTCAATTTAAAATTGAAGACTTGGTCCTTGTTCAAACACAAGAGAAGTCTAAAGCCATCAGTGGTGAATTAAAAAAGTTTTTTGACATATACATTGGACCTTTCAAGATTCAGGACAATCCTCATCCGAATGCTTACCGTCTAGTCTACCCAAATTCTGGCAGACTGTTTGGCCTATGAAACATGACCGAACTGAAATTGTATAAAAAAAATGTAAAAAAGTATTTTAGATAATAGATGTTTATAGACTTTTATATGTAATCTTACCAGGATATTTTTGTATACTTTGTTATGTTGTATTTATCTGATTCCTCAGGGAAGCATACATTATTTGTGTGCTAAGTGTTTGGCGAGCACTAGGTCCCCTAGCTATGCAATTGTCATATTTCATTTTCGTATTCTGGCATTGCATCTTACACTTATTCTGTGATCCTGTATAATCAATTTTCTCCATCTGTCAGTCTATCCTCTCTTAGCTTTAAGAAATTATTTAGAGTAAATTTTCTTGAGTAATTAGGCTTTAGAGAATTCAAATTTCTGTGTCCTTAAAAACCGGTCCACCGACTATTAAATGCTTTTGATAATGTTTAACTGGGTTTGACCACTGTATGCTGTAAATTCATAGCGGACTGTGCTATTGCAGCCTGTGATAGCCTGCAGTGTATATGGAAACCATACAGACTGTGAAGACGAGACTGAAATACAGTGTGTGGCATTGAGGTATACCGACCTTTAAGGAAGAAGATCACCGACCTTCAAGAAAGATCATCACCGGTCTTCAAGAAAGAAGACACCAAAGATATGTGTAAAACTTTTCTGTTTTGTAATGTAAGGACATCAGCCCTTCCGTGTTTCACGTGGAAGTGCTGATGGGGGGGTTGTGTAACATTACAGGACATATGGTTACATATTGAAGTATTCGATACTGTAGACTTTTAGGGGATGTCGATACAGATATGCAAAATGTAAAGGGAAACTTTGGTGATGTTTAAATATTGTACTGTGTCAATATTAGGACATTTTGCACAGAAAGAACAAAAATAGAATTAATGTAAATATATATTAGTGTTAGTAACCTATTTTCATTCAATTTTGTAATTATATTTCATTTTGTAAAAGAAAGACTCACTGTTTGCTGTAGCTCTGATTAATTGTATAAATTATGAGTTTTCAGCTAAATTATTTCGTATAATATGGACAAGATACTTTTAAAAACTCACCAGCTAAAGAGAAAGTCTGTAAATGAACATTTAATGCACACTTCTGGAACTTTCTATGGAGAAATTCTATATTATGATCGCAAAAATACGAAAACTCGTGAAAACTGTTTCATAACCTAATTTCGAAAGACGATTTGTATCAAGAAATATTGCTAAAAAGATTTATTTACGTTTTGAAACACGATTTAAATCATTTTATATATAAATAGTTGTTCTAAATCACTCAAGAAATATCCAGAATGAAATGTCAAGATATTTCTGGAAACATCGGTACAAGTCTGGTGAAGGTCATGTTATAAAAATGTTATAAAATCTATTTGGAAATTATGCTTGTAAGAATTTATATGTACTGATCCTTTTACTTACTTTAATCTGTACTAAAATTCTGTAATGTCTAATTTAGTTTTAAGTTGTGAATTGCTATCGTATTGTAAACAAAACATTGTCAAAGCCTCTCATTGTTTAGAAAGATATTAATACACCTAGGAGTTGTCAGTTGCCAGTTCGGATATGCAGTGCGGTTAGCTCGGAGAGTCAGTCGTTGAGTCTGTGAAGTCTGTCAGTTCTGTTTGTAAATAAACGTCTGTGATGAAGAATTACTTGTTGTCGTCAATATGAACTCAAGACCTTTTGCACGTAGCAGACACCTCCTAATGCAACGTTTTAATTTGGTTGAGGAAGCTGGGATCGCTATAAGTGCAAACAAATTGAAGTGGAACGTTTTAATTTGGTGTTGAGGAGCTGACATGTTATAACTGCATAAGACTGGCAGCTCGCTAAAGTGTTTGCACTAATGATCCTGCATCCTTCATACATCTGGGACTTATGACAGCCCAGTTCTTTAAAGTGCAACACACAAACATTGAATTTAACTGTAATTGTCTCATCCAATCTGCATTATGACCTGCATCATACTTGATATTAACTGCCTATATTATTTTTTCTTGAAGTAAAATTCTACGTTATATATCAACTAACAACTAAACGTCTTCCTAGTTTCATGTTCTATTCAGCTAGAGTGCTAACAACCTCTGGCTCCCTATATAATCTCTCATTGAACTAAAGAAGCTTCTGTGCTCTACAAGAGCTTGCATGAGGAGGAAATTCGTATGTCATCACTGATCCCCATCATTTGTCACAACTCTGGGACAGGATATATTAAGTCTGCCTGGCCAGCTCCTCTCTACCACAGTTATGATCTTGACACCAACAGAGGCTGGCAGTCTCCATGTACATTTAGGTCATATTTTTGATTGAAATAGTTTTTGTATGTAATCTCTTCACCAGTTTTCTTCGCAAACCTGTGTGTACAGGTCTTGATGAAATCAACGTCATCAGTTTTGTATGTACTATTGATATAAGGTATCATTATGATGACCCCAACAATGGTTTTCTTGAAAGCTGCCCAGTAATCCCTTTCTCTGT
Source organism: Schistocerca gregaria (assembly GCF_023897955.1). Classification (NCBI taxonomy): domain Eukaryota; kingdom Metazoa; phylum Arthropoda; class Insecta; order Orthoptera; family Acrididae; genus Schistocerca; species Schistocerca gregaria. The sequence goes on from NC_064920.1 coordinate 852,784,406, forward strand.
CACATATTTCTGTGTAACTATGGAGAACCGTGTCCTGGCACATAACTTTGAAATTAATTTCTGAATTCATGAGAATATTATTTTCATGCTGAATGTAATATAACTGGACCAAAGTTCCAATTTATACTCCTTGACACAAATATTTTTTAGAGAACTGAAGGGAATATTATGTTAGTAGAAAATATAATACTGTGTAACTAATTAAACAATTGTGATACTATAGTGTATAATTTTCTACTCTGTACACAATAATTTATACCTCATGAGATGTGATGTAGACATGAGGGTTTGTGTCAGTTTTGAAAGGTGTGGGTATTGTAGATAAAACCATGGTTTATGAGAACAGAAACATCATGGCTAACATAAAGCATACATCACACATTTCAAACAACCTTCACAAACAAGTGTGTCTGATTCTTCACCATTTGCCATTTCCATAACGTTGATAAAATTTCCTTCAGGGACCTCAAGGGTAGAGGTAGGAATGTCCACTCTCTAGGAGACGATTTAACACGAAACCTCCTCTGGCGTCTCACTCAAGTACCTGAGAGGTAGGGATCCTGGGGAAGAGGGTGGGAAGGGTTTCCTGTCTTTGGGGCTATCTTCTTTCTCATCTTTGATCTGATCATACACATCTACTTTTTCCTTTCTTACTTCTATCTATTTTTTCCTCTTTCCTTATTCATTAACTTATATCACTGAAGTTCTTCCTGATTTCCATGGTTTATAATAACTTGCATCTTATCTTTAGATAAGAAGGCCAAAGAATCAGACCACAAGAACACACACACACACACACACACACACACACACACACACACACACACACACACACACACACAAGAAAACATTGAAATTACAGACTAGAAATCTGACAATGGAAAATCCAGGAGGTAATACCAAAGAAGGAAAGTTGCTACTCACCATATAGTGGAGATGCTGAGTCACAATGGGCACAACAAAAAAATTCACACAATTAAAGCTTTTGGACATTAAGGCCTTTGTCAGCAGTAGACACACACACACACACACACACACACACACACACACACACACACACACACACACACACACACACGTAAATGCAACTTGCACACACGTCTGCAGTCTCAGAGAGCCGAAATCACACTGCGAACAGCAGCACCAGTGCATGATGGGAGTGGTAACTGGGTGGGGGTAAGGAGGAGGCTGGGGCGGGGACAGGGAGGGATAGTATGGCGGGAAAGGCGAACAGTGTAGTGTTGCAGTTTAGACGGAGAGCAGGAGAGAAGGTGTGGTGGGGGGGGGGGGGGGTAAGTAGAGGAAAAGAGAGAAATAAAATGAAATTGGAAGACTGGGTGTGGCAGTGAAATGACGGCTGTGTAGTGCTGAAATGGTAACAGGGAGGAGCTGGATGGGTGAGGACAGTGACTAAAGAAGGTTGGGGCCAGAAGGGTTACTGGAATGTAGGATGTATTGCATCGAAAGTTCCCACCAAAACAATTCAGAAAAGCTGGTGTTGGTGGGAAGGATCCATATGGCACAGTCTGTGAAGCAGTCATTGAGATGAGTGGTATGTTTGGCAGCATGTTCAGCAACAGGGTGGTCCACTTGTTTTTTGGCCACAGTTTGTGGCCATTCATGCAGACAGACAGCTTGTTGGTTCTCATGCCTACATAGAATGCAGCACAAAGGTTGCAGCTTAGCTTGTAAATCACATGACTGGTTTCAAAGGTAGCCCTGCCTTTGATGGGATAAGTGATGTTAGTGACCAGACTGGAGTAAGTGGTGGTAGGAGGATGTAATGGACAGGTCTTGCATCTAGGTCTATTACAGGGATATGAGCCATGAGGTAAGGATTGGCAGCATTTGGTAGACAGTGGAATACCACAGAAGGAGGGGCGGGAAGGATAGTGGGCAGGAAATTTCTCAATTCAGGGCATGATGAGAGGTAATAAATACCCTGGCAGAGAATGTAATTCAGTTGCTCCAGTCCCGGATGGTACTGAGTTATGAGGGGAATGTTCCTCTGTGGCCTGACTGTGGGACTTTGGGAGGTGGTGGGAGACTGGAAAGATAAGGGAAGGGAGATTTGTTTATGTACAAGGATGGGAGGATAAATGTTATCAGCGAAGGCTTCAGTGAGACCCTCAGTATATTTTTAGAGGGACTGCTCGTCACTGTAGATGCGACGACCATGGTTGGCTAGGCTGTACGGAAGGGACTTCTTTGTACGTAAAGGGTGGCAGCTGTTGAAGTGGAGGTATTGCTGTTGGTTAGTAGATCTGACATGGATGGAGGTACTGATATAGCCATCTCTGAGTTGAAGGAGGGGTTGAGCAGGACCAGGTGAAGCAAATGGAGGAGAAGTTGTTGAGGATCTGGAGGAATGTGAATAAGGTGTCCTCACCTTCAATTCGGACAGCAAAGATGTCCAATGAATCTGAACCAAAAGAGGGGTTTAGGGTTATGGGTTTTTAGGAAGGATTCCACTAGATGGCCCATGAATAGGTTAGCATAGGATGGTGCCATGCGGATGCCTGCAGCCGTACCGCGGACCGTGAAACCAGTCATGTGAGTTGGAAGCTAAGCTGCAACCACTGTGCTGCACTCTATGTAGGCATTACAACCAACAAGCTGTCTGTCCATATGAACTGTGGCCAAAAAAACAAGGGGACCATGCTGTTGCTGAACACACTGCCAAATATGATATCCCTCATCTCAATGACTATTTCACAGACTGTGCCATATGGACCCTTCCCATCAACATCAGCTTTTCTGAATTGCACAGGTGGGAATTTTTAATTTCTTTTTATTTCTCTCCTTTCCACTACTTACCCCACTGCCCTCCACAACTTCTATCCTGCCCTCCATCTAAACTGCAACACTTCACTGTCCACCACTCCCACCATGCTATCCCTCCCCCTCCCCGCCCCAGCCTCCTCGTTACCCCCACCCAGTCACCATTCCCATCATGCACTGGTGCTGCTATTCTCAGTGTGGTTTCAGCTCTCTGAGACTGCAGACGTATGTGAAAGTTTACATGAGTGTGTGCGTGTGTGTATGTGTGCATATTGCTGACAAAGACCTTAATGGCCAAAAACTATAATCATGTGAATCTTTTTGTTGTGCCTATCACGACTCAGCATTCCGCTACATGGTGAGTAGAGACTAGAAATCTGTTGCGATGTGATAACCGCCAGGTGTCATAGGGGAAAGAATGTGTGTACATAGGAAAATATATAGAAAAATAGAGGGAAACATTTCACGTGGGAAAAATATATCTAAAAACAAAGATGATGTGACTTACCAAACGAATGCACTGGCAGGTTGATTGACACACAAACAAACATAAACATACACACAAAATTCAAGCTTTCACAACTAACAGCTGCTTCATCAGAAAGAGGGAAGGAGAGGGAAAGAGGAAAGGATGTGGGTTTTAAGGGAGAGGGTAAGGAGTCATTCCAATCCCGGGAGTGGAAAGACTTACCTTAGGGGGAAAAAAGGACAGGTATACACTCGCACGCACACACATATCCATCCGCACATACACAGACACAAGCAGACATTTGTAAAGGCAAAGAGTTTGGGCAGTGATGTCAGTTGAGGCAGAAGTACAGAGGCAAAGATGTTGTTGAAAGACAGGTGAGGTATGAGCGGTGTCAACTTGAAATTAGTGGAGGTTGAGGCCTGGCGGATAACGAGAAGAGAGGATATACTGAAGGGCAAGTTCCCATCTCCTGAGTTCGGATAGGTTGGTGTTGGTGGGAAGTATCCAAATAACCCGGACGGTATAAACACTGTGCCAAGATGTGCTGGCCGTGCACCAAGGCATGTTTAGCCACAGAGTGGTCCTCATTACCAACAAACACTGTCTGCCTGTGTCCATTCATGCGAATGGACAGTTTGTTGCTGGTCATTCCCACATAGAAAGCTTCACAGTGTAGGCAGGTCAGTTGGTAAATCACGTGGGTGCTTTCACACGTGGCTCTGCCTTTGATCGTGTACACCTTCCGAGTTACAGGACTGGAGTAGGTGGTGGTGGGAGGGTGCATGGGACAGGTTTTACACCGAGTGCATTTATAAGGGTAGGAGCCAGATGGTAGGGAAGGTGGTTTGGGGATTTCATAGGGATGAACTAAGAGGTTATGAAGGTCAGGTGGACGGCGGAAAGACACTCTTGGTTGAGTGGGTAGGATTTCATGAAGGATGGATCTCATTTCAGGGCAGGATTTGAGGAAGCTGTATCCCTGCTAGAGGGCCACATTCAGAGTTTGATCCAGTCCCGAAAGGTATCCTGTCACAAGTGGGGCACTTCTGGGGTTCTTCTTTATGAGGTTCTGGGTTTGAGGGGATGAGGAAGTGGCTCTGGTTATTTGCTTCTGTACCAGGTCGGGAGGGTAGTTGCGGGATGCAAAAGCTGTTTTCAGGTTGTTGGTGTAATGGTTCAGGGATTCTGGACTGGAGCAGATTCGTTTGCCACAAAGACCTAGGCTGTTGGGAAGGGACTGTTTGATGTGGAATGGGTGGCAGCTGTCATTATGGAGGTACTGTTGCTTGTTGGTGGGTTTGATGTGGACGGACGTGTGAAGCTGGCCATTGGACAGATGGAGGTCAACGTCAAGAAAAGTGGCATGGGATTTGGAGTAGGACAAGGTGAATCTGATGGAACCAAAGGAGTTGAGGTTTCAGAGGAAATTACGGAGTTCTTCTTCACTGTGAGTCCAGATCATGAAGATGTCATCAATAAATCTGTACCAAACTTTGGGTTGGCAGGCCTGGGTAACCAAGAAGGCTTCCTCTAAGCGACCCATGAATAGGTTGATGTATGAGGGGCCATCCTGCTACCCATGGCTGTTCCCTTTAATTGTTGGTATGTCTGGCCTTTGAAAGTGAAGAAGTTGTGGGTGAGGATGAAACGGGCTAAGGTAATGAGGAAAGAGGTTTTAGGTAGGGTGGCAGGTGATCGGCATGAAAGGAAATGCTCCATTGCAGTGAGGCCCTGGACATGCGGAATATTTGTGTACAAGGAAGTGGCATCAATGGTTACAAGGATGGTTTCCGGGGGTAACAGATTGGGTAAGGATTCCAGGCGTTCAAGAAAGTGGTTGGTGTCTTTTATGAAGGATTGGAGACTGCATGTAATGTGCAGAAGGTGTTGGTCTATGTAGGCAAAGATACGTTCTGTGGGGGCTTAGTAACCAGCTACAATTGGGCGGCCAGGATGATTGGGTTTGTGAATTTTAGAAAGAAGGTAGACGGTCGGGGTACGGGGTGTCAGTGGGGTCAGGAGGTTGATGGAGTCAGGTGAAAGGTTTTGTAAGGGGCCTAAGGTCCTGAGGATTCCTTGAAGCTCCTCCTTGACATCAGTAATGGGATTACCTTGGCAAACTTTGTATGTAGTGTTGTCTGAAAGCTGATGCAGTCCCTCAGCCACATACTACCGACGATCAACCCTTGTCCGCAGGAAGAATGACGATAGATCAGTCAGCCTTCAGATCACGGATAGCCTGGGCTTCAGCAGTGGTGATATTGGGAGTAGGATTAAGGTTTTTTTAAGAAGGATTGAGAGGCAAGGCTGGAAGTCAGAAATTCCTGGAAGGTTTGAAGAGGGTGATTTTGAGGAAAAGGAGGTGGGTCCCGCTGTGATGGAGGATGGAACTGTTCCAGGCAGGGTTCAATTTGGATAGTGTCTTGGGGAGTTGGGTCATTAGGAGTAGGATTAGGATCATTTTTCTTCATGGCAAAGTGATATTTCCAGCAGAGAGTACGAGTGTAGGACAGTAAATCTTTGATGAGGGCTGTTTGGTTGAATCTGGGAGTGGGGCTAAAGGTGAGGCCTTTGGATAGGACAGAGGTTTCGGATTGGGAGAGAGGTTTGGAGAAAAGGTTAACTAATGAATTAGGGTGTTGTGGTTCCAGATTGTGTTGATTGGAATTTTGAGGTTTTAGGGGGGAGTGGAGCTGGAAGTGGGAGATTGAGTAGATGGGAGAGACTGGGTCTGTGTGCAATGAGAGGAGGTTGCGGTTTGCTGGAAAGGTTGTGGAGGGTGAGTGAGTTGCCTTTCCAGAGGTGGGAAACCAGGAGATTGGATAGGTGGCATGCTGTTCTAATTTGCGGTTGGCCTGTAGGAGGATACTCTGAACAGCCAGTGTGGATGTGGGAGAGGAAAGATTGAGGACTTTTGATTAAGGATAGGAGTTGACGGGTGTGTTCATTGGCTGAGTTGATGTGTAGGTGAAGGATTAGGTGGATGAGGGCAATGGATTGTTCAGTTTGGAACTGGTATAGGGACTGATGGAAAGAAGGGTTACAGCCAGAGATGGGAACTTTAAGTGTGAGGCCTTTGGGGGTAATTCCAAATGTCAGACAAGCCTGAGAAAATAAAATATGGGAGTGTAATCTGGCTATGGCAAAGGCATGTTTGCGGAGGGAATGTAAATAAAACTTAATGGGGTAGTTGTGGGGGTGTTGTGAGGGTGACATGGTCTTAGAAGGTGGAAAGTGTAACATGAGGCTGAAATGAAAATGAAAATAAAAATATATGGGGAGAGATAAAGGTGAACTAGAAAGCAACTGGATATCTGGTGTGAAAAAAGGCGAAAAAGTGATAGTTAAAGCTGGGCTATGTTGATCTTGTGGTGAACTTGGGTTGGTAGACAACGATGTGCACAAAGGTTAGGTGGTTGTGTTGCCACAAACAGCTTTCACATCCCGCAACTACCCTCCCGACCTGGTACAGAAGAAAATAACCAGAGCCACTTCCTCATCCCCCCAAACCCAGAACCTCACAAAGAAGAACCCCAAAAGTTCCCCGCTTGTGACAGGATACTTTCCGAGACTGGATCAGACTCTGAATGTGGCCCTCCAGCAGGGATACGTCTTCCTCAAATCCTGCCCTGAAATGAGATCCATCCTTCATGAAATCCTCCCCACTCCACCAAGAGTGTCTTTCCGCCATCCACCTAACCTTCGTAACCTCTTAGTTAATCCCTATGAAATCCCCAAACCACTTTCCCTACCATCTGGCTCCTACCCTTGTAACCGCCCTCGGTGTAAAACCTGTCCCACGCACCCTCCCACCACCACCTGCTCCAGTCCTGTAACTCGGAAGGTGTACACGATCAAAGGCAGAGCCACGTGTGAAAGCACCCACGTGATTTACCAACTGACCTACCTACACTGTGAAGCTTTCTATGTGGGAATGACCAGCAACAAACTGTCCATTCATATGAATGGACACAGGCAGACAGTGTTTGTTGGTAATGATGATCACCCTGTGGCTAAACATGCCTTGGTGCATGGCTCACACATCTTGGCACAGTGTTACACCGTCCGGGTTATCTGGATACTTCCCACTAACTCCAACCTGACAGACCTCCAGAGATGGGAACTTGCCCTTCAGTATATCCTCTCTTCTCGTTATCCGCCAGGCCTCAACCTCCACTAATTTCAAATTGCCGCCGCTCATACCTCACCTGTCTTTCAACAACATCTTTGCCTCTGTACTTCTACCTCAGCTGACATCTCTGCCCAAACTCTTTGCCTTTACAAGTGTGTGTGTGTGTGTGTGTGTGTGTGTGTGTGTGTGTGTGTGTGTGTGTGTGTGTGTGCGCGCGCGTATGCCTGTCTTTTTTTCCCCCTAAGGTAAGTCTTTCTGCTCCCGGGATTAGAATGACTCCTTACCCTCTCCCTTACAACCCACATCCTTTCGTCTTTCCCTCTCCTTCCCTCTTTCCTGATGAAGCAGCCATTGGTTGCGAAATCTTGACTTTTGTGGGTATGTTTGTGTTTGTTTGTGTATTTATCAACCACTAGCGCTTTCGTTTGTGACATGACTTACCAAGTGAAAGTGCTGGCAGGTCGATAGACACACAAACAAACACAGACATACACACAAAATTCAAGATTTCGCAACCAACGGTTGCTTCATCAGGAAAGAGGAAAGGAGAGGTAAAGACGAAAGGATGTGGATAGTAAGGGAGAGGGTAAGGAGTCATTCCAATCCCGGTAGCGGAAATACTTACCTTAGAGGGAAAAAAGGACAGATATACACTTGCACACACACCCATATCCATCCGCCCATACACAGACACAAGAGGTGTATATGCGCAAAGAGAGAAAAAAGCATTTGAGTTTCTGGAATCACTACGAAGCAGTAGTGAGTGGGGGGATAGATAAGGAAGAGGCATGAGCAAAGAAGGAGAACATAAGCTAGAGTGGAATTAATCATGATAATCATTTAAGAAAAGTCAGTCTAATTAATATTCTGAGGAACTGATGGATTATAGGATAGTGGGACTTAAATATGTATGAAGACATATTATCTATGGAGAGTATAGCATTTGGGAAGTACAGGAGGGCTCTAGGGAGTAAAAGATGTATTAAAAAGTGAATGCAAAGTGTAGAATAAATGTGTACCTTTACCAGGGAATACTTAATTATAGTACACATAGGAATATATACTTGGGTAATGAACTGTGAGGCCTACTCAGACAGGATAAAGGGGGTGTACCCGGCCTTTACTAAATAAAGGACAGGTGTACCTATGTGGAGACGGGACGACCTGTGGCCTAAAAAGTAAAAATGTTTTATAAAGGGGCATACCTACCAGAATTGAAAGAGGATGTGCTCTCCTAAGGTCAACGCACAGGCAAGGTGTAGGTACTGATCCTAGGGGAAGGGGACAGTATCGTGACAAAAGTCACAAAATTTTATAGGAATTATTTTGAAAAATATGAATTCTGTGTACAACTAACATTATTGTGTTTCATATAAACAAATGAGTGTCAAAAGAACACTTTCATTTCCCCCAAAGTTCCCCCAAACTACAAGCTATAAGTTACAAACTAGTACAAAGAATGAGAACAGAAAATAGAATAATCAAGTGTCATGAATACCTGAAGGTCGTGATTGGAAATAAACTCAGAGTGTCACAATTCCTAACTACTGGTCAAGCTTACTAAATCACGAATGAATGCTCAGGTCTTGACATCAAAGTAAAGTGAAAATAAAATAAAGAAATGCTCAGCTAAAAATTGTTCTAGAGAAAACAAAGGGTTGTTATTGAAGTGGAAAATATATATATATATATATATATAAACCTATGTAAGAAATGCATACTGCCAAAATGTAAAATGTTATCATGTGTGATATTATGTACATAATGTTTATGTATAAAATATCGTGTGTTCGATCTGAAAGGGGGGGGGGGGTGGGAGGGGGGATATGTAGTGATTTGAGAATTTCTGTGTAAATCATAGAACCACTCAGCCTTCTACCATCTCAAACACACAATATTTTAGATTTGAGTGCAACAGAATGGAATCCTATCTACTGCACATCATATGTTTGTGTGTGATGGTTGGAAATAAGTCATGAGCAGAATGTAGACATGGCAGTCCAACTGCACCAACAAGAACTTGTCAGTCGAACCATGAACGTTTAGTGAAGTTGGACAGAAGAACCATGGAATGTTTATGCTACTCTGTTCTAATTGTGTTTTGACCATTGTTATAGTAATAAGAAAAGTTGAAAAAGAACCACTGAAAAACTTTTGTCATAGCTTTGTTAAAGGAAAAGATGTGTTTTTCTGATTCATGTTGAGAATGGGCATGGTGTGTAAGCCACCTTTCCCTTATATGTAAAATAACTTTGTTTCTAATGTTTGGAGACATGAGAGACTTACAAAACAGTACTTACTTATGTGATGAGTGGCATTTTGTAAAATTTCTCAAGTTCAAATATACCACGTTAGTTGAAGCAAATGAAACTTTGTATGTCTACTTATTTTATAAGTAGCAAAAGTCTTGAGAAATTACTGTAACTAGCAACATACTTCATAGGAGAAGAGAAAGACAGTTTACAGCAGCCGGCTAACCGTCAAGGAAGGTCCTCCAAACCTCTCAGGTAAGTCATATCATTAAAGGAGTGGGAGTTGGTATACCTATTTCAACTCTTAAATCAACATCCAAACCGTTAGAGAAGTTTAAATTGATAATTTTTAACTCTGTTAGGTTTCTCACAAAATGAGTCTTAAGAATATAATATTTCCCTAAGTTAGTTTTTCTGGTTAACATTTAAATTTGCCATTTCATAATAAATCAGAATGGTGTAAGTTATCATAAGGAAAACTTTTCAACAGTAAGCTAGACTAAACTATAGCATTATTCACAAAGAACCACTTGGGTAATTACTTTACCTGAGTTTCATTTGCTGGTACATCACAGCAAATTAGGTTGCTGGCCAGTGCTCCTGTGTGGAATTGTGGAATATCTGTGACTGGGACAGGAAGTTCACTCTAGGGCACGTTACATGGTGTACTGTTCACAGAGTATTGCATCAAATTCTAGTAAAAGCTTTATATCTATATATTTTGTGTGACGTATTACTGGTATATTCCCCTCTACTATATGATGGAATCTACCTACAGTGGTAGCCCTGACTACAATGTACACTGCAATAACTGCTAAATTTCATGCCAAGTCAGCTTCTTGCATGTTAACAATGCACCCATTGGAAACGAAACTTGTTTCATCAGCTCTGCAACACGGCTGTAATGCTGTAATGAGAAAGTGTCATTGCCCAGTGTTCTCATTGTCTTCAACAGCAGACAATCTGGAAAACTGGCCAGGATGCTAGTGCAAATCTTGCTTCACAAATCAAAGTGAACACAGCACAGCAATAGCCATCTATGGAGCCATTACTAATGAACTTGCAGTCTGAATAAACTATGGCAAGTTTCAGTGATACTTTATGTTCAATGTTTGTGTGCATGGATATCATGGCAACCCCATCTTCAGCATCTACTGCAACATGATACCTTTGAATGAAAAACTGTTGTTCAACATTGAAGCCATGTTTGGTGCTACAACCTCATTGTGGCTGTCATTAGCAGCTCTGGTTGTACCTTACTTTTCACCACCCACACTACATCTGTCGTCACATTATAAAACACATTGACAATGTACACCTCAGCCTAAGATTCCAGCTTTCCATCTGAATCAAGTGACATTGTGGTTTGCAATGGCAGAGAGCATCTTTTCTACGTCAGGCATAGAGGATGGAAATTAAAAGTTGTTCATGCTGATCTGCCATCTTGCTGAATATGCTGAGCCAGTTACTAACATAGTCACCCCTTGTACCTACAACAAAGTACGGTGCACTTAAGGAAGATTTGCTACAACTTTTCACTCACACACAGAGTAATAACTGTGCAGAGTGCTCACTGATAAACAAATTGAAGGATGGTGTCCCTCTCAATTGTAGCATCAACTACACACCCTGGTGGACCACGCTTTGATGCTGGAGGTGACACTCTGGATGATGTGGATAATGAAACTCCCACATCAACTACAGCTAGCAATGACTATATGTGAGGCAGAACCATTGTACAAGAACTTCTCCTTAGTGGACAGATTGTTTACAGTCATGCACCACAGGCAGCACATTATTGTAAGTGAATCCACTCCCACCATCCTGTCAACTGTCATGCTACCCAAACATATGTGATGCTGTCTGACTTCATGTGAAGCTGACATTCTGAACCCTGAATCCCCTCCTGAACACCAGACTGCAGAATGCACATGGTACCACACTGCTACCAGATAATGCCACATCAGTTGAAACAGCCACCTCATGGCTACACCACTATACTACCACTTGCAGTGTGACACCATTACTTGTAACTGTGAGCATCCCTAATTTATCCCAAACAAAAAATGCAGTAGGTGAGCTGGCTCACACAACAACATCAAGTCATTTATTTCCCACAACAATGACATCCACTGAAGGACATTTGTATATTCATGGTCAATCTTCAAACATGTACCTACCTATTTACAAAGATTCAGAACTACACATAGTGCTCCAGCAGATGCTCAAAATGTTGGATTGCAGCTTCATGTAGCTTATAAAGCAGGAACCTGTGTGTATGGCTCTGCAAATCATGTCACACAACTCATGGGTGTGTTATGCAGCCATTGGACTTTCTACATTGCTGATGTTGCTGAGCCTTTGCAGGGGATCAATTTTTTCAAGAGATTTTCTCTCTTCCCCAATCTTGACCAGGCTGCCTTATTTCATGAGAGACCCATCAGTCTGTCCCAGGGCTTTTTCCCTGGCTTTGCCATTGGCCTTGAACCAATGCTCATGCTGCCCATGGCCTACATCACTGCCAACACTGACCATTCTTCAATTATTGATAAGTGCATTGTGATGTTGGAAGTAGTTACCACAGTCCTGTAAAGTCTCCTCACGCCCTGCAATGACTCATGACTTTTATGCTGCACCAGTGAAAACTTGTGTCACCAAGTGCATGAAAAGTATCTCACACTTGCACATGAGTGTGAGCAACTCCACACCTTTCAGACACTGTGGTTACCTTGGACAGCCATCCCTCTGATGTCTGGCCACTCCTCCCCTCTGTGGCCCCAGACCTGCCACGATGAAATCTACAACAGGTCACTACATAACTTTCTATTATGTCCCTCTTGGTTCAGTAAATACACTCCAGCCTCTCAGATGACACACAGATAGGCTCTATCAGTGTGCTATCAGGAATGGTACAGTACACTGGCTTGATATGGGCCATGACATTTTTCACATGCCATACTACTTGCAGCTAAGGCAATGGTGAACAAATGTTGCACTCAAGTGTTATTCTTCATGTGGAAAGTGCTTGGCATCTCCCATAAAGTTGTTCATTAAGAAAGACCATTCAATATGGCTCTGTGGTGATGACAGGACTCTCGACTACCACACAGTTCAGAACAGCTACCTCATGATGACCAACATCGAAGACTTAATGAGTTTGGCTTTCAGGGGCTATTGTTATTAGAGTGATCAATTGCTGCAACAGCTATTATGAAATCCCCATGCACCCAGACAGTGGCACCAAGTCAGCTGTTATTATGCCCTTTGGCCTATTCAGTTTACTTGTTGTCATCTACAGACTCAAGAATGCAGCTGAAATGTGGTAAAAATTTATTGACAAGGTGCTTTTCAGGCTCAGTTGCTGTTATATCTACCTAGATGATAATATGTACCTAGCTGATAATTTAATTTTCTCTGCTGACTCTCAAAGCCATGAACTACAGTTTGAAGTCATTCTTGCTGTTCTCGATATCATGAGGGGGACCACCAGTGAAGAAAATCTGGAATTTCACAAGATGGCGATGATATTTCTCTGACATCTCTCAATGCTAACAGTATCAAACCAACACCAGATCATGATGAACTCAATCTCCAGCTGCCACCACCTCAAACTCATTGAGACCTTTGCTATTCCTCGGGTTATTTTCAGTGTTTACTACTGACACTTACCACACACTGCAGAGTTTCAAATACCTCTGGTTAAAACTCCTAGGGGCACACACACACACACACACACACACACACACACACACACACACACACACACACACACACACACACACAAAAGTGAAATTGAAACTTGTCTGGACTACAGAGATGCAAACAGTGGACTGCTCCAAGAAGTGTCTTCCAATGGCACATCCTGTATTGGACACCCAGCTCACCATCAGCATGGACATGAGTGATTCTGTTATGGGCTGTCCTCCAGCAAGAAGTGACAACTAGACACAGCCCCTGTTCTCCTTCTCCAAAAAACTGACAGGCTTTCAAACAAAATGGTCTGCAGTTAACTGTGAGTTGCTAGCAGTATATGAGGGTGGGTGCCTCTTCTGAGATGACACTGACCATAAGCAACTGGCAGACACCAAATGTTACATATCAAATATTTGTCAATCTACAACAATTTCACCATCTTAGTCTCACTGCCCAGTTCCCCTTGACGTCCATAATCTGCATAGATTAGACAACATTGTCACTGATTACCTCACATACGTGTACACAATCTCCTTCACTCTGAATTACAGCAGACTGGCTGAGATATAATAGTGGGTACCAACAACTTTTGCCTTATTCAATGACAATTCTTCTAATCTGAAAATAGGACACCGATTAGTTCCTGGTTCAGATTCCACCTTCTTTTGCAAAGTGTCCACCACAGGCTATAACTGCACCTCCCCACATTGATGCTACAGCCAATCTTCAATTGTCTCCGCAGCCTCACTCATCTGGGAGTTCTACCAACTACCTGACTAGGCACCAAGCACTTCATATGCCCAGGTGTTAGGTGTGACTGCTGTGCAATGACAGAGGCATGCCTCAAGTGTAAATGCTGTAAGGTGGGTTGCCACGCACAAATCCTCCTTTGCAGCTTTGACATATAGCGGATGCATTTACATTGTCTACACTTGGATCTCTTTTGACCCTATAACACAACCTGCTATTAGTTTGCATGTTATGCACAAAAATAAGTACAATATTTCCATTTAATAATACAAGAGCAAGTTTCTGCTAATGTTACACTTATGAAAGGAATTTAAAATGAGAATGATCATGTGTTAATGAAAGAGGTATCAGACTACTTTTCTTTATGGTAGCTTCTTCACAGTAGCTTCTTTACAGTAATTATGTAAAAGGTTGTAGCCTAATTAGCCAAAGTGGTACTAAGTATTTATATCATCCACCAAGAAAATTAACTCCTGTACAGATCTTCTCTTGGCAATAAACCAGTTTTGCAAATAGGAAATGAAACAGCAACACAAATCTAGCAACTATTAAAAAAGTTGGTTGTCATGAGCAGTACATATAAAAGCTTAAACTGTTCTGCTAATAAAAGGTCTCTTACTAACATATACAATCTGTGTTCAAAGTAAGAATGCTTAAATTCATTATACATTGATTATGCATTGTCACTACATAAATTGGACAGAGGAGGTTTTACCACAAAGGTACTGGGGAGGGGGAATAAAGAAAAACCAGATGCATGATCATTAAATTTTTGTACTGATTGATATGATAACTACATTTTTTCAGAGGAAGAACATACTTCCTTGCATTAAGTAGAGAATAAGTGAAACATAGGTGCCCTGAATCTGTTATAACTGAACAAGTTGTTGCCAGTTAAACTTTCAAGACCTTAAAAGTTGTTAATGCTGTCGCTACACTACATAAACACTTCAACTGTAATAATAATGATGATGATACTGGCTCAAAATTTAGTTTGTGGGCCCATGAAGTGTTACGTCAGTTTACTGGGTTACACACAAACACATGAATAAAACAACACACTTTTATGAACCTGTGATGCAGGTAATCATCAGTAGGCCTTTAAACTGCAATGGTCTTTAATCAGTTTTTATGATCACTGTCAGTCAGGTCAGTGTTCTATAATTATTATTATTTGAATGCTTATTATTTGCACCTGAAGCAAATAACTGGTCTGTGCACTAAAAAGGATCTTCTTGGCATCAGAGTATTACAATTCAGAGCCATCCAATAAATGCCACCATCTAAGGCATTATTCCCCAATCCTGCAGACTTACTTGACTTGTTCAACAAACAAGATGTGAACAGATCAGTGCTGGCCACTTACTCTCTTTGTTGCTGACTCTCTTTGTTTCATATGCACCATGTTTCAGTTATGTTCCCTATTAAGGATACATGAGTGAAACATCTTTAACACTTCATACAGTGTTGGCCACATATACGCATAAGGTTTGCAAAAACAACATATGCTTTACATTAATAGTAATACATGAAGTATAATTCCATCACATTCACATCACAATGCCACCAGTTACATTTAACATAAACATATCATCATAGAAACATGTCTTTGAGTTACTTAAACTTTGTGTAACAATGTGTACACATAAATGAAAATTACATATACGTAAATATAAGAGAGCACATAATTTTGGAACAGTTCTTTAGATAAATATTATTTAAAAGTTGCTTTGCTTACTGTCCCAAAGCCATACACCATGAAAAATTCAGAAAGCATGCCTATGGCATACGGTGTAATGATAACATATGGCCGACACGATAGGGCTATCCTTACAATCACCCTGTACTGAGCCATTCCAGGTGTTGAAACATGATAGTCACGCCTTAGATGTTGACTTAAGCAGCACTTCTAAGATTCTCTCCATCAACAGGATGAAACTATCACAGATCATCGCGACCTTAGATGACCCAACTGCTCTTCAAGACAGTGCTTTGAGAACTCAACCCTACGAGGCTCATGACCCTCTGAGCCAGCGACTATTACTGTTAGCATCCATGACTTTTGACTGGATAAAGTAGTGGTCAAACTGACTGACACAGAACCTTTGGTTGAAGCTAGTCATGTGGGTACAGCCTCACAGTCTATGATGACTGCTACCTCACTTACCTCAACCTTCTGCCTACCAACAACTGTGGATTTTGCTGCTGTGTTCCCTGGGCTTTTTTAGAAATTGAGCTCACTGTCACCATGCCAGCTAACTGTTCTCACTTCTCACTGCCCCCTGGCTAGACCAGCACTACCACAACTACCACCATCAATGGCAGATGCAAAATTGCCTCAAACCCCAAGTACCTCATCCTATGGCCAGACCCATCAAGTTCATGCCGTACCATCTGTACTCTGTATTCAGGAGACAGTCATTGACAAGAACCAGCAGTGCTTGCTGCTCAATGAGATCAACTCTCAGCACACCCTCCAGTGCTCTGCACTCTAGCGAGGGACCTTGGGGACATCATGCCAATGGTGTCTCTGAGCAGCATTCCTGTACAGAAGGGAGAACTAAGAGGTGAAATAGATCAGAGATTGAAAGTGGCAGAGGGAAAACCACTGACTAACATCATTAATAACACTGAAAAGGAAAAGGAACATTCAACCCCAACACATCAGGTGTCAACAGATAGGATAGATAATCCAAACATCTGTCTGCAGTTCAACCCTAATGAGGTGAAATAAATTGCAACTCTAACATGTAGCAGGTGTTGCTGACTTCTGTCTCTGTTGCATAGAGGTATTCAAAATATGATTCAATACATCAAAACAATGCCACACCAGCAACAGACAGTGCTGCATGGCTTCCTGCGTTGCTCATAGATGAGTGCCTACAATGACAAGGGCAGTTTTCGATTTTTTCTTCCAAAAGTAAGCAAACAAACCCAATCATGTTCATAATAGCCTTCTGGAACGTTTTCCCAAGAAACTGGACTGAACTACAAAAGAAACTCTTTGCGGTAGATTATACACAGGGTGGTGTCTTGCCATGGGCCACTGACATGGCAGAGAAATGTCACACCTACGAACAGTTTGGTAGAGCATTCTTAGGCACATTCTGGTCCATTACGGTAGAAGAGAGTTTGAGTCATGAAGTGTTTAATCTGGTTCCATTCAGCTGTAAACACAGAATCCTCAGAAAATACTTTGAGAAATGTCTAAATAAAATCCGTTACTGGACGTAGAAGTTCTAAACATTTTGAAAACTGACTACTGGCTAACATAAGTGAGAAACTAATCACCGCTCCTGAGCACAATACAGACAATTTCCTCTCAGTTCTCAATTCGACATATCTTATTTATGAAGAGAAACCTGTACAACCACAAAGTGATAGTGTGCAGGCTGACCCCACATGAACTAATGCACAGCAAGGCAGGAATGCAGTAATGACCAACAGAATTGACAGCCATATCCCCTTGAAACAACACCAGCAGGTAAACATTTGTAGCACAAAGGGTAAAAATTCAACTTAATATATAAATTAACCAAGGACAGAATTACAATTAGACAGGTTTCAATGGCCAGAGAGGATATAGCCAGCAAGCGTGCATTGTGCTGCAGACTGGGGACAACTGGCAGGTGCAGAACACAACTGGGTGACAAAATATTCCACTGCCAACTGAGTATAATCAGTACAAACAAAAATACATTTCATATAATGGCCAGGGACAATGAAATTTTGAATCAAGAGCTGCACACTATGTTAACTGGTTAGACAAGATGCACAATGTACACATAGTTGAGGCTACCCCTGAAGAGGTGGTCAGTGTTCAGGGTAATTTGGAAAACTTGAACCATTATTGATAGTCCCTCATTTGATGACCGGTAATAGGGGATGAGCATGGAACCAGTTAAAAAGCTGTTTTCTTAGATATAACAACTATAGTGATATCAAAGATGACCTTCATCAGGAAGATGTTACCAACTATGTACATGACAATAAAGACACAGTACAGACAGTAATCAGTGCACAAATACTTGGTTTAAGGTACCTGTAGTACTGGATACTGAAGCTAACTTGAATATAATTTCATAGGGTTTGTTAAACCAATTATGAAAATGAGGACACATACTGATGCTTCCAGTCCAAAGCTGTAAACTCCTAACAGCTGTAGGAAGTAAGTCTAAAGATGTACAACTGTAGGCATGGATTCCTATTCAAATTGATAAGTTATCTTTACAATATATTTGTCTTGTAGTTGAAAGGCTGATAGTGAACTCCCTTATCAGCACGGGAACCTTTAGCAGTTACCAAATACAAACTGCCATCGGAAAGGGGAAATCTCATTTCGCTGTGGATGACGAACAATATTCAGTAGACCTACTCAAGTCAAAAGCCAGAGGAAGCAAACCAAAACACATTGCTGATATTTGAATACAATTCTTCTATCCGTCTGTCATGTTTGTAAACACACAGGAAATTGAGCAACCATAGGAAGAGGAAATAGGCCCTGAGATCGTGTGTGTGAAAGCAAGTGAGTCAGTGTGTCTTACAGAAGAACAAAAGGAGGAGCTGCAGGAGCTTTTAATATATTACACTTGTGGCATTGATGAGGTCAACACCAGTATAGATCTGAGTATCATCTTTGAACTAAGCTAAAAATTATCTTTGTGTAGTTCTGCCATCCAGTTATTTGTTAGCCATAGTTGTCTAAAGAGGTGAATAAATGAACTCCTAATAATGTGTTGTTTGGTGTAATTGACCTGAACTACACCTCATGGTTACCCCGAGTTGTAACGTTTTCCATTTTCATCGTTTTACTTTGTCCGTGGTTCCGCATTGGTTATTTTCGCATTTTCGTGTGTATTACAACAACACAACATTCAAACAATGGCTTCAGCCCAATGCCTAACGCTGGATTTTGTGATCGACATGTATCATGTTGCTGGTGATGTACACCCACCAGGACTGCAACACAATCCCTCTCACTCGACGATTATGCCGATTTCGCCACACGTTTTCATGCCTGCAAGAATAGGTGAGGTTAGGAGTATGCATGGCTCCAGCTATCAGATGTCTTTGTTCCCACAACATGTGCCCTTCCTAATTGATGGTGCAGTTACCTCTTATGGATATCTTTGCAGTGCGGGATCAATGGCGATTTCTGCAAATACTATGTTGGATAACCTACCATCACCAGGACAATGGTTTGCCACTCTGCAATCTGTACAGTACCACGCAGATTCCTGCCATGTGGCCAGAACTGCTTTGTTCACAGGTCAAGCGCCTTAGCACCCAACCACAGCCACGCCTGCCTTGGTTCAGCATCAGCACATGCCCACCTCAGCCTGCAACAGGAACAATAGCTTGTTATCTGTGCCTGACCTCCATTTTCGCCTTACTGTTACGCCTCAGTGTTTTGTGCCATGACATTCACCTTATCCGCACACCATTTTGAGTGAAGTGAATATGAACAGTGAACATTCACACATTCTGCCTGACGTTTAACATCATTTTCCTCACTGTGCTCCTGGACAGCCTGCACCTCCGCAGCCTCCCTGCAACACAGGTGGCTCTGACTCTGATTGTACGTTGAGTTTTCCATGGACTGGCACGCATTTTCAAACTTTGAACATTTTCTCACCTGTAGCCCCTGCGGCGGCTTCAGTCAAGCTTCTGCTACCATTCTCAGCACATCTCGGTGCCTCATCCACGTCGGTCTTCCGCAACACGTCAATCTGAACACACCTACAACATGTCGAACTTCTGCAACCGCAATTGACACATTACTATGTCGGCCTTCCACATCTCATCGTATCGCGCTCAGCCACAACGCATCACCTTCACGCTTCCACCCGCTCAGCCGTTATCGCCACATACCCTGGAGACACACCCTCCTGGAATACTGCGGCAACAGCAGCTTACTTCAGGCAGTACCCCGATGAATTCAACTCAACATGTTCTTCCGAACATTCTACAATGCTTACAGTTGCCGCTGCTGTTCAATCCTGACAGGGCAACAACCTGGTTCAAAATTGTGGATGAAGTGTTCGACCATTTCAAACTTGACGAATCAACCAGATTTCTGTGCCTTATCACCCACCTGCATGACCAGGTGGACTTGATTGCTGACCTGGTCGACACCCCGGACTCAGCTACTCGGTACACTCTAGCCGAAAAGACAGTTCTACGTTGGCTTGCGCACTCTACTGAGACAGCAATACGGCAAGTGCTTCACATCAAGCAACTAGGCCATGACAAACTTTCACAACTCTGGAGACAGCTACGGGCCCTGGTCAGCGACGATCTACTCTCTCACTCAGCTCTCCTCACCATCTGGTCAGATGAAATACCTCCTCACATCCACTTTGCTCTGATTCAGAGGTCTCCCGAACCTGTCGAGCATGAATGACAATTGCTGACAAACTACATGATGCATCACTGCTCTATTTCGCCAGCCACTGCCTACCTGGCAAGTCTCAGGTTCAGGCGCCTCGTCCCGCAGACGGACGCGGCCAGGGCCGCACTGTACCAACTGTTCTGCTCTCTCAGGGATGCAGTAAACAAACAGCTGGGACGTCAACAGCTCTGCCCTCGGTCACGCCCCCTCCTGCCACCGAACCAGCTGTGTCTACCGAATCTCAACCACCACCTCTGGCAACGAACTTTCTGCAGGAAATGCAACCGCACTACCAATACTGTTACTTCCACACATGGTTTGGTGGGGTGGCACAGAACTGCAGACCACCCTGCTGCTTCCCAAACGCCAATCGCAGATAGGTCAAGGTGTCACCTCCTGCGCACAACATGACAGGCACCTCCCAGTGCTCCATTTTGTCCGGGAACAATTGGATAATTACGGATGACTTTATATTAAAGACATTTCATCGGGATACTTTTTCCTAGTGGACACAGGCACCGATGTTTTGCTGCTGCCTACATCCTTAGTGTCGTTGAACATCCGTCCTCATCATACTTCACTGCAAGTTGTGAATTCAACGAAACTACAATTCTTGGGTTCAACCTCCCACGTCATCTCAGTCTCCGCAAACTGCAAACTCCAGTGGAATTTATTAGTGTGCAGTATTGAGAAACCTATACTAGGGGGTGGGGGTTGTTTGGGGAAGGAGACCAGACAGCGAGGTCATCAGTCTCATTGGATTAGGGAAGGATGGGGAAGGAAGTCGGCTGTGCCCTTTCAAAGGAACCATCCCAGCATTTGCCTGGAACGATTTAGGGAAATCATGGAAAACCTAAATCAGGATGGCCGCACATGGGATTGAACCATTGTCCTCCCAAATGTGAGTCCGAATCTATACTAGACATTGACTTCTTTCGACACCACAAACTTTCACCAGACCTAGAGCAAAACACTGGGTTTCATCACCTGCCCAAAACTCACTTTGATGTGCTCCGTCGAGCAAACCCACCTGTGACACATCATTCTGGGCTCATCTCATCTGTACATGCTCGTCTCTGTCAACGACATTACAAGAAACAATGCACAAGTGCCTTGTCGAGCTTAAAAACGTCGCTCACCTATGCAAGGAAAACTTCGAGCTCTCCCTCCAGCTACACGAAATTCAGCTCCAGTTCTCTGACGCAGCAAACGAATTCCAGACACTGCAGCAAGGACAAAGCGAGGTCAGTAAGTGTGCCAAATCTGCTTGTAGTCCCAGCAATGAAGCCTCCATGTGTTTACCTCCCACTACCCCTCGCAACTGTGCTATCTACCATAATGTGTACTGACAGATCCACAGGACCATACCCCCCTAACACGGCAGCATTTGACACTCGGCTGGACACGAGTGTGCATGCGCGACGAGTGTCACGTGTTCCTGAACTGACAGCTCCTACCTCTCCCCTCTCAGACAGCACCTCAAACTATGCAACTTCGGCTCCTGCGTGCCGCCATTCGACTGCCACTGACAACACAAACAGTTCACTCGCACTTAGATCTTCGCCCGCGACCATGCTGTCACAGGCCGTGCCCTCGGACAATGGACTCACTAACACTTCACGAGCTCTACCAAACTCACCTAACCACGGTGCCACTGCTTCGGGCTGGCGGCCATCTTGTCACATTGACTCCTGGGACACTTTGCTGCCTCGGCTTCCGTTGGATCCATCAAGTGGCTCTGAACACCACAATCTCGCCTCGCCTGCCCTGCCCGCCTCCCGTGCCGCCGGCAACAGTTCCGTCATCACCAACGGCACGGTTCACAAGCTTCGCCTCACGCCAGGCCCTCTGATCTCCAGTAAACCACGTCGACTTTGTCCCGAGTGCATCTCTGACCTTAAAAAGCAGATTTCTGAACTTCTAAGCTCCAGCGTCATCGAACCCTCTGTCAGCAGCTGGTTTACGCAAATTCATATGACACCCAAGAAAGATGGGTTCTGACACATGTGTGAAGACTACCGTCGACTAAATGCACGAATAATTATGGACACCTACCCCATACCCAATATTGCTGACTTTACCAGTTCCCTCGCAGGTGCGACCACCTACTCTGTCATTGATTGATAACGGGGGGATTACCACCAGATCCCCATGGCTCCTGAAGACATTAGTCACCACCCCAATCGGGTTATTTCAGTTTCAATTCATGCCCTTTGGTCTGAAAAACACAACCCAGATGTGGCAACGCTTCATCAACAAGGTGCTATTCAAACTAAAATTCTGCTTTGCATATCTTGATGAAATTCTTGTGTTCAGCTCCTCTGTCGAGGACAACATTCGTCATGTGCAAACTGCTATGAACACTCTCGCGGCAGCAGGCATCAAGACCAACCAGGACAAATTGCAGCTACATCAACCTGCTGTCACTTTTCTTGGTTTTTGGGTCTCTGCTGACGGCATTTCACCGCCCCCTGACAAAGTACAAACAATACTAAACCTACCCAGACCTTCATCATTCAAAGAGCTCTGGCACTTTCTGTGGATGGTTAATTATTACCGCTGTCATCTACCTTGGGCTGTGGAGATTCAGGCTCCACCGACGGACGCCTTGGCGGGCACCAAGACTTCTGGATCTCGGCCCGTTCCATGGACCCCTGCTATGACTGCCTCTTTCACTGCCCTCAAAAATCTTCTTGCTGAGGCCTGCACCGTCGCACATCCTCAACTCAATTTGCAGCTTTTCATCACCACAGACCGAGCAATCGGAGCTGTCCTTAGCCAGACAGTCAATGGCCAAACTTCGCCTCTGTAGTCCTACTCGCGCAAGCTCACCAATGCACAACAGAAATATTCCGCGTTTGACAGGAAGTTGCTCGTGGTCTACAAAGTGATCAAACATTTTAAGACTGATGTTGAGGGACGCCCTTTCTATGTTTTAGCAGACCACAAACCCCTGCCTGTGGCCATTCCAAACCTGTCAGCTGACCTGCCTCCTCGCCGCTTCAGATACATGGACTTCATATCTCAGTTCACCACCGATGTCAGACACATAAAGGGTGCTGGCAATATAGCTGCTGATTTCCTTTCACATGTCGACGCCGTTCATTCACTGCTAGACCTCTCTGAACTGCCTACCCTCCAACTCGCCGACGACGACACACAAAACCTGATTTCAGACGCTACCTCTTCACTATACTTCGTCCGCATCACCTTCCCTGGCATTTCTGGTGAGATCAGATGCAACGACAGTACGGGCACATTACGCCCCCTCATCCCAACCATGCTCTGTCAAGCTGTCTTCAACACACTGCATAATTTAGCCCACCCTGGTGTTCGTGCACCCGCCCGCCTCATAGCGGAGCGCTTTGTTTGGAGAAATGTCAACAAGGACTGTCCACAATGAGCACAATCCTGTGTTGTATGCCAAAGCTGCAAAGTACACAAGCACACCTTAATCCCCCCCCGCCTCGGTGCCTTTTCGATCCCTCCTGGGCGTTTCCAGCATATTCATATTGACATTGTCGGCCCTCTCCCCCCATCTAACGACTTTCGATATGTTCTCTCGTCTATCGACCGAACAACTCACTGGGTCAAGGCTGTCTTCCTCCCCAATATCATGGCAGAAACTGTTGATCGACTTTCATGGAGTCACGGGTATCGCGTTTAGGATGTCCAGCTATCATCACGACTGACCAGGGCAGACAATTCGAGTCTACCCTGTTCAACGAGATTTGTAACATTGTGGCATCTGGCGCATCCATACCACAGCATATCACCCGCAAAATTAGGCTAGTTGAGTGCTGGCACCACAGTTTCAAGGCGGCTCTTTGATGCCATGACCCTCTATGGATGGAGGCCCTTCCCCTTGTTCTACTTGGCATTCATGCTATCTATAAGGAAGACCTCAAAGGCACAATAGCCGAGTTCATATATGGCCAGAACATTGTTCTCCCTGGCAAACTTGTGAGCCCTTCAACTTCTCTCCTTCAGTCTGACTTACCTTCCTTTGAAGCGCCAGGGCGTCATACTGGGCATGCTGGTCATGCGACGACAGGTAGGCTGGTGGTTTGCGAGAGGAATGGAGCAACAATGACTATGTCTCCGGTGGGCATGGCAAACCCCAAAGTATGTCCAGGTCGACTTCGGGTAGGGAATGGCGGAGGTTGTGTCATGAGCACCAGATGAGGGGAAACATATGACAAACAGTGTGTCATCGCATAGTATTATAGAGATGTCATAGCTTATGTCCAGTGGGGGGGGGGGGGGGGGGGGGACAGGCACAAATACCTAGAGCGAGGGCAAGTTCAAGATGGGGGGGGGGGGGGGGGAGCCATGAGAAACCTCGACAGGGCGAGGCCGGCGACAGGGGAGAGATCGAAGGGCCCGGCGACGAGAGTGTGATCATAGGTAAGGTCAGCATGGGGAGCATGTGATCACTAGACCGCAGATTTTAGGTAAAAACCTATTTTGTTCCTGAGTTCCTATTTGCATAAAAATTTGTAGTTATGCATTTCATGACTATTTACACTTAATAGTGTTAATTCTATAGGACCTAAAAAAGTCTATTTCGACGTTAGTGCCTATTTTTGCCTATTTCGGCTTTAATATCCTCAAAAGTGCCTATTTCACCATAAGACAGTGGCTCCAAGTTTTTCCACACTATACGACAGATGGAAAACAATATTTTCTGCTCAGCGTACAGCAAGGTGGCTATTTGATATGCACTCATGCTTCGTATTTGCCTAACACTTAGGTCTTTTTTTTATTTTTTTATATTGCTATCCCTGTTAATACCAAATACTCTTTATAGGTGTTTTATTATTCATATGTAAAAACTAGATTACGGATCTTTAGGTTAAAACCTATTTTTTTTCCTAAGCTCCAATTTGCATATAAGTTGGTACTTATGCATTTCATGACTAACTAAACTGAATACAGTTAATTCTATAGGACCTAAAATTGCGTATTTCGACGTTGACGCCTAATTTTGCCTATTTCAGCATCAAAATCCTAAAATGTAGCTATTTCGTTAATCTGACATAGAATTCTTGTGTTTTCAAAGATTAGAAAAAGGAAGTAAACTTAGGGCTATACGTCTTGTCAAAGGCAAAGGTCGTTAGAGACTGTTTACAATTCCTTTGCTTGCCTTACTACCAACAATACTCTTGGCACGTTTGAATGGCCATCCATCCAAGTACGCACTGAGCGTGACAGTACTTAACTTCGGTGGCCGAATGGAAACTGGTCAAAGATTTTAGTTACACATTCGAATCAAACGTGGGAGTACTAAATGTTATATGTCAAAATATTTCGTTTGTAGGATTCTGGCCAGCTGTGTAATTTCACAAACAAATGGTTTCATAGGCCTTAAGCTGAGCACGGATTAAAAAATCACAATGTTAATTGTAGGCGCCCTCTATAGCTAAATTACTGCCCTTCGCGCATTTTTTCTATGCTGTCTACAGGTAGTCCTATCAAACTACTCTCTTATGTGAAAGGTATTATACGTAAATTTTCCGGTTCCAAAAATAATTTGCCGGTAGTGAGATGTTTTCATCTGAAGCACCAGTAGATTCCATTTACTTGTTCAGAAGGGGCGGCCATCTATCAGGTGCCATATGTCCAGCAATGAGTACGGTATTTCCCCTACCGCTCCCATGCACCGCAGGTCATTGTTCACTTTTTCCCAGCGAAAACAAATCAGTACATTGTGTAGCGACCAACGTGTTAAGTGTTACTGACATTCTAAGTGCAAATAAATTCTAGTTTCTGTGTGAGAATACTACGCCATGCCGAAAACAGCTAGGTCAAAGTCTACTCATGCTGCAGTGCACAGAATCCGAGAAGATGTTGGAGAATCTTGTATATGGATTTCTGTGGATGAAACTACTGACAGTCTTGGCCGTTACATTGAAAACCTTATTATTGGCAAGCTAGATCCAGATGCACCATCCAGGGCTCATTTCATTTACTCAAGACAGCGTGCAAAAACTAACCAACAAATGACAGCACAGTTTGTGAACAATGGGCTTAAGGTGCTATACCCAAACGGAGTGGATGAGAATAAGGTACTTCTGGCCATCACTGGTGCTGTTGCATATATGACAGCAGCATTTCAACAATTAAAAGTATTCTACCCATTGATGCTGCATGTAACTTGTGTAGTGCATGGGATCAACCGCATTGCAGAGGAAGTAAGGCTACACTTTCTTAAAGTAAATAAAATAATATCTATGGTGAAGAAAATTTTTGTTAAGGCACCAATAAGAATACAGTCATTCAAAGAACAGCTTCCAGATGTCCCATTGCTGCCAGAGCCTGTTGTCACCCACTGGGGCACATGGCTGATAGCAGCAGAATGCTATAGTCCACATCTCTCAGCTGTCCAGAAGGTGGTTGAAAACATACCAGAGAATGCTGCGACCGTAACTGCAGCAATGGAGTTACTCAAAGATTCTTCTTTAAAACGGGACTTATCTTACATTAGGGCCCACTAAACATTTATGGAAAGAATAATTTCACAGTTAGAAGGCTCAGGGAGACCTATCTTCGACAATATTTCTTTGCTGGAAGAAGTGAAGATGAAAATTAATGAAGCGCCAGGTGAAGTAGGGGAAAAAGTACGGGCAAAAATGCAAATGATTTTGCAAAAGAACACTGGCCTGAAGGAGTTGTGTGCAGCTGCCAACATACTTAGTGGAAAATCCAGCACTGCTGACTGCAGCATTCCTGTCGAACGTGTGCCAAAAATTAAGTATGCTCCTGTCACATCTGTTGATGTAGGACATTCTTTTTCAGCGTATAAATTGATTCTGACTGACAGACGCCACGGTTTTTCATTAGAAAACCTAGAAAGGGCATCAAGGGACTGTAGACTTTAGTGTGTGACATAAATATAAACTTGATACAACCACCTGTTCTTGAGCAAAATGGTTTTAACATCAGATAGACAGACAATCAGCTGGATAACAAAGTGATTCTATAAGGTTTCTGTTTTCACTAACTAATTTTGTAATTTCTTGTGTGTTTAGCTAACTGTTCGTTAGTTTTCATGCAGTTTTACAGTTTTTGGTACATCTCTCAGTATCACTGAGTGTGAACACTTTTTTATTGTTCTCAGAATAGTTTTTTTTTATACTCATTTCTACATTTAATTTAGAAGGTAGATATTCAGGCTATTATAAATATGATACTACAGCTTAAATTGGTGAATAAAATTGGCCAGTTGTTTAGTATACCACAGATTTTGTCTGTCTGGAAACTACTTTGGAGGCCTTGTCAGTTATTTAATAATTAATTACTGAAAATAGTGTCAAAAACAAATTAGAAAAAACTATTAAAATATTACTTTCACTAACAAATCCTCACTTTAACTGTAATGTGTCTCATCACAAACTGGCCAATTTACTATCAGTTACTCATACAGTGATCACAAATTTGAGGGCAGAACTACTTATATGACACTTACTAAAATGGAACCTACTTATGTGAAGTGCAGTTTTCAATTTGACAGAAATACTGACTTTAATGCGGTGTAAATTGCACTGTCCTAGTAAGCTTTTCAGTTTAGTGAGCTTGTGCTTATGTATTGTTATATCACAACCTGCCTTCCACATCCCCACCTATCATAATAAAAATGTCCAAATACTAAAAAGTGCAGAGATGATATCCTTTGGTAATCCATTCAGAGGTACTACTGATAACCTAAAACCATCTAGCTTCAGATATCTGTTCTTAACAGAAAATATCTAGATCAAATCTAGAGACTGAGCACTTGATTTATCACTTCATATAAACTTTCAGTCCACTTCTTATGCGATACTTTCTTCATTATCTATTTCCTGTACTGTAGTGTGATAAGAGATGTTTTTTTAGAAATATAAATATATATAAATAATCAACTGAATGAAAAGAGGATGGCAAAACTTACATCTTCCATTTCTTCTTTCTCTTCATGTGCCTCTTTTGCTTCTTTTGCTTCTTTTGTTAGCTGCCTAATTGTTTCTAGGAGATGTTCCCTCTCACGTGTCCAGGCAGCGACCTCTCCTGGATGTTCTTTCCTGCCCTTTTTTGAAAGTAGAGAAGTAATGCGCCGCTTTTCTTCACCTACAACTGTTTCCAGTTGTTTCTCTTTAGTTTTCCACAGTGCAACTGCAGATGGGATATGCTCTTCTGTCAGATTCTCTACTTCTAATGTAAGCTTTTCATTGTCTCTATGCAGACGTCTGTTTTCATCTCTGAGAGCTTGTAGTTCAGCCTCCAGTTTCTGAAATTCTTGGGTATGGTCCTCTATTGCCAATGGCAGATCAGATATTTTTCTAGATTGAAGTCTCTGGATTTCATCTTTGAGATTAGTGACATTCACTGTAAGATCCTCTATTGTACTTGTTGCATCAAGAAGTTGTTTGTTCAATAACTTGTTATCTTCCATAAGCTGACTCATCTCTTTCTCTCTGTTTTTTTCATCAAATGATGCAATTTGCTCTGCCTGGAGTATTGGTGTCTGTTTTCCATCTTTGAACTTCCTGACTTCCTCTTCAAGTTCCCTTCTAATGGTATTTGCATCTTTAAGTTCCTTCTGTAGTGACTCATTCTGATTTCTTAGTTCATTAATAATTTTGTCACTATCTATATCTGTTTTAATTATTTCCACAGGTTTTTCCACATACTTCACAACTTCTTTTGCACTGCTGCTTGTAATATCAGTTAAGGACTCATGCCTCCTCTTCAAAAATTCATTCTCTTCCCTTAACTGATTGATAATTTGTGTGTCATCAGTTTCATCAGACAAAACTTGTTCTTGACTACTCTGTGCCAATTTTCGTGCATCTTCAAGCTGTTTTCTCAACATTTCATTTTCTTGATTCATCTGATTAATAATTTTTGTGCTATCTGGATCTCTTTGATGCTTCACTCTTGCCTCTTCAGTTTCTTTTAGTAGTCGCTCATTTTCAGTACTGAGCTCCATAATAGTTTTCTCATATTCACTTTCATTATCACTTGTCTGATGTAAGGCCTTTCTTGCATCCTCAAGATCTTTCCTCAATGACTCATTCTCTATTTTGAGCTGTCTGATAACCACTGCACTTTCAGGCTCTACAAAGGATGGTTCTGGAGCTGCCAATACCTGTGGAACAGTCTCCATGGTTTTGTCAGCAGGAATTTGTTTTACTGATGCTGATATTTCATCTTTAAGTTGCACTGATTTAAGAGCATCATTTCCATCTGTAAGCTTTCTAATTATATCCTGAAGCTGTAGTAACTCATTTTTCAATGATTCATTTTCGTTTCTCAGTTCATTAAGGGTACTTTCAAGACTTTTAATCATGTTATTTGCATCACTAAGCTGCTTTTGCAATGACTCAATTTGACTTCTCAGTTCATCAAGAGTGCTTTCATTTTCTGCTTCTGCAGTAGATGTTCCACCAATCAGTTGTTCCACTTCAGAAATACCTTGTATTTCAACATTTTGTTGCTGCGGTGCTTTAATTACTTCCACAGGTTTCTCTATATATTTGATGATTTCTTTCGGAACACTTTCCTTAATTTGTGTTGTATCTAATTGTTTTTTGAGTAATTCATTCTCTTCTTGTAGGTGACTCATTCTTTCAATTGCGTCACTAAGCTGTTTTTCCAATGATGCAATCTGATTTCTCTGTTCATTAAATATCCTTCCAGTGTCTATGTCTGGTGCTACTTCAACAACATGTGGTATTTCCAGACTTTGTTGCTGTGGTGCTTTAATTACTTCCATAGGTTTCTCTACATATTTGATTGTTTCTACTGGAACACTTTCCATTATTTGGGTTGTTTTTCGTCGTTTTTTGAGTAATTCATTCTCTTCTCTTAGTTGAACCATTGTTTCAGTTGCATCACTAAGCTGCTTTTGCAATGATTCAGTGCGAGTTCTCAATTCCTTCAAAATCCTTTCATTGTCCACTTCTGCTATAGCAGGCTGATTTTTGAGTAATTCATTTCCTTCTTGTAACTGACTCATTGTTTTAGTTGCATCACTAATCTCATTTTTCAGCACTTCAATTACATTTGTCAGTTCATCATCACCTTCTGCAATGGATGTTCCAACACTCTTTTGAGCTACTTCAACAATATGTGCTATATCAATAGTTGGTTGCTGTGATTCTTTAATTACTTCCACAGGTTTCTCTACATATTTGATTATTTCTACTGGAACACTTTCCATTATTTGGGTTGTTTTTCGTCGTTTTTTCAGTAATTCATTCTCTTCTTGCAGCTGAACTATTTTTTCAGTTGCATCACTAAGCTGCTTTTGCAATGATTCAGTGCGAGTTCTCAATTCATTAAAAATCCTTTTATTGTCTACTTCTGCAGTAGCAGGCTGATTTTTGAGTAATTCATTTTCTTCTTGTAGCTGACTCATTGTTTTATTTGCATCATTAAGCTGCTTTTTCAACAATTCAATTACATTTGTCAGTTCATTAATCATCCTTTCCTCTTCAACTTCTGCAATGGATGTTCCAACACTCTTTTGAGCTACTTCAACAACATGTGCTATATCAATAGTTGGTTGCTGTGATTCTTTAATTACTTCCATAGGTTTCTCTACATATTTGATTGTTTCTACTGGAACACTTTCCATTATTTGGGTTGTTTTTCGTCGTTTTTTGAGTAATTCATTCTCTTCTCTTAGTTGAACCATTGTTTCAGTTGCATCACTAAGCTGCTTTTGCAATGATTCAGTGCGAGTTCTCAATTCCTTCAAAATCCTTTCATTGTCCACTTCTGCTATAGCAGGCTGATTTTTGAGTAATTCATTTCCTTCTTGTAACTGACTCATTGTTTTAGTTGCATCACTAATCTCATTTTTCAGCACTTCAATTACATTTGTCAGTTCATCATCACCTTCTGCAATGGATGTTCCAACACTCTTTTGAGCTACTTCAACAATATGTGCTATATCAATAGTTGGTTGCTGTGATTCTTTAATTACTTCCACAGGTTTCTCTACATATTTGATTATTTCTACTGGAACACTTTCCATTATTTGGGTTGTTTTTCGTCGTTTTTTCAGTAATTCATTCTCTTCTTGCAGCTGAACTATTTTTTCAGTTGCATCACTAAGCTGTTTTTGCAATGATTCAGTGCGAGTTCTCAATTCATTAAAAATCCTTTTATTGTCTACTTCTGCAGTAGCAGGCTGATTTTTGAGTAATTCATTTTCTTCTTGTAGCTGACTCATTGTTTTATTTGCATCATTAAGCTGCTTTTTCAACAATTCAATTACATTTGTCAGTTCATTAATCAACCCTTCCTCTTCATCTTCTGCAATGAATATTCCAAAACTCTTTTGAGCTACTTCAGAAATATGTGGTACATCAACAGTTTGTTGCTGTGGTATTTCAATTAAGTCCACAGGTTTCTCTGCAAATCTGATTGATTTCTTGGTGATACTTTCCATAATTTGGGTTGTAGATGTAAGTTGTTTTTCGAGTAACTCATTTTCTTCTTGCAGCTGATGCATTATTTCAGGAGTATATGTAGTCCTTCTTTCAACGTGTTTCTTTAGTAATTCATTTTCAGCTGCCTGATGACTTAAAAGTTTCTTTGTAGCTGATTCATCATCTGAAGAGTCAATACTTTGAACTACATCTATCTTTCTGGATGCACTAATTACCTCTATAGGGATTTCCAAATTAGTGGGTGGTCCTTTTGCAGATGTCTTCTGTCTCAAATTGTATATATCTGACATTAAAGGCATTAAATGAGCTTCTAGTTCGTCTAATTTCTTCAATATTTTCTCATTAGCAGCACAGCATGTGCATAATGTGCATTTCTTATCCTCTTCTGACGTTTGTTCCCTAAGTGCTGCAATTTCTGACTCTCTTTGCTTTAAAAGTTTCTCTAATCTTAAATTTTCTTCCTTGATAGTTTCAACAGTGCAGTTTGTTACATTTACTATTAATTTCTCATGGAGGCATCTGACTTCTTTAGTCAGTTCCTTAATACTATCTGTGTCAGCAGATAGCTTGGTTTGTTCTGGATAATCTGTCACAAAGTTTGTCAATCTAGACGCCAAATCATCCGCTTCAACTTTTAGCTGTTCGTTTTCATGCTTTCTAGAGGAGAGAATGGATGAACTCCTCAGATTCTGCATCAGAAGATGATCATTTTCAATATTTATTTCTAATAGTTTATGATGCAGTGTGTCAATGCCTCTTCTGAGATTATCCACAATGTCTTGAAGTCTCTTATTTTCTTCTTTAGCTGCAATCAGTTCATTGCACAAATTTTGCATTTCCTCTGAAGTACTACCATGCTCACAAATTGTGGTTGATACTTCACTAATGTTATCTGGCAAGACAGTCCTCAGTTTTTCAATATCAGATTTGAAGCTAGCAATAAGCCTCCATAACTTTTCACTTTCCATCTTCTGTGCTTTATACTGATTTTCTAACAAATGAACTTCTCCCATTCTTTTAAGCCTATCATCACTAACTGCTGCCTGTGCTGCTTCTTTCACAACATTTTCAGTATTTATTTGCAGCCTGTAAAGAAAGTCTCTCATGCTCTGAAATCTTAGCCTTTCAGCTTGCAATTGATTTTGTAGTAAAAGTGCCTCTTCCTTCACAGATTCCAGTGACTTTCCTTCTAGTTCAAGAACTCTTAATTCACTTAATTGTAACAATGTGTTTCTCTGGTCTATAATTTCATCATTTTGCTTAGAGATTAAGCTCAATAGCTGCTCATTTTCCATTTTACAAGCTTTCAGCTGATGATGCAAGAGATCCAAGTCTTTAGCTCCCTAAAAAAGAAATAATTATCAATGTAACATTAAAAACAGAGCCATTATAAGAAATTCTTATCATTATGGCGCTGCAGTAATTACAGGGGCAATGGTAAGGAAAATAAGACATCAGGTCAGTATAAAGATACTCAGAGAAGAAACACAGACAAAAGGAAATATAAAAATATGTAAAGATGTTTTGTTTTCCAATATTTTCATATTGTATTTGAGACAAGAAACTGGAGAATAATATTTATATCGTCTTTAGATCACACCGTCCATACACACCCTGAAGACTGCTGCCTGAAAACTTATCTTGCATAGATAAGCAACAAAAAATTTGGTATACTTGGATGTGTGTATGGATTTGTTTATTAACCAAACACTCAATTAGACGTATAAGTCACAAAAGAAACTGACACACAACTGAGTGTGTTGACAGCATAATCCTTATGGATGGGACTCTAATATTCTTGGGGATATCCTTACATGTAATAATGGTATTGTATTGTTAATAATATTGTTTTAAGATCATTTAATCATTTGTGCACAAAGATACTAACTGGTATTGGACAAGTCAACTGTTAATGAGATGGTGTGTGATGATACAGCATGAACTGATGTGACGTTTATAAACTGTGTGTGTATTAGACACATACATACATTTACCTGTATAAGAACTGTAAGCGAACACATATGGGCTACACTGGTAAGCCCTATTAGTTATTCCAATTCAAACTAATTACATATCAAAAAATGGTGTGTACATCAATACTGTAACCACACCTACTCACCTCTTAAGATATAAAAGTTACTCTAGTTAGCAAAGTGAAAGGATATTTACAGTTATTACAAAATTTTGATGACCATAGTACACAGCTTCAACTATTGTACCAAAGTCAAAAACTTGAAAATTGACTGGTGTTCACAACTCGTACTACACTAGGCAGAAATTGCCTTACATGATATTCCAGTTCTGCATATTAACAAATATTATTTATACTGTAAAAACTTTTGAGGAGGTACAAGGAAACAGATATTTTAAATATTATAAAATAATTATATATTATCTGCCATGCATGGAGTGGGCCATTCTGCCAGAGGGTTGTACTCTCATAGTCATCATGTTACCGGTAGTCCATTTTTTTCTTGTGATACATGAATAGAGGTCTTGATTCATGATTGCCAGTTCATTGGCAGTGTCTAACATTTTATGTTTGAAAATCGTGTGAAACTTCTATTAGAAAATTTCAGTGGATGCACTGGCAAAGAGCAAAAATTCAGATAAACAGCAGGAGTTCAAATGGATGACAAGCAAACAAATAAAAATGACAAGAGACTACTAGACTGTTGCAAAAATACTGATCTTGAAATCGTGACTACAAAATTAATTAGACCTGCAGACAAATCTAAAACATGTAAATCTCTGAGCCCCCTTTTAAGTGAGTTTTAGATAGACTATGTTGCTATACACAATAAGAAAGCCAAAGAAGTATTCAACATACAAACAAGAAAGGGAGTTTTTGAGTAAGACCACCATCTCCTGAAAATAAAAATTAGTCTTCAACCTAGCAGAAGAAAAAACAAAAGAACAAAATCAAATGATCCAGAGTACCTGAAAATCAACAAGCAAGAAATTCTTTAGGAAATTAGGCAATACAATATCGCAAATTGCAAAGGAGTGGCTAATGTTCTGAAAAACATTTTGAGATTTGGCTAAAGCCCAGGAAAGGAAAAACACAGGTAGTGGAACATTGCCTATGGTTGGCAATAAAAGAGAGAATATAAACACACAAAACTTTTAGTAGCAACAAAACACTAGAAAAGTGGTGGGAATTTTTAACCCTCTGTTGCCCACACTGTTGTAAAATGTGCTACAGTAGCAGTTTTTATACCTTATCAATACCTTAATTTTGCACTACTGTAGTAATGTATTCCAGTGTTGAAGCTTACTCGATAATGTTAAAATGGCTCCCATTCCTTTGTTTACCTTTCCCAATTTGTTTTCTCAACTGTAAACAATGAGGTGTTGGATGTTGTAGAAAGTACAATGCAAACCTGCTGTTGTCATAGTTGCAAGCTCTCTTCCAGCCGTCAACATGCAGAGGTAAGTTTAACAACAAGTAAAATACACTTATTCATTGTTATATCTTTTGGTTATACTGGCAAGTGAATTTATTTATTCCTTTTGATACTTTGTTTCAGTTCAAAGGGCTTACCATAGGAGGAAATTTGCAAACTACTCAAAGTTAGTATGAAGTCTATGCAGACTTTTCATATTTTGGGGACAAGTGATGCAGATTTGAGTGATACAACCAGTGAATGTGAGGACCATGACAGCAAATCTGAACTGCAAGGTGAGAATGGTGATTCCAGCACATTTTGCATATGCATTATTTGGCATAAATACCATGAATGCACCTGGGCTCTGCAGTAGTTGTTCACTCACCTGAAGATGGTCAGATATCCCTGGCAGAATGTCAATGCGATAATAATAATAATAATAATAATAATTTTATTGTCTTTAAGTCATTACAGCAATAGACAAAGTCATACACATAATACAATACAGTACAGTACATGCTATAAAAGAACAGAATTGTTAAGAACTTTACAGTTTAATATCACAGTCATGAAATCCTTTATATTGTAGAATTGGTTTACAACTAACCAGTCATAAAGTGCTTGTTTGTATTGTTGCTCTGGTAAATTTTGTATAGCTTGTGGAAGTATGTTAAATAATTTGTGGCCCATAAGTTCATAACTGTTAACTTATTTTGACAGTCTGTGGTAGGGCATATAGATAGAGCTGTTTGTCCTAGTGCTGTAACAATGTATATTTGCCCTGTGTTTTACTTTAGGTAAGTTCTTTTTTGTGTAGATTAAAACATAATAAATATATAGGTTTATAACTGTCATGATTTTTTGTTGAGTAAACAAAGGTTTACAATGAGCCTTGTATGGTGAGCCTGTAATTATCCTAATACACTCCTGGAAATGGAAAAAAGAACACATTGACACCGGTGTGTCAGACCCACCATACTTGCTCCGGACACTGCGAGAGGGCTGTACAAGCAATGATCACACGCACGGCACAGCGGACACACCAGGAACCGCGGTGTTGGCCGTCGAATGGCGCTAGCTGCGCAGCATTTGTGCACCGCCGCCGTCAGTGTCAGCCAGTTTGCCGTGGCATACGGAGCTCCATCGCAGTCTTTAACACTGGTAGCATGCCGCGACAGCGTGGATGTGAACCATATGTGCAGTTGACGGACTTTGAGCGAGGGCGTATAGTGGGCATGCGGGAGGCCGGGTGGACGTACTGCCAAATTGCTCAACACATGGGGCGTGAGGTCTCCACAGTACATCGGTGTTGTCGCCAGTGGTCGGCGGAAGACGCACGTGCCCGTCGACCTGGGACCGGACTGCAGCGACGCACGGATGCACGCCAAGACTGTAGGATCCTACGCAGTGCCGTAGGGGACGCACCGCCACTTCCCAGCAAATTAGGGACACTGTTGCTCCTGGGGTATCGGCGAGGACCATTCGCAACCGTCTCCATGAAGCTGGGCTACCGTCCCGCACACCATTAGGCTGTCTTCCGCTCACGCCCCAACATCGTGCAGCCCGCCTCCAGTGGTGTCGTGACAGGCGTGAATGGAGGGACGAATGGAGACGTGTCGTCTTCAGCGATGAGAATCGCTTCTGCCTTGGTGCCAATGATGGTCGTATGCGTGTTTGGCGCCGTGCAGGTGAGCGCCACAATCAGGACTGCATATGACCGAGGCACACAGGGCCAACACCCGGCATCATGGTGTGGGGAGCGATCTCCTACACTGGCCATACACCTCTGGTGATCGTCGAGGGGACACTGAATAGTGCACGGTACATCCAAACCGTCATCGAACCCATCGTTCTACCATTCCTAGACCGGCAAGGGAACTTGCTGTTCCAACAGGACAATGCACGTCCGCATGTATCCCGTGCCACCCAACGTGCTCTAGAAGGTGTAAGTCAACTACCCTGGCCAGCAAGATCTCCGGATCTGTCCCCCATTGAGCATGTTTGGGACTGGATGAAGCGTCATCTCACGCGGTCTGCACGTCCAGCACGAACGCTGGTCCAACTGAGGCGCCAGGTGGAAATGGCATGGCAAGCCATTTCACAGGACTACATCCAGCATCTCTACGATCGTCTCCATGGGAGAATAGCAGCCTGCATTGCTGCGAAAGGTGGATATACACTGTACTAGTGCCGACATTGTGCATGCTCTGTTGCCTGTGTCTATGTGCCTGTGGTTCTGTCAGTGTGATCATGTGATGTATCTGACCCCAGGAATGTGTCAATAAAGTTTCCCCTTCCTGGGACAATGAATTCACGGTGTTCTTATTTCAATTTCCAGGAGTGTAGCTTTCATTTGCAGCAATAGTATATCATGCACACAAGTGGAGTTTCCCCATAAAATAATGCCATATAATATGATGCTTTAGAAAAATGAGTAGTAAGATACTCTAACACAATTTTTAGGTATACAGTGCATTCATCGCCTTAAAAAATAGATTATCCTAGACAATTTACCACTAATATATTTAATATGTGGATTCCAAGAAAGTTTATCATCCAAATATACCCCCAAAAATTTAACACAACTAGGATCATCTGATGGAAACTTGTCTTTTAAACTAAATACCATCTGCTGGGTTTTGCTTTCATTAAGCAAGAACCTATTTGCTTTAAACCAGAGTGAAGCTTGCTCAATTGTCTCTCTAACACATGTTTTAAGGCTATTAAGATCATTACTGCTGTTCAGAAAAGTTGTATCATCAGCATAGAGTACTGTTCTGGATTTAATAAATGATGGCAGGCCATTTATCATTATTAGGAAAAGGAAAGGGCCCAGCACGGATCCCTGTGGAAACCTACCTTAACTTGTTCTATACTAGACATTTCTTTCCCAACACAGACGGCTTGCTTACGGTTTTGTAAATATGATCTTAATAGCTTAACACCATAAAAGTCCATTTTTTCGAGTAGTGGTGTATGTTCTACACAGTAGAAGGTGTTGCTTAGGTCACAAAAAGTCACTTGAGCAAAGCATTTATCTTCAAATACTTGATGGATGTATTTAACAACATTGTCTATGGCATCAATGGTTGGCAGGTTTTTCCTAAAGCCATACTGTGATCCACTTATTAATCCTATGTCATCAAAGTAAACAGATAATTATTGGTAAATTATGCATTCTAGAACCTTTTAAAAAACTGGGACTATGGATATTGCTCTGTAACTTGAGACAGAATTTTCATCTCCTTTTTTATGTACTGGAACTACCCTAGACAGTTTAAGCTCAGCAGGGAAAAAACCCTCCAGTATACACTTGTTTACACAGTATGTTAGGGGGTACACTATACAGTCTATTACTTTCTTCAGCATGTTACAAAACAGGTCATATATGTCTACACTGTCTGATGATTTTAACTGCTTCACTATTCTTAACACAAAACCAGGTGAGACCTCAGAAAAATTGAAGGTACTTGTGTTTGTTGATGGCCTTGCAATATTTTTTGACAGTAACTGTGATGAGCTGATTTCAGGTTTAATTATAGCACTTCCTACTTTCTCAACTGATTTAATAAAAAAGTCATTAAATTCCCGGGGAGAGATACTAATTTTTCACTTCTTTTATCTTTGGTGACACTATTTATTAGAGTCCATGCTGCTCTGCACTTATTGGTGGATTTTTCAATACTTCTGCGATTGTGTGCTTGTTTGGTTTCCACAATTGCTTTTTTGTGCTCATTCCTAGATCTAACATAGGATAATTTAGCATGGTTGGTTTTCAGATTTTTATAAATATTGTACAACAACATAACTTGATTTTTCATAGTATACAGCTGTTTTGTATACCATGTATTTTGTCTATTTGGAACTTTTGCTTTTAGGACTCTGTCAGTTACTTTGCATTTCTTTATTGGTATGCAGTCATTAAAGTGTCCCAAAAATGCTTTGAAAAACATATCAAATAGTACCTTTGCTGGCAGATAATTGCTTAGAGTATAATGTGTCTCATCATAACACAGGGCAAACCAATCTCTGTTAGAAAGGGACATACGTAACCTGCCAATTTTTTCATCTGTGACTGGTCTAGTGACCACAACTTCTGGGACAAGCTTATTTACATTACTATTATCAAGAGGGAACCTACTTGTATAATTTAAAGATACTGAATCATGATCAGAATATGGAAATACTGTCACAAAACATGATTCTTCTGTTGTTTTAAAATTTACAAAAATATTGTCAAGACATGCATGTTCTCTTGTAGGCTTGTTATTGACTGAATGTAAGTTGCACTGTCTTAGTAGGTTTTGGAGTTCAGTGACAGTACGTTTTTGTGTTGTGACATTGAATTCAGCATTCACATCTCCACCTATCACAATATCATATTGTATCAATCTAGTATCTGTAAGTAAATGTAACAGCAGGTCCAGTTTTTCTAAAAATACACTCCTGGAAATTGAAATAAGAACACCGTGAATTCATTGTCCCAGGAAGGGGAAACTTTATTGACACATTCCTGGGGTCAGATACATCACATGATCACACTGACAGAACCACAGGCACATAGACACAGGCAACAGAGCATGCACAATGTCGGCTCTAGTACAGTGTATATCCACCTTTCGCAGCAATGCAGGCTGCTATTCTCCCATGGAGACGATCGTAGAGATGCTGGATGTAGTCCTGTGAAACGACTTGCCATGCCATTTCCACCTGGCGCCTCAGTTGGACCAGCGTTCGTGCTGGACGTGCAGACCGTGTGAGACGACGCTTCATCCAGTCCCAAACATGCTCAATGGGGGACAGATCCGGAGATCTTGCTGGCCAGGGTAGTTGACTTACACCTTCTAGAGCACGTTGGGTGGCACAGGATACATGCGGACGTGCATTGTCCTGTTGGAACAGCAAGTTCCCTTGCCGGTCTAGGAATGGTAGAACGATAGGTTCGATGACGGTTTGGATGTACCGTGCACTATTCAGTGTCCCCTCGACGATCACCATAGGTGTCCGGCCAGTGTAGGAGATCGCTCCCCACACCATGATGCTGGGTGTTGGCCCTGTGTGCCTCGGTCGTATGCAGTCCTGATTGTGGCGCTCACCTGCACGGCGCCAAACACGCATACTACCATCATTGGCACCAAGGCAGAAGCGACTCTCATCGCTGAAGACGACACGTCTCCATTCGTCCCTCCATTCACGCCTGTCGCGACACCACTGGAGGGGGGCTGCACGATGTTGGGGCGTGAGCGGAAGACGGCCTAACGGTGTGCGGGACGGTAGCCCAGCTTCATGGAGACGGTTGCGAATGGTCCTCGCCGATACCCCAGGAGCAACAGTGTCCCTAATTTGCTGGGAAGTGGCGGTGCGGTCCCCTACGGCACTGCGTAGGATCCTACGGTCTTGGCGTGCATCCATGCGTCGCTGCGGTCCGGTCCCAGGTCGATGGTCACATGCACCTTCCGCCGACCACTGGCGACAACATCGATGTGCTGTGGAGACCTCATGCCCCACGTGTTGAGCAATTCAGCGGTACGTCCACCTGGCCTCCCGCATGCCCACTATACGCCCTCGCTCAAAGTACGTCAACTGCACATACGGTTCACATCCACGCTGTCGCGGCATGCTACCAGTGTTAAAGACTGCGATGGAGCTCCGTATGCCACGGCAAACTGGCTGACACTGACAGCGGCGGTGCACAAATGCTGCGCATATAGCGCCATTTGACGGCCAACACCGCGGTTCCTGGTGTGTCTGCTGTGCCATGGGTGTGATCATTGCTTGTACAGCCCTCTCGCAGTGTCCGGAGCAAGTATGGTGGGTCTGACACTCCGGTGTAAATGTGTTCTTTTTTCCATTTCCAGGAGTGTATATTGGTTATACCCTTAGGTGACCTGTACAGGGAAATTACAACTAACTTAAAACTGTCTATTACTATACCAGCAGCTTGTGGCGGTACACCCAAAAATTATTAGAAGAAGAAATGTGGCAGGAAGATCTCAGAAGTTACAAATGGACGGTGATGATGTACGGGATATGACATGTGTTGCAGTTCGTTATTGAAATAGAGAAAGTTGCCTCCTACAGGTGAGAGTATTAAAATCCTAAATGTAAACTGCCAAAGCATTAGCAACAAAGTGCCAGAGTTTGAAGTGGTCATGAAAAGCAATGAAGCTTGCATGACACTAAGTACAAAAAGCTGGCTGCAACCTGAAATTGATAGCAGTGAGATTTTGGGAAAAGTTTAATTGTATATTGAGGAGACAGGCAACTGGGAAATAGAGGTGCTGTATTTGCCACAGTAGACAGAAACTCAGATCCACCGAGACAGAAACTGAAGCTATATGTATGATTGTTTGAGCAAGACTCAATATTATCAGAGGGCATAAAATGATAGTTGGATACTTCTATTGCCCACCAGATTCAGTGCTTGATGTAACTGAAAACTGAAGAGGAAATCTCAGTTCACTTGTACCTAAGCTCCTCAGTCATACTATATTCATCAGTGGATACTTTAATCATCCAAAAATTAACTGGCAAAATTAGCACTATGTTAGTGGTGAGCATGATGACACATCCTGTGAAACATCACTAAATGTCTTCTCTGAAAACTACCTAGAACAGATAGTTAGGAACTCCACTCATAATGGTAATGTCTTAGATCTAATGGGAACAGATAGACCTGACCCCTTTCAGGATTTACAGATCAATACTGGTTCCAGAGACCATGATGTGGTTGTGGAACAACAATTACCAAAGTACAAAGTACAACTAAAACAAGAAGAAAGATATATATATGTTCAGTAAACTAGATAAAATATCAATAGAATCATATCTCAGTGAGGAACTTGA
Source organism: Schistocerca gregaria (assembly GCF_023897955.1). Lineage (NCBI taxonomy): Eukaryota > Metazoa > Arthropoda > Insecta > Orthoptera > Acrididae > Schistocerca > Schistocerca gregaria. The sequence continues at coordinate 852,826,550 of NC_064920.1, forward strand.
AACTTTCAGCATGGGACAGGAGCATATACAGAAACAACGGCTCACATTTAAAAGAATAGTTTACCATGGACTGGATGGACGTATACCCAGTACAACAGTTCATAATTGGAGGGAACCTCCCTGGTATATGATCACTGTAAATAAACTTCTAAAAAAACAGAGATTACTGCATAATAAGTGTAAAAGAAAGCATAGGACTATAGATAGAGGGTTGCTGAATGAAGTACATTTGGGTATCAAGAGAACAATGCATGATGCCTTCAGCGACTACCATAGCACAATACTACCAATAATATTTCAAAAAACCTAAAGAAATTCTGGTCATATGTAAAGACTGCAGTGGAGTGTAGAATAACAGCAGTGACTGCCATTTGGAAATGAACATTGTCACTTTCAAGAAGTTGTTCACTGAACAATTCTTGTCATACCTTGCTTTGAAGTCAGTTATCATTCAGCTGTTACACAGAAATGAACAAGTACGAGCACTAGGAAAGGGGATTTTGGCTGAAAAATAGAAATATTCTGGACAATATAAGCTAGACTAGTGCTCAACTCCTGTAGATCAGTAATATATAAAAGTCAGGTGACAGAATGTACAAATTTGACTCTCTTGAATGTGAATGTGGTCACACAGTTTTGTGATTACCCACATGTCACTGTCAGTATAAACCAACAAGATAAGTTTGAACACAAGTTACAAGCTATATGGGGAAACAACATGACATTCGACATAACAGACACTGAAACACTTGTGCATGAAGCAATAGCAGTATGGACAGACTGTGGGTGGCACACTGAAAAGTTCCGGAAAAACAACTTTGACAGGGAGGGAAGATGGTTAAAAGCCTTGAACCTATCATCATAAATTTATTTTCAGGTGATTCAGACATGGACACATATAGCAGATGGTATTATGATGCAGAGTTTGGAACAAAGGAAAGTCATGATCTTTCTTGGTTTTAAAGATTCATGGTTTAAAAATGTTTTTGTCAACATATCAACTGCGTACACAGTACATGAGAACTTCCTTACTTTCACTGATTAGGAATAAGTAGCCTATAAAGTATTCAGACTATAATGTTCAACACATTGCCCAAGGAGAAGTTAAGCTCTAATTAATTGCGAGAATGTGGCCAGATAAATACGTCAAAAAATCCAATATTTTGGCACATAAATTTCTGTCATTCTCAAGGCATGAATTGTAAAGTGCTTTAAATTGAAATGGAGGGTAACCAATCAAGATTTGGTGGTTTTTGATGTTATTTATCAGCATTCTATTGAGCTATTCACAGAAGATGGTTAATTGTCAGCTCGTTCAATGGATCATAAATGTGTTCTCGCAAAGTAACATCAAACAAATTAGTTTAAACCCAGAATGCCTGTTGACACCAAAAAACATGACAACATACTGTCAATTTTTATGATAGTTCTTTTGCACTAGTCATTGCTGCCACTAATTCTTTTTATGCATAGTGACTTACACTGAACTGCAGTGTCATGCACTAACATATATGCATTATATACATTTAAAAAAAATTATATGAAGTAGAAGCAGTTGTCAAATGAATATAATGATCTCTGTTCGAGTCTGAAGTTTATTACATTTCTATCTATAATGGGCCTACAATCAAATCACAATAAATATCAATTATTGCAACCATTTTCTACATTCTTGTCATCTGACAATTGTCATTTTGAGAACAATTATACTTGACATCTTCACAAAGCTGCATCTGCTTTTCTTGCCTTATGACATCACATAGACAATTGTTGTGGAGCAGTGGACTCAACCTCAAGATGTGAAATACAATTTTTCTTATGTAGATGGCTGATTGAAATAAGTTTTAAATTCCCTCATAGATTTGAACATGTAATACAATGTACCACAGGCAAATGAACCTGATTGTTGTCTGCACTGACACACTTTGGGAACATGGAACTTGCTCACTCTTTGCCATCATGCATGCACAAAACTCATTCCCTCCATGCTTTCCAATTGTTCTATGGAACTGCCATCCCGCATGACACAGGCTATAGTTGTTAATAATAGTAAAATGAACATTTTAACCTACATTACTGTCAACTGTGCTTATTGAAAATGTATTACATTTTTTGGTTTTACATATTTTGGTTTAAGTATTTCAATAGCATCATTAATTATGGAATGGAGTTTACACATTCAATATTATGTTTCTCTATTCTAAGATAAATCTCATAATGTGACCTACTTCTTTGAATAATATGATAACACCTTAATGTAGCAAGTAGAAATTTGTGTTTCATGCAATTAAATGCTATTGAAAAGTCACAGAATATAACAAAAGGATATCAATTCTCATTTACCTCTACTAGCTGTCCATTTGTAAGATCTTGCATTGTGATCTCTGTACAAAATCCTTTATGAAAAACAAACTGAAAGGCAGGTAATAAATTCTGCTTAAGATAAATGAGTCAGTAGTCTATCAAGAGCACATTCTCAAAAGGCTGAGGACAATATATTTCGTGACTGAGCCTGAGGCACCAAAATTAAACAATAGTATGAAAAGAGCACTTGCTACTCACCCTACAGTGGAGATGCTGAGTCACAGATTGTCAGAAAAAAGGCTTTCAGAAAGTGAGCTTCTCACTAACAATGCCTTTGTAAGAAATAGACAACATACATACATACATACACTGATGCAAATACAACTCACACACACATGACTACAGACTCTGGCTGCTGAGACCAGACTGTAAGCAGCAGTGCATTTAGGAGAGGCAACTGAGTGGTGAGAGTAAGGAGGAGGCTGGGTTGGGGAGTGGCAGCAGGGCAGAAGTAAGGACTTTAAAAAGTCCTGCATGACAGAATTTTCGAGGGTGAGACATTTGGAAAGCACTGATACTTCTGTGGGCTAAGGTTAAGGCTTTTGGAGGAAAGGCTCATGACTGTGTTTGAGCTCATTGTATCTTCACGCCAATCACGGTTGGTTTTTGGCCTTCACTATTGGCCTACTCCCTCAGATTTCATATTACTTCCCTTTACTTCACCTGTTTCATCCTTTTTGTGATTTTTCCCACATGTTTGCGTGTATTTTTGCCAATTTTTTTCGACATGCTTCTATATTATTTAGGTATTTTTACATATTTTTATCCATCGCCATGGAACCTTCCAATCTGCATCAATGCAGCCAAGTTTCCTTATCCCTAGCCAGAACTCAGTGATACATATTGTTCCTAAGTTTTGCTCATGGCGTCCCACCAAATGGCCTTAATATCAAATTTCCCATCAGCAGCTGCCACCCTACCTTCTACAATGACTTCCCTCTGTTCAGATTCCACCAGTTGTTAGCACTCACCAATATAGTCCTGCAAAACCATCTCAATCAGGCCCAAACCTTGCAGTATCTTCTCTCCATCCACAAAATTCTTCTGCTATGCAATCCAAAATTCCTGGATCCCATATCACACACTGATTCTCTTGCCCTCCTGGAACTAGAACAACATGCACAATGTCACCTCAAAAAACCCTCCATCCTATTCACTTCCTACTTCTGCCTTGGACTAGCACTGTCAACCACCTCTGCAACAACCTCCAAACCTCCCCCATATCCCCTCATGGCTGACAAACCCAGACCTACTATATCTACCCCACTCACAAAACCTCCTCCCATCAGCATACAGAATCCAGAAACTAAACAGACCTAAAACACAGTCATGAACCTTTCCTTCAAAAGCCTTAGTGCCACAGAATTATCAGTCCTTTCCAAAGGTTCACCTTTTGCCCCACTCCCAAATTCAATCACACAGGACTTGTTAAAGATCTTCCCTCCTTCTCCTGGTCCCTAAAGTGGAAACAATTTCTCACCAGTAATCTTACGAATCAGACTCAACAAAAGACCAATATTGAACACAGCTTGAATCCTTCCAACAATGATCCAACCCCACTGCTCTCAGTCACAGCCTGTTAACTTCCCAGAATTTCTTAACCTCGATCCTTGTCTCACTGTCATTCTGCAAATCATTCAACATGCAAACCAACCTTACATCCACAGGAAAATCCACAATTCACCACCTAAAAACAGATTCTGACTTTACAACCCGATCTGCTGACAAAGGTTCCACTACTGTTGTTTTGAACACAAGCTTTATTTGGCAGAAGGACTACACCAGCTGCCAGATTCATCCACCTACAGACCCTGCCACAGTGACCCCATTTCAGAAATCCTGTAGGATCTCGAGCCCCTCCTCAAATCCTCACGCACACCCCAGAACCTCTCCTCGGAGTCCATCTCTCCCCTCACCCATATCACTCCCTGCATCCCTACCATCTACATGCTTCCTGAAGTCCATAAATCCAAACACCTAGGACACCCCCATTGTAGCCAGTTGCTGTGCCCCCACTGGGAGAACCTCTGCTCTCCTAGACCAACACCTGCAGCTTATTACCTGCAACCTACCCCCAGTACAAAAGATATCTACCATTTCCTCCACTGACTCTCCACAGTTCCTGTTCATTTATCACATGGTGACCTATTGATGTCACCTCCTTTTACACCATCATCCACAATGCCCTTACGGTTGTTGCACACTATCTTTCCTAATGTCTGATAGATTCTAAACCTATAAGCTCCTTCCTAGTTGTCACGACCAACTGCATCCTCAGCTGCAATTACTTCTCCTTTAAAGGCATTACCCACAAACAAATCCAGTGTACAGTTATGGGCACTCAAATGGCACCATTCTATGCCAACATATTCAGGGGCCATCTAAAGAGATCCTTCGTAAAGACCAATACTCCCAAACCCCCTCACCTCAGATTCATTGATGTCATCTTCATGATCTGGATCAAAAGTGAGGACATATTATCCACATTCGTGCAGAACCTCAACACTTTCTTCCCCATTTGTTTCACAAGCCATCTTCCTCAATGTTGACGTCCATCTCAAAGGTTTCACCATAACCTCTGACCATATCAAACGTACCAACCACCAGCAATACCTCCACTTCAACAGCTGCCTCCTGTTTCACACCAAGAAGTCCCTTTCCTATAGCCTAGCCATAAGTGGCCATTGCCTCTGCAGTGATGAGTAATCCCTCTCAAAATATAGCAAGGTTCTCAGTGAGGCCTTCACAGACTGTAATTACACTCTCAAACTAGTACAAAAACAGATCTTCAGTGCCTTATCTCTTCAGTCACCCACCGTCTCCCAAAGTCCCACTGTCCAGCCACAGAGATCACTCCCCTTGTGACTCAGTACCACCCAGGACTGGAGCAACTGAATCACATTCCTTGCCAGGGTTTTGGCTACCTCTCATCATGCCCTGAAATGAGGGATGTCCTATGCACTATCCTTCCAATCCCTCCTGCTAGTGCTATTCTGCTTCCCATTGAATTTACACAATATCCTTGACCATTCCTATGCAATCTATGCACCCAACCCCTTGTCTCATGGCTCCTATCCCTGTAATAGACTAAGATGCTAGATTTTCCCCACACATACTCCCACCACAATTTGCTACAGTATGGCCACAAGCATCAGTTATTCTATCAAAGGCAGGACTAGCTCTGAAACCGATCGTATGATCTACAAGTAAAATTTGCAACCACTGTGCTGCATTCTATGATAGCATGACAATCAGCAAGCTGTTTGCGTGAATGGAAACTGGCAAACTGTAGCTTAAACACTGCTGGGCCACCCCATTGCTGAGTGTGCCACTTAACATGACATTATTCATTTTCATGACAGCTTCACAGTCTGTGCCATCCAGATCCTTCCCACCAATATCAGCTTTTCTGAACTGCATAGGTGGGAATCTCCCTGCAATATATCTTATATTCCTGTAGCCCTGCTGGCCTCAACCATCATTAGTCATTGTCCTCACCACTGTTCTCAATTTTTACTTCTCTCCTTTTCTGCTACCCCTCCTCTCCCCTCCCTACCCCCCCCCCCCCCCCCTCCATCTCTCCACCTCACACTGCACTTTACCGTCCTCCATCCCTCAGACCTTCCACTCACTATTCCAGCCTCCTCCTTACCTGCACCACCCAGTTGCGTCTCCTATCATGTGCTGCTGCTTGCAATCTGTCTTCAGCAGCCAGAGACTGTGGTCATGCGTGAGTGTGTGTGCATGGTTTCCGGTGAAGGTCTTGTTGGCCTAATGTTCACTTTCTCACAGTCTTTTTGTTGTGTCTACCTGCAACTCTGTATCTAACTGGTGACCTCCCTGTTTGGTCCCCTCCCCCAGATCAACCACCCAACCAACTCAGCATCTTGACTGTAAGGTGTGTAACAATTACACTTTTCATAATATTTTTACGTTCCATCTTAGATTTTCCATTGTTATAATTAATTGCTGATGTGAAATGTAGACAGCTTTTCTGAACTGCATAGGCAAGATGGCAGCGTGAATAGATATACTAATAAACTGATCCATGGAAAATTACGAGTTTTTAAATCCTGTGTGTGTAAAATGTAGCAAGAAGGTGAAATACGGTGTTAAATTATGTTCGTGGTCACAGAAATGGATCCATCATCAATGTTTAAATGCCTTAGAAGAAAAAAACATGACCTGTGACTGTGTAAATGTGCACTGTAACTATCGTTATATCGTGTTTTTACAAACAGAATGAGAAGAAGAATGCACGACTTCTTCATTAAAATACGATCTTATATTAGCTAAACTATATGTAGAGAAGCTTGAATCCGTGATAGATAGTGTACAGAAGCTGGAAGAAGTGATAGACCATTCAAAGTGTAGTGAAATGGTTGTAAACTAACAAAATGGTAACTTTATTAGGCCTAAAAAGTTTTGTCATGTTAATCGTAACGAAAACAACTTCCATCTCCCAGAAGCAAATAAGTTTGAATTTTTCAGGTGTGATGAATATGAAATATGTGAAAAGAGCCAAAGAAAGGAAGTACTTTCATCAAATGCAGCGACCACAAATCATTTCAGTAGGCCTACAAACTCCTGTAATAACAAGAAAGAAAATACCAGAAAATACATGGAACATACTAATCATCCAAACAAGATAACTACTGATATAGGTAAGAAGAACAAAGAAGATATTTTCATACTTTCAGACAATCATGGAAAGGGCTAACTGACATTTTGTGTAACATGCAAACTATGTTCAAGGTTAGTGGAATAACGAAACCGGGTGCCCCTTTATGTGAAGTTTTAAAAAACTGTGAACATTCTTTGAAGCCAGGAAGCAACTGTTTAATAATAGGTGGTGCTAATGATGTTTATAGGAACAAGGGCACACTCGCCACAAGAGCCCTAAGAAGTACATTAAAGAAAATTACAGATGTTAACTTCTTCATTGCCAGTAGGCCTATCCCACAAAGACATGATGTTATAGAACAATCCTGTGTCAACAAAGAAATGATAGTTACTAATAGGAAATTTGAGAAAATCTGCCTAAGTCTCCCAAATGCCACATATGTGGACGTACCTTCCACAGAGAGAAGTCATTTCACCAGGCATGAGCTTCACAGAAATAAACTCGGAAAATCATTCATAAGTCGAGAAATCCTTAATGCAGTGAAGGCAGTTAAGGACAAGAATAGCATGACCATACCACTTCCACCACCAAACACAGCAACTAGAATCTCCACTCTCCTCAAAAGCAGCTGAGATAAATGATTCAACTAGCTTCAGCAGAAGCAGCTACACACTATGCAACTGCGTCATTAACAAGAAAAAAAAATGCCTGATGTTGCAGCAGTCAACGACCTTTCATCAGTAGTGGCCCCTCCTCAGTCTTCAACAGTGAAAGACTTTTCACCAGCTTCACCATCATCAGCAGTAACAGAAGCAAACAGAAGAAGCACAAGAATCAGGAAACTTACAACTCTACAGGATTTTTGGTACCCGGCCTCAGTTACAAGACTAACATAAGGCAGATACCTTCAGATACGATAACTTCCAAATTTTGTGTATCACTGAACACTGGTGAAAGGGAAGGAAATTGAACACATTGCATTAGCCTCATACGACCTGGGCTACTATAGCAGAATCTCAATTAATGGTGAAGGTTCATGTATCTATGTAAAAAAAGGTATGTCATTTAAAGTTAGATATGATCTTTTAGATCTAGGTGAGGACAAACATTTTGAACTTTCCACTGATGAAATAATAAGACCTGGCATAGCAAAAAAATTAGTCCTATTTTGTGTGTACCGCTCTCCCAGTGGAGACATTGATATATTCTTCTCAGAACTGAATCAAAGCTTAGAAAAGGTTTCTGGAACAAAAGCAAATGTAATTATCTGTGGTGACTTAAACATCAATATGATGAAGCCTGATAAGGCTAGCAACATATATGTGAATATTCTAAGCTGTTATGGAATATCCTCCCTTGTTAATTGTCCAACTAGAATAACAAAAGAATCTTCTTCAATTATAGATCATGTAGCTACAGATACTGATAGTAAAAAAATGTCATATTGTTGTCCAAAACCTGGGCCTATCAGACCACCTCTGCCAGATCTTAAAAATTAACTTTCATGTAGAAACTCCTCCTAAACTGTGTACATACAAAAGAATGTTTTCCATATCAGCTCTGTATGAGTTTAAATTCCAGCTAGAATATGAAGATTGGGGGGAAGTATATGCAGAAACTAATGCAAATCAGAAATTTATCAAGTTCGTGTCAATTTTTAAACTCAGATTTTAAGAGATGTTTCCCAAAACTCTTTATCAAATTAAAACTACAAAGAGAAATCAGTGGGTGACTACAGATATCAAAAAATCCTCAGAAACTCTTAGATATCTCAACTTCATAAAACATAATCACTCTAACCCAGAAGTTATGCAGTTCTACAAAAAGTACAGGAAAATATACAGAAAAGTGCTGCTAGCCTCAAAAAAACTTTCAAACAACAAAATATTACTTCAAGCTGAAAACAAGAGCAAAGCAGCCTAGAACATTGTCAAACAGGAAACATCTAACTCTGCTAAAAAGGACCTCAATTCACATATTAAAAATAAACATGTACCAGTAGGTAACCCTAAAAAATTAGCTGGTTTTGTAAACTCATATTTCAGTAGTATTGCAAAAAAATTACAGCAGAAATTTCCAGTTACATATGATTTACCTACTCAGAACCAGCCAACGAACTGACTGAATGGTGCTCTTGGCAACTACAGAAAGGGAAGTGGCACTAGTAGTACACTAACTAAAAAATAAAACTTCAGTAGAACTTGATGAAATCCCAGTCTCAGACTCCATAAAGGGCCAATTAACAGACATAATTAATGACTCTTTCCAATTTGGATACTTTATGGAGTACCTAAAACAAACAAAAGTTATACCTATCCTTAAAAACGGAGATGTGGAAAATGTAGAGAACTACAGTCCAATTTCGATACTGTCTATCATTTATAAAATACCAGAAATACTAGTCAAAAAGAGACTGCTAAATTACCTGAATAAATATAACCTTCTTTCCAATGACGAATTTTATTTTAGAAGCACTGGACAAAGGTGAAAATGTAAGTGATATATTTTTAGACTTGTCAAAGGCCTTTGATACAGTTGACCACAAAATCTTACTTCATAAATCAGGACAAATAGGAATAAGAGGTGTGACAAAGAAGTGGTTCAAATCATACTTGGAAAACAGAGTTCAACGAGTTGAGATATCACAAGTTTCAAATAGTTCCCTTGTAAAACACCTGTCTGACCCAGAACATGTGAATATAGGCGTCCCACAGGGAAGTGTATTTGGCCCAATATTGTTTCTTACATACATTAACGACTTCCCACAAAGTATCAGACATGGAGAAAAAATACTTTTTGCTGATAACAGCAACATAGTAATAACAGGTGAAAATCCTACACAACTCTCAGAAAGAGCAAACGAGGCTCTCAGTGATGGCCACAATTGGTCATTAAAAATAAAGTAACTCTAAATGTAAAGAAAACTAACTATATTAACTTCCAGTTGAACAAAAAACACAATGCCACTAGAATAAAAGTCAATAATAATGAATTAGAATGTGTAACAAGTACCAAATTCTTAGGGATGAATGTAGACAGCCAATTGAAATGGACAAACCATGTCAACATTTTGGCAAAGAAATTATCCACAGCTTGCTATGCTCTTAGAATCCTTGCACCGGTATGCAATAATACGTCTCTTAAAATAACGTATTACGGATAGCTATGGGATCATGTTTTGGGGAACAAGTGCCAGTAACATACAAACTGTGTTCAAAGTACAAAAAAGAGCCATAAGGATAATAACAAACAGCAACAACAGTGCCCACTGTCTATAATTATTTAGAAAGCTAGACATTCTAACTGATTCTTGTGAGTATATCTTTCGGAACATAATTTTCATTAAGAAAAATCTCAATATGTATAACACAAACAGCCTAATACATGACCATGAAACAAGAGCTTGTCACCACCTCCATCTAGATAGAAAGAACAAGACAAAGATGCAAAAAAGTATATTTTATAATGGGATAAAACTGTATAACAAATTACCACAGGAAATTAAAGAAATAAATGAGCCCCTCACTTTCAGACAAAAGCTTAAAATCTTCGTAGTAAGTAAAAGTTGTTATACTCTAAAGGAATACTTAACATAGATGTAGATTATTAGCAACATATTACATTATCATCAAAGTATGATGTAATTATAAATGTGTGTATGACTAGTTACAAAAACTACACAAAATATGAGAAATCTGTTTCATTTCAAATGTAAATGTGTGCTCATGTATTATAAACTGACAACATCCATACAATATTTATTGTTCCATGGATTAATAAATAAATAAATAAATAAATAAATAAATAAATAAAAAAGCATTAGGCAATGTTATACTAAAATATTGTAATAATTGCTCTCCTCTCCTATAAAACATTCCATTGTTCATTTAGAGGGCATATTCTTTGATGAATCAGAAATTTTTCATAAAGTATTTCTTTGTTTAAAGTGGTCTACAACTGTTGAATCAAAATATTTATAGCACCAGTAAGTAAAATAATGCAAAAGCTTTTAATGTGTTATAACTAACTCAAGAAAATTAACATAATTTTCATGAGGTCAGGTGAAAACTGTTGTTAACACAGGAGGAATATATTTGTTCAGCTGAAATTACATATCTGATGTTTATTGATCTGCAGCAACCAATGTAATGAACGTATCAGACTTATTTCTGAAACTCCTGTATTTCATTTCAAAATTTGTCTTTTGAGCCCATCACAAAATATGTCCTACGCTTCTCGTGTGTCAGTTATATAAGACTGCAAACAGTTTAAGAATGTAACACTTATTGATATTAAGGATATTACTTATAATCATCCATCTATGAATAATTTTAATTGCCCAGCAGTTTGCCATTAAGACATGGTCAGAACCTAAATGGGCTGGGCAAGACTTTGTTGACCCCAAAAAAATGTAATGCAGTGCATAGCAAATTACCTAGCTCTAGCAAGTCAGGTGACAATTCATAATCATCAGAACCAGATCAAGGAAAGCAAAGAGCTTCAGAACACAGTACATAAGAAGCACTAAACATAAAGAAAATAGGCATAGTACAAACACTGTACCTCCCCACAGCAAAAATGAACTAATTTTGGTACACATAAATGTGAAATCCTTAAGAAGAATGTTGCTGAACTCCAGTTACTCATGGGGCCAGCTGCAGTGGCCGATCGGTTCTAGGGGACTGATGGCCTCAGCTGTTAAGTCCATTGTTGCTCAGAGCCATTTGAACCATTTTTTGTTACCCATGGCAAGTAGTTACTGTAGCTCAACATTGCCTATGGTGGAGTGTCCATCTCTTTCAATAACAATAAAAATTTGGAACATTCAAAGATAGATCTCAGCAGCCTATGTGTATCAGGTGTTTTTGAAGCATCTGCTGTGGCACAACATGCTCAGAAACTCATTACTGCATCTGTATACCAAACACCAACTTCTAACAAAGAAAAATTTGCAGAAAAACTCTCTGCTTTAATTTGGAAGACTGCTAAATATAAACATTATAAAATTTCTATCACAGGATTTATTAACCTAGACAGAAGAGTAAAGAGAAAAAACGTGATTTGTTTACTACATATATTACAATCAATGAAATTTTACTACTTAAATGATAAACCAACTAGGATGGCTGCATGCCCTGACAACATGATTAGCAATGTTAGTAGATATCATCAGATTTGGAAAGTCTGGCCATGATGGCATATTGTTCAAAGTGGAAACCAGCCCACTGATAATTCCCAGACATCAAATGACTACAGAGTTGTCAATGATAAAGAATATCAAAAGAATGATAAATGAATTGAGACAAATAACATGGTCCGTTGTGTTAACCACAAAGGAAGATATTAATGAATTCTTTTCCACATTCATTTCCATCATAAGACATGCACTAGACAACAACTTCACCCTTGTTACTAAAAAATGCAATACTATCAATAATAACCACAACATACATACATGTGGTACACACCACAACTCAGTAAAATCAGGATAGTTTTACTCATGCTGAAGGGCAGAAATACTGACAGTTATGACAACGAGACCAACTGTATAACCTTAAAAAAATCTACAGGTCTGATTTAGCACAGCAAAAATCAAAGGAAATAAAAGGTATGTCTTAAATTCTAATAATTAAGTAGCTTGCAGTGTAGTGAAAAGTGAAATAAACATGGGATTGAAAGAAATCAGTATTCCAGTTAACTGTACCACCCTCAATGAATATTTTGTAAACTCTGCAACACTCTTGTATCACAAAGTGATAACGCATCTGATGCCAATCTTCTTTCTTTTGCTGTCAAAGGTAAACTACATGAAGAATTCACTAGGAGAAGAATTACTGCTACGGATATTACCAATGCTGTAAAGAAGTTGCACAGCCCCAGAACAGAGCACTACAAAGTGTTCAGCGACTATGCTCCAAATCTACCATCTAGGAAAACAGAAAGCCTATGCGTATCTTGTAAACAAAATTCTTGATTACAGCACTTTTCTTGAGTGTGTTAAAATTACAGGTACACTTCCAAAACACAAACAGGGTAACACAGCCATACCAGACAAATATAGGCAAGTATCAATGGTCTCTATAATATCTAAAATCATAGAGAGCTGCATACATACACAGATACAAGTATTCTGAGAATAATGAATTACTCAGTGAAAACCAGTTTAGATTCAGATCAAGCCAGTCAGCCATAAAAGCTATTCAATGTCCTCTGACTGCAATTCTTGATGGTTATGAAAGGAAACTGATCATCTCTGCTACCTTTACAGACTTAAGTTAAGCTTCTGATTCTGTGCCACTTGAGACTATTGCAAAAAACCATGAATACTACAGTTTTATGGACAAACCACTAAATTTATTACTATTACTTTATTACTAGAGCTGTGTCGTATAACAGCCATGACTGGACAGATTGCATCAAGATTAATGACACATACACATTTTAAAAAATATTCACAAAATTAAGACATTTATACTTAATAGAAACAATATTTGTTTGTCCATTCACTTTGGTCACTATTAAAGAATCCACCCCAATGGAGTGCTATAGGCGTTCTTTCAGGTCCTGTGCTACTCTCCTTCCTAATGTTCCTTGCGGCAGGGATTGCACTTCTTAACGCAGTGAGTTGAAAATCTCTAGGGCAACCACTGGAAAGCTGTCTTGCATTCCTGTCAGTCGACACCTGGGTGTTTCAATGCTCCTCTCTTGTTAAGGGTATTGTGATTGTGTATATCTTGCCACATGCTGAAGAATCCTTTGTTTTCTTTCACGCTGATGAGACATAAAAACACATACTGGCTGAAGACTGTCATAATTCCTAACTGCTTGAATATAGGCCTGCAGTGCTCCTGTCTTTTACTAGATGTGATTATTCTGAGAGCTCATTTCTGTAGAATTAGCACATCCTTACAACGTGCAGAATGTCCCCATAACAGTAGGACATAATTGACGTGGCTATGGAATAGGGCATAATATACTGTTATGAGATATTGGTCACTCAATACACCTTTTAACCTCCTCAGATGGTATACTACATGGGAGAGCTTGGAGCACACATACACTGTGTGTTTGTTCATTTTTAGTTTCCTATCATGAATCCCAACAGTTTGACAGGCACCATATTATCATGGCATCCAATGTTGTTAAGGGTGCATATCAGATGTTGTTTTTTCTTCATTCATTTTCATTTTATTTTTGATGAACCATTCTTTAATGTTTTGGAAGAGTACATCTGTTTCTTGGAATGATTCTGCAGCAGTTCTTCCTTTGGCAAAAAGGGTGGTGTTATCAGCAAACTGTAACTTATTGTTGTTATAACCCATATCATTGACATAAATTTGGAACAGGAGAGGCCCTATGATGAACCCTTAGGGTACTCCATGTTCCACCTTTTGTTCTTGTGATGGTGCTCCATGAATTGGTACCACTTGTCTCCAGTTTTCCAGATTAAGACTGAAAAGTTGACAGAACAACACCTCCAACATCATAACACTTCAATTTATTGTCCAGTATCTTGTGGGAAATGCAGTAAAATGCCTTGCTAAGATCACAGAGTGTCAGTGCCACACTTTCTCTGTCTTCAAATCCTTGCCTTATTTTTCTGGCTAAGTCCAGTGCTGCCATAAACATTGACTTTCCATCGCAAAAACCATGCTGTGTGTCCTGGAAGAGCTTATTTACTTCAAAATAATTCTGTAACTGGAGTTTCATAACAGACTCCATAAGTTTAGCTAGAATAGGAATGATAGAAATTGGTCTGTAGCTGGACACTTCACATGTGTCACCTTTTTTGTAGATTGGTACTGTCCATGCTAGTTTAAGAAATTTTGGGAAGACACCAGAGGATAAGCATTTGTTAATTGCTATAGATAATGGTTGAGCAAGATAGATATCTTTGCTCTCTGAGTTCTTGTATAACTTAACTATTTTTACAATATCCTTAGGTTGCACTTCCTTCCAGTTTTCAAAAGTGCTATTGGTTATGTTTCTCATGTGACTTGTGGAACTAATCCCAAGTCAAGTATTTCATTAGTAGTATCTTTCAATATCCTAACAAAGTACGGATTGAAGGCATCAGGGCTACCGGAATTTAAGGCTGAGGTGGGCTTTTTTCTGCACTCGTTTACCAGATTCCAAGCTGCTTTGCATGGATTGTGAGCCTCTTTAATGAACCTCTCATTGTATCTCTTTTTTGCCTCCTCCACTTGCTTTCTGGAAATTCGTTTGGCTCTTACATAGTTACACTGAAGCAGGTCTCTAGATGGGAGATCTCTAGCTGCTTTCATACCATCCCTGAAAATTAGCACAATGCATTTTAATTTGTTTAGCTCAGGGGTATACCACATCTTCCCTGTAGCAGGTTTGTCCCTTCCTTTAGCTTTGCCTGTATTATACTTCAAGTGGATTTCTGGAAATAAATCATCAAATTTAGCTTTTAATGATTGAAACAGACGTTCAAATGAGGCACTGGCCGCCATTCCTGCAATTTTTTGCTGCCAGTTTACAGTTGACAGGGCTATTTTAACATCATTTAGTCTTTCTTCTTTTATGATCCTTTTAGTAAATGTGTGACTGGTGTGCCATGAGCTTGGTTGCAGTTGACTCGAGCATTTCATACTTATTTCCATTACTAATGCACTATGGTCAGCAATCATTGGTTCAACAACACTGATATTATAGTCCCAGATATTGAGGTTAGTGATAACTGTGTCTAGGCAGGCATCACCTCTTGTTGGCAGTTGGTTTGCAACAACAGCCCATAGCTATTTATCACAGTCATGAAGCTTCTCTCTTTAGTGCTTCCATCACCTATATGTATGTTGAAATCTCCACACAGTGCAATTTTAGATTTAAGACATGTTAGGTGGGACAAGCAGGTTTCCATTTGTGCAATAAAGTTTTCAAAATTACCATCTGGTGAGTGGTACACAGAGACAATAATAAGGTCAATATCTGTTAACAATAGTGAAATTTAGTTAAATCATACCTAAGGAACAGGTGATAATTAGTGCATGTCAACAATGAGAGGTCAAAACAATTGAAAACCAAGAGAGGAATCCCACAAGGCTCTCTTCTTGGGCAGTTCCTTTTTATTGCCTTTGTTAATGATTTCTCAAACTATACAGCTTGCAAAAATGTTCTGTAAGCTGATAATATGATTACAATCTCATCTGGTGAGAATATTCACATAGTTATAGACAAAAATAAAGAATCATTTGAAAATGTAGTAAATGGCTTAAAGCTAAACAGCTGTTTATAAATAAAACAAAAACACATGACACATATTTTAATCTAAAGAAAATACAAGAAGAGAATCGAAGTGTCAAACTGTTGGGCTTCACAATATACAAAGGACTCCCATGGGACGAGTATATATAATATCTGACTTTCCTACTATGTAAACTAATGTATTCTGTCACAAAAATTACTGATTAGCTGCAAACTGTGTTTTCAGATGGCAGAAAAAAAAAGTTGAATTCCAGGATTGGGTTGTAGAGGATCCTGTTATAAACATGTCAGTCACTTTAATATCAAGACACTCCCAAGTCTTTATATGTAGGTCTGCTTAACTTACATTGAAGAAAATACACAGAAATTTACTCTGTTAATGATTGTACCTATGCACAGTACCAGAAACAACTGCATGATAGGCATATTATGTTCAAGACTGTCAGTTAAACATAATAGCCACGAGCACTCAAGTCTGAAGATGTACAATAAATGGCCACAATCAGTAAAAATCACGACTACAACTAAATTTCAAGTTGAACCTGAGAGATGGTTTAAAATGTCATATTATTCAATGGAAAAATGCCTTCAAAGGTAACCTGAGTGACATGTACAATTAAGGAGAAAACTCTAATTGCTAGGAGCAATCAAATAATGGAAAATCTAGGATGGGATGTAACAATATTAGAGAAGGAAAGTTGCCACTCACCATATGGTGGAGATGCTGAGTCATGATAGGCACGACAAAGAGTTTCACAAAATTATAGTTTTTGGCCATTAAGGTGTTTGTCAGCAATAGACACACATTCACACCAACCCTCTCCCCCCCCCCCCCCCCCCCCCCCCCACACACACACACTCACACAAACGCAACATGCACACTCGTCTGCAGTCTCAGATAACTGAAACCACACTGTGAGCAGCAACACCAGTGCATGATGGGACTGGTGACTGGATGGGGGTAAGGAGGATGCTGTGCAGGGAGGGGAAGGGATAGTATGGTGGGGGTGGCGGACAGTGAAGTGCTGCAGTTTAGACAGAGGACAGAAGAGAAGGTGGGGAGGGGAGGGGGATAAGTAGCAGAAAGGAGAGAAATAAAAGAAATTAAAAGACTGGGCATGGCAGTGAAATGACGGCTCTGTAGTGCTGGAATGGTAACAGGGAGGGGGCTGGATGGGTGAGGATGGAGACTAATGAAGGTTGAGGCCATGAGGGTTACAGGAACATAGGATGTATTGCAGGGAAAGATCCCACCTGCGCAGTTCAGAAAAGCTGGTGTTGGTGGTAAGGATCCATATGGTTCAGGCTATGAAGCAGTCATTGAAATGAGGGATATCATGTTTGGCAGCATGTTCAGCAACAGGATATGGCTATGGTCACCCACATGGCATTGTCCTATGCCAACCTATTCATGGGCCATCTAGAGGAAACCTTCCTAAAAACCTAGAACCCTAAAATCCTCATCTGGTTCAGATTCATTGATGACATCTTTGCTGTCTGGATTGAAGGTGAGGACACCTTATTCACATTCCTCCAGATCCCCCCTCCCCCCCCCCCCCCCACCCAATCTGTTTCACCTGGTTCTACTCAATCCAACAAGCCACCTTCCTAGATGTTGACTTACATCTCAGAGATGGCGACATCAGTACCTCCATCCATGTTGAACCTTCTAACCACCAGCAATACCTCCACTTCGACAGCTGCCACCCATTCCATACCAAAAAGTCACTTCTGTACAGCCTAGCCATCCATGGTTGTCACATGTGCCATGACGAGCAGTCCCTCTAAAAATATACTGAGGGTCTCACTGACGCCTTCACTGACTGTAATTATCCTCCCAACCTTGTACTAAAACAAATCTCCTGTGCCTTATCTTTCCAGTCTCCAACCACCTTCCAAAGTCCCACAGTAGGGCCACAGAGGAGCATTCCCCTCGTAACTCAGTACTGTCTGGGACTGGAGCAACTGAATTACACTCCCCCCAGGGTTTTGATTACCTCCTGTCATGCCCTGAAATGAGAAATTTCCTGCCCACTATCGTTCCCACCCCTCCTACAGTGGTATTCTGCCATCCACTGAACCTTCAAAATATACTCATCCATCCTTACACAACCCGTGCTCCTAATCCCTTACCTCATGGCTCATACACTTGTAATAGACCTAGATGCAAGACCTGTCACAGACATTCTCCTACCACCACCTACTCCAGTCCAGTCACTAACATCACCTATCCCATCAAAGGCAGGGCTACCTCTGAAACCAGTCAGGTGATTTACAAGCTAAGCAGCAACCACTGTGCTGCATTCTATGTAGACATGACAAAAAACTAGCTGTCTGTCCACATGAATGGCCACCGACATACTGTGGCCAAAAAGCAAGTGGACTACCCTGTTGCTGAGCACACTGCCAAACATACCACTCATCTCAATGACGGCTTCACAGCCTGTGCCATATGGATCCTTCCCACCAACACCAGCTTTTCTGAATTGCGTAGGTGGGAACTTTCCCTGCAATACATCCTCCATTTCCGTAACCCTCCTGGCCTCAACCTTCATTAGTCACTGTCCTCACACATCCAGCCCCCTCCCTGTTCCCATTCCAGCACTACACAGCTGTAATTTCACCTTCATCATCACAACTAGTCTCTTAATTTCTTTTTATTTCTCTCCTTTCCACTACTTAGCCCCCCTCCCCACCTTCTCTCCTGCCCTCCGTCTAAACTACAGCACTTCATTGTCCACCACCCCCGCCATACTATCCCTCCCCCTCCCCCTCCCTGCCACAGCCTCCTCTTTACCACCGCCCAGTCACCACTCTCATCATGCACTGGTGCTGCTGCTCACAGTGCGGTTTCAGTTATCTGAGAATGCAGTTGTGTGTGTAAGTTGCATTTGTATGAGTGTGTGTGTGTGGATATGAGTATGTGTGTCTACTGCTGACAAAGGCCTTAATGGCCAAAAGCTATAATTGTGTGCAATTTTTTGTTGTGTCTGTTATGACTAATTGCTAGTAAATAAGAATAGCGTAGCTCTGTAACTATAACATACTTTTCAAGTTGTGTAAAACGTAGCTATACCTTATACATAACATGAAACTGGAAGAATGTGTGTGCTTTAGTAATTAACATGCAGATGTATAATGGAGGGGATGATGAATTTATTTATCTATGATTGTGTAGATATGTAGTGACATATATTTTACAAGCTACAGATCAAGATATATAAGAGAAGTGAACAAACATACACTTTTGCAAATTCATTCTCAAAAATTCTTCCTGATTGTTAAGCTGAAACAGAATTTAATTTTGCATAAAATATAGACAACAGAAATGAGATTTTGTTAGTAAAGACAAGTTTGTATTCCCAAAACTGTATGTAAGGCAGAGAAGTATCT
This sequence comes from Schistocerca gregaria, assembly GCF_023897955.1. Classification (NCBI taxonomy): domain Eukaryota; kingdom Metazoa; phylum Arthropoda; class Insecta; order Orthoptera; family Acrididae; genus Schistocerca; species Schistocerca gregaria. The sequence continues at coordinate 852,846,159 of NC_064920.1, forward strand.
GATCAGATGAACTGATAATTTAAATGGATGTTAATATTTAAGCTATTATCAGCAAGCAAAGAGCATAATTAGTAATATTTTTATGAATTATTGCTGAAAATGATTTGAAATTGATCAGTAGACAAATGAAGCCACAATAAATTTTAACAAAGTGAAAATGTGTAATAAGTGATACTTAAGGGAATGGATTATTAACCCAAATTATAACATATTTACACTGTACACAGCAAAATAAATCTTATTATAAAGGCTACTCATTTATTCCTCACCTTTTGTTTTAGTGGGTCTTGATCAGATGAATAATCCTCTACATCCTTAATTCTCTTTTCTTCCTTTTTAAGTAACAGTTCTTCTTTTCCTGATCTGTCATGACCTACTTCAACGCCTGTTAATGTTAACCTGACTCCTCCTTGAAGAGTTTCGAGCTCTTGTTTAAGTTGCTCATTTTCTGCCATTAGGATTTCGTTCTTTTTTGCTAAAATTTCCATATTTTTTGCTGAATCTTCCAGTTCCATCATTACAACTGATAATGCACTGCGTGCCTGTATTAGCATACCTCTCATATCTGAACTTGTAAGACTTGTTAGGGATATTGCTGATACAGACTTATGAGATTCTTCCTTCTGTGTAATTTCTACAATTGACATGGTACTTTTAAGTTTACTTAATTCTGACTGTAGCTTTCCTGATTCTTCTTTTTGTTTTGCCAGTGCTTCTGTAAGAGAAAGAATTTGTTGTTGTAAAGCTATAATTTCAGCATTCACACCCATTTCGTCTGCCTGCATTGAATCTGCTGTCCTCTGGGCTTGTTCAGCAATTTCCTGTGCAAGAAAGAACAAAACTACACTGAGTAACATTCAAAGAATTACCTTAATTGATTTAAAATTGTGTAACAGCACTAATAATTATAGCACTATCAATTCCAGCACACACACAAATTCTGAATCAGGAAGGCAGGTACAACATGGTCAGGCGTATACATATGTATTGATGTACAAGATCTTAACTCAGAATTGTTCACAACTGAGTAATGTTATTTAGAAGTGAACCAAAATGGTAAAAATAAGTGTTACAAAATTCTCAAGTTAATCAGCATAACCAGAACTTTAATTAATGTAGAGACAAATCCAGTGTAAAACAGCAATAATAAGATAATATTCTTGGGTCCACAAGGAACCCAGTTTGGAGAATCTTTCAAATCAGACACTCAGTTCAGTTAGTCAAGGACACAGCCTGTGAACTAGGTAATGTAAATTTATGATTCCGAGTTGATGTGACTAAAATAAATACACTGTCTCTATGTAAGGGGCAGCTGAAGTAAATTGGCAATGAACATAATTTTGATATTATACCTCTTCTCATCAGTGATTAAATATGCAATATTATGTGGAAATTTATCTCACCAGGGGTCTATTGTGAATGCAAAAGGCAACCACTTTGGTTGATACAGACTGTTGAAGCCTAGTACCTAGATAGAAAACATTAAACCTACCCAAAACCTTGGCTTACACAAGTAATGGAAAAATACTCTGAGCATAAGTTCAAGTATTGAAATGTACAATTTGCACCTCGAATTTTGTGATAATGAATGAAAATATTTTGTTCAGCTAGAAGGTAAACCTATAGTAATCTTGCTCAGTTTTCATCTATACATACCATCATAAAAATTCAGCAATCTCATCTTCACAATTCCAACACTAAAAACAGTTTATTTACTCTGATGGAATTCAAGAAAATCACCTGGGTAAAAAACAGGCTGGAAGTGCACAGCAGGAATAAAAGTAAAGGATTACAAAAAACTTGCCAGAAAAACCATCTAAATGATCAGAAAGAATACATGGAAGAATTAATTTCTTATCTAAATATTGTGAATTCAATTAGAAGAAGATCATTGTTTATGTAGCTTTAATAGTAACATCATCAGAGATGTAGGAAACTAGAAAGGCACAGTCACTACTATGAAAAATTGGAAGCAAATCAAATATTTGCTCAAATGGCATCCCACATGAAAGTGAAAGATAAGGAATTTCCTGTATATCTAGCCAGCAAAGTAAACAAAGAAGAGTTGATAAGCTATTTCATATTTGAGGTAGCCTCAGCAACAGCAATCCCTAAATCTGGAAAACAGTCAGATGTCAAGCAACATGCTAATAATATTAATTATTATATATTCCAAACTCATGGAACGTGTAACAGCAGAACTCAGGGAGCGGTAAACAATGCAAGTCAAGTATGCAAAGTAGACTCCAAGAGGAAGTATAACAGATAGTGGCACTGATATCTTACATCAGAAGAAGCTAAAGACATTGATATCTTTTGTTACTGTATCTGCTGCAGGTGGCACCGTATTGGGTTCACTAAGTTCGTGTTAAGCTTCAACATATTATGAAAAATAGTTTCCATTCTTAGCAAGAATGTGTGAAACAACTACACTCTCAGTTTCAAAATTGGGTAAAACACAAGCAAATCAATCGTAAGACAGAACAGAAAATTATAATTTAAAGGTTTTGTCTTAGGTCCAATACTTTTTACATAATATTTTAGTGAGTTGTATAAAACAGGGCAACAGAATTATTGCTTACCCTATCTGCAGCAAGTTGTAAGCTACATCTGCCTTCTGGGTGGTGCTAGTTGGTAAGCACCTCTAAGAGATCAGTTTTAGATTGCTGAGTTGGAGTTGTTGAGTCAGGGGCTAACCAGTGATGCAATTCCTTTCTACTCGTAAGTTACATGCACCCTTGAGCAACTACTATGTGTTATGGAAGTGGAATATTTTATATCATAGTTAATGGAAATTTTTGCTTATTGCTTTTCAGAATAAATAAAGTAAAAATCTCTGAAACAAAACCCAGTTTCAAGATGCCACATGTGCCAATGGACTGAATGACTTTTAAGGTGAAACAATCAAATGGACTGAATGACTTTTGAGGAGAAACAATCATAAGTGAGAAACCTCTTGGGCACTTACCACATCCCAGCCATATAATGCTGATCTACACAAGTAAAGGCTTTTTCTGAGTGAACATTCAATTGCTGAGTTGCACATGGATTCAGAAGAAACCTTAAAATTCATCTTCTACAATTCTTATCAAAATAAGTATGTGGCGTCGACAAGTACAAAGGACCCATCTCTGCCATCGCAAGTTCTTTTACTCTGTAACCCAATGGCCCACGCCTTCTTGCTTTTTCAGTTCAATGTATGATTTGTTGTAATAAGGATGTCTGTATGAAATATACTGAGTGTTACAGAAGTATGTGTTTTTCCTTGGGCTACAACCAAACTGAAATAGTGGTGACCCCAAGTAAGAATTCAAACTCCGTTTCCTCATAGTGCAAGTGTTCTCATGTCTACCGCACTGGCTTTGTTTATGCCTTCATTTGTTCCTCTTGGCCATGTATCCTGCTGCCCAGCACATGGATATCAAAGCTCCTGCACCTACAGCAGGACACTTCATTGCTTCACGACCACCCGAATTCTACAACCCATTTCCTGCAGTTTTGTCACCTCAATACTTCCGCCAATTGACAGTGCAACATGTGACTGCAGACTTAGGCTTTGCCCCTCCAGCATCTGTGCATTGACACATGCATTTCGAAAATGATAATGAGCAGAGCAAAGTTCCTGCATTTTGCCATGCTGATGAGAATTCTGGGTTTCATGCACAGATGTGTCAGACACCGGCCAGCCAGGCGACCGTTACAACAGTGTCATGTGCAACCTTGACTTTGTTAGGACAGGCCACATGTGGTGATTGTGCTCCTGTGATACCCGAGTGCTTTACCACTTCATCGGTTTACTAAGTGGAAATGCCTAGTGTATATCATGAACATTTCCAGGCCAGTTTCCACCCCCAGTGACCTTTTGGCCCCTCAGTGCACTTTATGGGCCCCCACCTGATGTGAACTATGTACCACATAGTGATACTAACTGTGGTTTCCACCCCTCTGAACATGCTTCGGCTCGTCATGTCAACAGACCGGTGGGAACATGTTACTGTAATGCTCTGTGCACGTCTGCTCTTCCACCCACCCCTCCACCACAAGTAAACTTGCAGGGAGTTTTGGCTGCAGCTGTACACCACCTTGTTTTTCACATGGCACTGGCCATGCCTTTTGTATTAGACTCTTGCACTATGAGTGTCACATCCAACAGTTCGACAGCATCATTTCCTAGTGCTTAGGTGCCATTCTCACCTGCTCTGACAGACTACTCACTCAAACACTACACAGTGCCATCTGCATCGACCACGCCAGTCCAGCATTCATGTCATACAAGTGATATGAGGGACTCAGATACAGAACTAGGTGTGCCTTCATTGCCACCACTGGGCTGCTTACCAACCCTGGCTCTGCTATATAAGGACAACCCAGCAACGTGGTTTGCACTGGTGGAGAACTTGTTTGAACTGGACTGCATCACCGCTGACAATTCAAAATTCCTGTGCCTCATGACTCAACTGCACACGCACACAGACCTGATCTGCGACCTACTTCTGATGCCACCATTTACTTTGAAGTATGATTTCACAAAATAGACAATCATTGAGTGCTCTTGCATTCTCCATAAGAGGTTATTCTGTGAGTACTGTATAAGGAACATCTTGGCAACAACACTCCATCCCAGTTTTGGTGCTAGCTCACCTTCTGTTCAGTTAGCAGATGATGCCAAATGAAACCCTGTGGTCAGTGTGGTTATCAAAACTGCCTACAGATCTCCAGGTTCATCTTCTCCTCCCACAGCCTGGAATCCATCGCCCTGTGCTGACACCCCAGTGTATGAACCTGAACATATAGAGGATGATCAGCCAGCTCCTCTCCCAAAGTACACTCAATGTTGGTACCACACCATACTTGGCAATGACGCAAAACAGTGATGCCCCTGTACAAGCATCTGAAAAACCAGTTGTCTGATAAGCTCCAACCCATGCTACATTCTGTTCATGCCTCCATCCTGTTGAATGGCCGCCTTTACGTCAAAGACTATTCTTCGAGTCACAACTTCCTCATGGACACCAGCACTGAAGTCTCAGTCATACCTAATTTGATGGTCACATGCCCCTCTCACGCAGATGCTCACTCCTGCAAGCTGTGAACTCATCTACACTTCAGACCTACAGCTCCACTCCAGCGCACTATCGAGCTTCAACTCCACCTCCCTAAGGCCCCCTCCCCCCTCATGCCCTGGATCTTCCATGTGGCGGACATCACAGAACCAATCTTGGGAATCAACTTCTTATCACACCACCACCTGTTTCCAAATGTCATTCAAGGTTCTCAGTTTCACCACACCTCTAACATTCACACCACATGTGACCGTGCTCTGTCACCTGCTCTAAGTGGAAATGGCATTAGCTGTTTAGTGCATCAGTGCACAGCTCTCATGAGCAGGACTTGTGCAACTGTGAATCACATCCTGGCAGAAAGTGTCAAGATATACACGCTCTGCTATGAGAATGCTGTTTTGAAATATTGCATTGCACGTGCGGGGGATGACCTTGCTACGAACACTGCTTGCATCAATTCACGCTGCTTGGCAGTGCCGTCACCCGAGCCTTCATCCGTCACACCTGACAGCTCTGCTGACAACTGCACACAGGTTAGCAGCACCACACCTATTTTGTGTGACTCCAGTCTTAACCACACAGTGTTACACCACCACCTCTGCCCAACATCAATTGTGTTCTGGTCAACGTCTCTCTCACATGTTTTGCAAACTGACCCTCGTGCACCTTATGACAGTGGCTATAATTTTAGTAGGGATTGGAGATTACACTGGACTTGCGGTAAGGGATCACTTTGGCAAAGCTTGTAGCTAGAGCGATCAGAAGCTTTGTGGATTCCTTGTGTCAGGTAGTCACAGTGATTCATCTGACAGTGGTGGATCCCTTGTCTGCAGGAAGCATGACTGAATCAGGGTCTGTCTTGAGGTTGCAGATGATCATTATTTCTTGTACGGAGAGGTTTATGTTCTTGGAAAGGGACTGAGGTAAATACGGTGAGGCCAAGTTGGAAGTAAGGAATTCTTGGAAAACAGCTGTGGGGTGATTAGGTGCAAGAGGGAGAGGGCCATGGTGGATGGTGAAATGAACTGGGAGAGGGAAGGTTCAATGCTGGGATTAGGCTGGCTTCCATTGAAGGAATCGTTAGCAAACTGGTGTTTCTGCTGTTGGAATCACAAGAAGAAGACTAGGTCTTTGATGAGGCCAGTATGGTTGAACTGGTTGAGTTGAAGATGAGGTCCTTAGTTAGGAAAGAAGCCTCCACAGGACTGAAGATTTTGGTGGACAAGTTTCCAACAGTGTTTTGAGATTGTTAGGTTCTGAATTTCATGTAATGTCAAGAGGGAGGTCTCAAGGATGTGGCAGATGGAAAAGGTCAGCAAGGCAGGATCTGGATGCTATGTGGGGTTGACATGGTGTACACTGGTGGTAGGACAGATGTTGTTGGATAGTGGTGCTCTGAGACGAGAACAGGAAGTCAATAAATTGGGTAATTTTTGGAAGTAATGATTGGAGTGCTCTTATAGGTGTTGGAGGGCAAGCGTTTCAATTTGGGACTTACAGTGTAGGTATTTTGGATTGCACAGTAACAATATCTTGCAGACAAGAGCAGAGGTGGTACTATGGAGATTTGTTTCTGTAGTACAAAGTTTGTGAGGAATGTGGACTGGCAGAATCTGAAAAGTTGAAAGTGGTGTAATAGATAGGTGGGATTTAGAGAAGGGAATTTTTGTGATTGGGCCATTTAGTGGAGAGAAGGATCCCATGGATTAGGTAGCATTTAAGGAACATAATGAAGGACTGGGTTTCAGCTAACGTTAGGGATATTTTCCTGATCTAACATGGAGATAAAGAGCATGACTCGATAGAGGAGGGGGTTGAAGAAAGCAGAAATAATGTGGAAAATGCACAAATAAGAGCATTATGTACTGCTTTCGCTGCTGCAGACTGATGGAGCTGCTGGATTCTTTGCTGTGTTTGAATGTCAAATTCAGATGTTATAAGTGATGATGTAAATAAAATAGAAAGAAACTTCCACATGGGTAAAATATATTAAAAACAAAGATTCCAAGACTTACCAAGTGGGAAAGGGAGGGTAGATAGGCACAATGAAAGAAACACACAAACACACACACGGAATTTGAGCTTTCGCAACCGGCAGCTGCTTCGTCAGGAAAGAGGGAAGGAAAAGGAAGGATGAAAGGATGTGGGTTTTAAGGGAGAGGGTAAGGAGTCATTCCAATCCCGGGAGTGGAAAGACTTACCTTAGGGGGAAAAAAGGATAAGTATATACTCGCGCACACACACACACACACACACACACACACACACACACACACACACACACACACATATATCCATCCATACATACACAGACACAAGCAGACATATCTAAAGGCAAAGAGTATACTCTTTGCCTTTAAATATGTCTGCTTGTGTCTGTGTATGTATGGATGGATATGCATGTGTGTGTGTGTGTGTGTGTGTGTGTGTGTGTGTGTGTGTGTGGGCACGAGTATATACTTATCCTTGCCTTTAAATATGTCTGCTTGTGTCTGTGTATGTATGGATGGATATGCGTGTGTGTGTGTGTGTGTGTGTGTGTGTGTGTGTGTGTGTGTGTGTGTGTGTGTGTGTGCGCGCGAGTATATACCTATCCTTTTTTCCCCCTAAGGTAAGTCTTTCCGCTCCCAGGATTGGAATGACTCCTTACCCTCTCCCTTAAAACCAACATCCTTTCATCTTTCCTTTTCCTTCCCTCTTTCCTGACGAAGCAGCTGCCGGTTGTGAAAGCTCAAATTCTGTGTGTGTGTGGGTGTGTTTTATTCATTGTGCCTATCTACCGGCGCTTTCCCACTTGGTAAGTCTTGGAATCTTTGTTTTTAATATATTTTTCTCAGATGTTATAAGAATATACTTTGCATGCATAACAACTTAGTGTCTCTCCTCAAACATTAATCAACTTTCAAATAAACTGAACACAGGTACTAGTTGTGAATAACATTACTTTTTACTGAATATTGTGTAGTTAATATTGCATCAAGTAGGGCAGATGATTATGAATATGTATGTACTGAATATTTTCACTGTTCTTTGAGCACCTGTTATTACGAGACTGTGTTCTAACCAAATGGAGTTTCTTCCCAGCAAGAGAACTTGGTTTTATACATCTATTCTTTGTATTACTGTTGTTATTACGTTTCACCAGAAATATGATGGATAGTATAAATCACATGTGTGTTAGCTTCACAAATGTAAATATTAATAGTGAGAAAAGTGTGTACTATGTGAAAAATGCAGTGTTTATTGTGACCTTAGTGCACTGTATGATATGTTATTATTTGAGCATCAGAGAAAAGGAAGGTTCAATTGGTTTTTTCCACCTACAGATGATTACTTCAATATTGTTCACTGTAAACAATTTCCCTTGACACACTTATACACTCAATACTATAACCCACGAGGACAACTTCTCTTAGATGACATGTTAAGGAAAGGCAAATCTATGTTTATAGCATTTGCAGACTTAGAGAAAGCTTTTGACAATGTTGACTGGAACACTCTCTTTCTAAAAGTGACAGGGGTAAAATACAGGGAACAAAAGGCTACTTACAATTTGAACAGAAACCAGATGGCAGTTATAAAGGGAAGCAGCCATTGAGAAGGAAGTGAGACAGAGTTGTGCCTATCCTGATTTTATTCAGTCTGTATACTGAACAACACAAAAGAAAAATTTGGAGAAGGAATTAAAACCCAAGGAAAAGATACAAAAACTTTGAGTTTTGGTGATGACATTTTAATTCTCTCAGAAATGGCAATGGACTTGCAAGAGCAGTTGAATGGAATGGACAGTGACCTGAGGAGGATATGAGACAAAAATCAACAAAACCAAAACAAGGATAATGTAATGTAGTCAAATTAAACCAGCTGATACTGAAGGAATTTTATTAGAAAAATGAGACACTTAATGTAGTAAATGAGTTTTGCTGTACGGATGATGGATAAAATAGGGAGGATATAAAAATGTAGACTTGAAATGGCAAAAAAAGAGGAGAAATTTGTTAACATTGAGTGTAGACTTAAGTGTCAGAAAGAATTCCTGAAAGTATTTGTATGGAGTGTAGCCACATATGGAAGTGAAATATGGATGATAAACAGTTTACACATGAAGAGAGTAGAAGCTTTTGAAATGTGCCACAGAAGAATGCTGAAGATAAGATGGGTTGATCATGTAACTACTGAGGATGTACTGAATAGAAATGGGGAAAAGAGAAATTTGTGGTACAACATGAATAAAAGAAGGGATCGGTTGGTAGGACACATTCTAAGGCATCAAAGGATCACCAGTTCAATACTGTAGGGAGACCAAGCAATGAATACAGTATGCAGATTAAGAGGGATGTAAGTTGCAGTAGAGGCTTGTTCAGGACAGAGTAGCCCAGAGAACTGCATCAAAATAGTAAATCAAATATAAATTTAGAAAGGGCAGCTAATCACATTTTTACTGACATTAATAAGTGGTTCATAGCCAATTCACTGTCATTAAATTTTGAAAAGACCCACTATATGCAGTTCAGAACTTCCAAGAGATTTCCTTCTGGTGTGTGTATAAAATATGATGACATGGAAATAGGAGAAATTGAGAGTGCAAAATTCTTGGGATTACAACTTGATAATAAATTCAGTTGAGAACAATATACTAACAAACTGCTAAAGTGCCTAAACAAGTCTGTGTTTGCAATGCGAATGATGTCAGACATAGGAGATATAAATATAAAAAAAACTGGCATATTTTGCTTATTTTCACTCCATAAAGTCATATGGTATCATATTTTGGGGTAACTCCACAAACAGAGAAATAGTGTTTAGAGTACAGAAGCGTATAATAAGAGTAATGATTAGTGTAAATCCAAGAACATCATGTCGAAACCTATTCAAAGAATTGGGCATATTAACCACAGCTTCTCAGTATATTTATTCCTTAATGAAGTCTGTTGTAAATAATACATCTCTTTTTCCAACTAACTGCTTAGAAAACAGTATCAGTACTAGGAATAAGAACAATAAATCACTTACTCTTGCCCAGAAAGGAGTCCAGTATTCAGGAACACATATTTTCAATAAGTTACCAGTAACCATTAAGAGTTTAGTTTCATACAAGGCACAATTTAACCATAATTTAAAAGAAATTTTGGTGGACAACTCATTCCATTCCATCCATGAGTTTCTCAACATGTGCAGTAGACCATTTTAATGAAAATTTATTATACTTTAATTTTTGACAATACTTGGTTGTAACAGCCAAGTAACTACCTACTGTGTGAATGATGGAATGTATGGAAAGCAGATGTAAGTCTTAAATCTGTAAATGGTCGAAGTTTAATTTTAAATCTTGTACTTAATCTAACTGTTCTTAACTGAGGATCACTGAAATAAATAATTTACTTTAATTTTTGACAATACTTGGTTGTAATAGCCAAGAAACAGCAAATGTCTGTATGATGGATTTAATGAAAACAGATGTAAGTATTAAACCTGTAAATATTAGAAGTTTAAATTTAATTAATGTACATAATTTTACTGTTTATTGATGGAGGATCATTAAAATTAATGAAACTCAAGTTTTTCTAATTACATTTTTGTAATGTGTTATCCGACATTTTCCGCAACCAGGAGGATTCCCTCTTTTAAGGGTCTATGGAATGAATAACACACCACTGCAGCAGATCTGTTGTCTAAATAAAGACCATAACAATTAACATGAGACAGAGACAGTTTTCTTATTATATTTTCCGCCAGTACAACATGTTTAACATCCTCCATTTTCAATATGGCACCATATCTTAATTATAATTTTGGAAGATCAATGTAAACAAGTGATGAGGAAAACTGACATTGCTGCAAAAACATACTATTTACAGTGACAATAAATTTATTATATGTTATATCAAAGATTATAGAAAAATGTAAGTTGAAATCAGAAGGATTCTTTAGTGGCCTTGGGAGCTCAGCTAGTACACCTAACAATGAACACTCCTGAGGAAACTTTTGCTGTTGGGGGAAAAAAGTCTTATGTGTGTTAAATGCAAGGAAGGTAACATACTATAGCAAATGCATGAGTGCTGACTCCAAGCAGAAAAGTTGGATATGTGTGAAATGTGATCACAAATCAGGCCAAAAATTAACAACTAAGATCGCATTAGAGAGGTCATTACCATGTAAATAGAAGATATTATCAACTTAAAATGTAAGCATCACTTAATCAACAAGAAGATATTTAAGTGAAACAGCATGTGACATGCAACAAACAAAGTATGCAAAGAAAGAATGTGCACAGATAATCACTTCAAAATACTGCTTTGATATCTCATATTTGTAAGAAATATTGTAAAACTGTGGAATCAGGAAGAAGGTGTGAGTAGCACAACAGAAGATTTCATTTTCACTGTGGTCAAGTGAATCTGTCCATGATAATTGACAAGTACTTTGCTATCAGATGGTAAGTGACTCATAAAAACAGTGAGCAAGATGTGCAAACATGTAAAACCAGTGAGTGTATTGAAGTAAATTTTGTGCAAGAAAACCCCTTTGAGGTGCCTGCAAGGATATACTGTCATAGAACACCATGCAATCATGATCACCTTTAGAAACTTTACATTTTAGCAGATAACCATGAATAGGGAATCATCTGACTTCTTAACAAAGTGTTAGTTGTAGAATCCACAAGCTTCATTAGGCCTAGTGCCTGTCTTTCAGATATAATGAAGAACATTCACTCTGAAGAAATTATGTAGTTGACTTCAAAGAACTTTCTAGCACTGTTTGTTGGTTCTAATGCTGTATACAAGAATGAAAATTCAACAGCTTGCTGTGAATTAGAGAAGCATCTTGCTCATATGTCTCACACAAACATTCTCTCTATAAACATACTACACTGCCATGACTTGCTGCCTTGCTCTTTCGTACACAATAAGATTACTGCTGTCAACAACCATTTTTCAAATATACACAAGCAATTGATCATGCAAAACTGTGTTCACAACAACCTTCAAGCTGAATTTCGACAATGCTGCAGTGATCTCTAAATCACAAGTCCCACATCATATGACATTACGCCACCCCACTCTAGTGCTGCTCTAGCATTAAGAAATAACAACACTCAGATACCTTCAAATTTCACATTCAGTGTAAGACAAGGCCTCCTTTATCTTAGTGACCTGGTATTTCAGAAACAAATTGATGGTTAATAAAATGGTTCAAATGGCTCTGAGCACTATGGGACTTAACATATGTGGTCATCAGTCCCCTAGAACTTAGAACTACTTAAACCTAACTGACCTAAGGACATCACACACATCCATGTCTGAGGCAGGATTCGAACCTGCGACCGTAGCAGTCACGCGGTTCCGGACTGAGCGCATTAACTGCGAGACCACCGAGGCCGGCCGATGGTTAATACTTATGGTTCATTCTAAGTAGCATAAATTAACATAGTACTTGTTGAAATGACTGTGTAGTCTTTGAAAAACAGTTTGTTCGCATATCACTCTTTAAATAGACATTCATCACCCAAAACAGTCAGTCCTGGCTGAATGAGTAAACAAGTAACACAACTGTCAAGTCTGCTTCCTGTAATCACTCATGTAATAGCTATGTGCAACCTACCCATGAAAATATCTATTGTTATCTCCAACAGCTCAGTAATGTATGTGCCAAGGAACTTCTAAATGACATAGAAGTGAGTTTGTGAATATTTCCATTAAGTTGTGTTGTTCATTAATGGACTAAGAGAAATCCCTTTGAGGAAATTTCTTCAATGTATTACTGCAAGACCATATGTGTACTGTGACATATGGAGTGAATATGAACTGTGTTCCATGCCACTTGTGATCATTTAGTTCTGCTGATATGTTTAATCTTGGATAGCGTTTGTAAAAACTATGCTTCAATAACATCATAATTTATGTGATAAATCCTGGCACTGGGCTCTTGCTGTGTGAGACAGATGACTCAGTTTATGAACTGTTTCACTTATAAAGTTAAGCAAGAGGCAATTGTTCCTACAGCAGGGTATCAAGGATAATAAATGCACGAAAAATAACTAAAATTATGGCACTGTATACATTATTAAGTAGAAACCATATGATATTCATCATAAATTTCAGTTCCAAAGCTACAGGCTGCTGTGCTACTGAAAAAACATAGAAGAACAGATAACAACATTCAGGTTGGTCATCTTACAATGGAATATTGTAAAACCAGTTGCAAATAGGCAAGAAATTGTTAAGGACATTGCATAGGATTACATAAAAGGGAATAATCATCGTTTTCATTAACTGTTGGTATAAATGATGTGTGTAAGAGTGAGCTAGTGAATGCTGACTACAATCTAATGAAAGTTCTCGGCAATGTAGAGAACTGGAAATCTCCAGTAAAAAGAAAGATCTATGTATGCAATATGAACCAAAATCTATATTATTAAAAACAAATTTATAACAAACAGGTATTAAAAATGTAACAAAAGGTGTAAAGATGAATACATCTTCAATAATAAAAAATAAATGGCAAACACAAGATCAGGTTGTATGGAACATTGCCCAGTCTAGAATACAAACAAAACTAATAGCAAAATGCACTAGTCTAAAAACAGAAAACAGAGAAGTGTCTGATACCAACTCAGTTGTTTGCATTTCTAACAAGTACTTCAGCAAAATAGAAACTGATCTTATCCTAAATAGTTTTGGAATTTGTAGTAACCACTGCTCTGAAAAAGGCAAACCTCCAGAAGCCCTATTTTTTGTAAACAAGTCACATGAGATGCATTCATATTGGTTATGAACTCACTATTGAAATTGTATATGTTACTGATTATGTTCCAGGCTGCATTGTAAAACAAACAAGGCATACTGCAGTCACATACTGCAGTCATTCTAGGGCATATCATTTATCTCTGCATTTCCACAGCTACTTTTACCAATTTCTTAGAGAGACGTACAGTCACCTTCTTGCACAGTAAAAGGAGGCAGGTAATGTTAGTAACTCCAGACCTGTAAACCATGTAGTGCTATGTCAAACATCTATGAAAGGTCTTTTATATTTATGGATAACATTACCAAAGGAATTTCAAAAAATAATTTTTTTATTGGCTTAAAAGATGCTTTAAGCCTGCTGCAATGTAAGACAAAAAGTCTAATCCTTGAAGAAAAATTTGTTCTATGGAATTCTGAGCTCCTCCATTAGTGCCTAGGGTGACCTGAAATGCCCTACCTGTGTCAACTTGATACCCCCTGTAGTATCTACGTATAGTTAGAAGCATTTTACAACAATGTTACGTTAGCCTGGCATCAGCAACCATCAGTACATGTATGGAAAAAAAATTCTTTATCTTCAGATCTTGTTTTTTGTGTGCTGTATTCACTTTAATGGTGTATTTGTGATCTTATAGTATACAGTTTTGTCTTTTAAGTAAGAATGCATGATAAAAAAGTGTACTTGGGCAGAAGAGATATGAAAACACCAATGCAGCACTGAAGCAGTATTTCATCAAAGTGTCCAAATAACAGATATGTGGCTGAGAGCAGTTCAGAAGCAATCATTACCTCTGTTAATAAAACTGAAGACAGTGACCAGGATTTTGATGTAAATTGCTGATTGAGTTATAGAATTATGAATTTTCTGCTGTCTTCTGTGTTATTTTTCAACATGTGAGACATAAAATGTGCAGTGCAGACATCACATTGCAGGGATGACGTCCCAGAGGCTTAGGCTTTATGGTAATTATTGCTTGTACAAATTGTCCAGAAGTTGTAACACCAAGTAGTAAGCATGTGAAATCAACTAACAAATTGACATACCAATGCACCTGCTTAGAGGAGGGCTAAACAGAATTGTAAAGTTTTGCTTTTTCATGGAACTGGCATTATAGATATTTCAATTGTTCTCTGATAAACTGTGGTCATGATTTCAAATGCAATGGCAAAAGTACAACTGGCCAGTCCTGGGATAGTATATTAATGGTAAGCATTCTCCAAAAGTAGACTTTTTTCATTTGTTCCTGTCTATGACACATTTGAAAAGCTCAAAGGTATTTTTCTCAGAATATGACTTTTCAAAATGGCACATGCCGTAACTCCAATTATTTTGAATTGTTTTATTTGAAAATTTAACGACGACTTAGAAATAACATTTTCCGATTTGTTAATTTAAACAATAATTAGCAAATGACAACTTTTTTGGTGAAAATTGAATGAATTTATTCAAACTCTCACCAATTTTCACAAAAATCAATACTTCCAAAATCCCCTATGTGGTTCACTAACTACACTCATGTAGATTATGTAAATTTTTCTCTTTTTTCCTGACTCAAATTGACACTAGTTATAGTGTGTGCTGCAGATCATCTCAAATGCAACCTGCTGTGGGAGAATTGCTGTAGTGTCATATTTCATAGAATTTTCTAAAAAGAAATTTAAAAATATATTTAAACATATACTCAACAACTACCCAAGTATTATTTCCCTGTCACTTTTCCTTCAGTCAAAAACAAAATACTGCCAAGAACATGCTCTTTTTTAGGTCTTTACAGTGGTGTTAACCTCTCAAGCTGCTAAATTTTATACACAAGATTTCGTTGCTACCAACCATCCGGATGGACTCACACAATCTAGATCTACAATTACAACTGTCTATGGGTACCAACAAGCTATACTAAATGTTATAGATGGATACGTAATGGTTCCACATTATTTTGGGGCCTATCCAAAGCACAGTACATTAGTGTTCATATTGTTCTACTAAATAAGGTAAAATGATTGAGGGTACAGATATTCCAAAAGAAAATATTACATTATAACTCAGTAATCAGCAGAAACAAGTTGTTTTTAAACAAGTCATAACCACTGAAAATGTCTAAGAACAGCAACATACTCATCAGAAAAAGTTGTAACAGGGTGTATAAGCTGATAAGGGAAAAAATACCATGTTGAAAGTAAAAATTTTCAAATGGCCATTCACAATATTTCCGTACAACCTGTTAGAAATAAATTTGTTTCAGTAATTACCATAGAGCACCAGAGAACAGGCATTACTGTATTTGCGCAGCTATGGTGGCTGACGTATGTCCAGATTTTACATTGCATCATTAAGGAAGCAGCATAGCAGAGAATACTCACAGAGTCTCAGAATTTTATAATCCATACTACAATGCATGATTTGGCTTAAAGTGTACATTTGTATGGCCAGAGTCACACTGAAGTAGGCCTCAACCTGATATTAATCTTTCGAGTGTGATTTTTGACATGCAAATATTCTTGGAGTGCATACTATCTCATATCTGGGTCTTTATTATGGCATAATGCCATATGCGATGTAAGATGAAAACATGCAATTGAAATTCAGTAAATCGTTGAAACTAGCCTATAGTGTGCAATGAAACATTTCATTTCAAATAAATTGACTGCCTCTGTGGAAAAGATTAATCAAAGCCAAATCTCTTTAACAAACTGACAAACATAGATTTTTGGTGGTTATCGACTGCAAGAGTCAACCACCTCATCTTTGAATTCAACATCTTTGAAAACTTTTGATTTCAGTGTGTTCCGAACTCTGTATTCGAGCGGATGCGTTTGTACCGACATGATCAAAATAAAGTTAATTCATTATAAACAAGAGAATACTTAATGTTGGGTTTGATATTACCATACATAACATCTCGATCACCACACTGATGACCCCGACACTCACGAATGCCGCTTACAACGCCAGAAATGTGTACTGGAACATTGCCATGGACAAACAATGAAGCAACCCTTTGCCGGAATTCTACATCCATCGACCACATCACGCCACATCTGGATGCAGTGTACAGGAAGTGTAATTAGTGTGTAAATTGCTGACTCTTGTGTGAATTGTGCTTTTTAGTAACTTTCATCACCTTCTCACACATCGACAATGCAACCAAGGCGCATGTGTTGTCCGGCGATACCCACTCAATGCATCGGTAATTTCACTTCCAGACAGTGCAGTGCTCCTTCATCTATTAATTTGGACAATTTGACTTGCTTTTGTGTGATAATTATTACAGTGACATTCATCAGTGCAGTGCTTTGACACCAGACAATCATGCCAAACAATGGACTGCAACAAACGGGGACTATTTTGCAAATCCCAGTTTGTATGAACTCCGAACTACAGCTAAATTGCATGCCTGGTTGAATTCACAAATGCCCATCTTCCACGCCACGTACAAATCCATTCAACCCGGTTTCTGCACAGCCCGTCTTCCAGAGTTCAAATGTTCATGTCATCTTTTCCGTCACTTCTCTGCACTTGTCCCTCATTTGCAGCATTCAACTACCAACATTTCTCTCGGACCAACTTCCAATGTGGTTCTTGGCCGCAGAGTATATATTCTCCTCTTATGGCATCACTGATCTTGACCCAGTCAAAACAAACAACTGCACAACATACGATCCTGCCATGGCTACCGCAACCGCAACTTGTCAACAACTTGCCAACACTATGCATGCTTACCGCCTGCCTATTCACAACTCGATCGTGCTTGCAACTTGTTCATCCACCCCAGAAGTCGATTTCAGCCGTATCAATGCTTCATACAGCAGTGAACGTGTTCTCACTCTGCCACCGCTGAGTACTGAGTTTCATATTCACAATCGCACACACGATCTCTTCTACTCAAACTGTTACATCAACACTGTGCCACTGACCTTGTCTTGGATGCCAGGTTAACCTTTGATAGAGACAGATTCTGATTTTGACCCCATCTTACTCAGTGATACACGGCAGACTGCTTCATGACATATATTTTTGCCTGAACAACTGCAACAGCTATGTGAGCAAATTGCAACATGCAACATGTTGGTACAAGATCAGTTACACATGCTGCAGCTGACAATGGCCAAGCATGACATGCAAAAAGGTGCCTTCCTGTCCTTGTTCCGCCTCCAACTGCTGATTATCCTTCGCCGTTTCTACCAGCTACAACTAATACCCTGACAATCACGCTACATGGATCTGTGTCCCAGATGTCACAACTGTCATCATCACGTTGCCTCAAGTGGAAAATCTATGTTACTGATGTGATACAAGCAACTTACTTATGCTGCTGCCACCTTTCCTTGGTAGTTAAGGACACTTCATTTCTGTACCATGGCAGAACCAGCTGCATTCCAGTGCCACTTGCTTTGCCGCCCTCTTCACGACCAACACATTTGCCATTTCTGCTTCAACGAGTGAGCATCTTTCCGCTCGACCACAGGGCCAACAGTGACAGCACACACACAGCTCCAATTCCTTTCATCTGTGTCGCCTCTCTGCCATGGACCAGTAGTTCATCCGCTGATTCGCCTTCTTCACATTCACATTACGCCTTATCGCCTTCCTGCTCCGACCATGGTTTCGGCAACCATGTCCGCCTTCCACCACCTCTCGCCATCACCATGCCTCTTGCACAGGGCTCACGACCATGCCCCCAACCTTTCACCACAGCTGTTTTGCACATCAAAACACCAACACTGTCAACTCCACTGGGAACATCTTGCCATCTACCGCTGTAACACACTCACCATCCACGGACTTTGGGGTGACGCTTCCTTCTACACCAAAGTCATCCGCCGCCAAGGTCAGTCATGTGCAGCTCGCTGTTTTCTCCCCTGCTGCGACATCAAGTGCCTCTATAACTCCGTTATTACCGTCAGTGTTGCTCATCTGGCATGTCTTACACAACCTGTTAAGCCACAGCATGCTTGCTCCTTTATGTTATATGGCCAGTAACAAACTGTTACCGGACACATTGCACTTACCGTGGCGCTTGCCAATTGGCAATACATCACATCACATCTTCTACGCAATCCACGCCTTTGATCAGATCAGATCTCCTCACCAACACACTGCCACCTTCTGCTTCCACCATACCATCAGCAGCATGGCACGGTCAACCTGTGGACACCTTCCGCGCCTCCTTCCCTCTGCTGGTCGCACCTACCAAGACATCGCAAAATGGCCTGATCGCACCTCGCACTAGCGAGTGCCACGACATGTTCAGTCACGCACACCTGCGCCATCAGCCAGCCAGGTGCATACACGCCTCTCATCATCCTTACGGTGCTCCGCACTACCAGCGGGGGTCTCTGTGGTGGTTATCGACTGCAAGAGTTGACCGCCTCATGTTTGAGAATGAACTTCTTTGAAAACTGTTGATCTCAGTGTGTTACAAACCCCGGTTTGGAGTGGATGTGTTTGCACCGACATGATCAAAATAAAGTTAATTTATTATAAACGAGCGAATACTTTATGTTGGGTTTGATATTACCGTACGTAACATCTCAACCCCCATAGATTCATTGTTCTGTAAGGTGATTAATGTAACTGCCAAAAGTGTGGAAACAAAATAAAATCAGAAAACTGAAACTAATAACTTATTTTAGCCTTCCATAATTATGTATTTTAATTCACTTGATAGCTCTCAACCACAGAAATCCATTTCATTTTCATTTGACGTGGGAGCTGTAAACAAAGGGGAAACAGCAGAATCACTAAACATAAACACAGGTCACATGGAGATGGGCATGCCAGAAAAATTTTGCCAGGTGTAATGTGGCTGCTTGCTGCTACTACCAATACAGATAACAACCACATTTCAAGTAGTCATAAATGGGACATGGTAGTGATTAATGGTGCATGCACCCACTGGCAACTGCTCAAACAAACCTAATGTAAATAGTTGTGAAGTCTTGCTTGTCAGAAGCAATTTCTTGTTATGAAGTGTTGTATAGTCTTCTTCCTAAAACCTTTGACACATTTTACTTTTGGTAGTCATTTATGTGTGTACTACATTTTATTTGTGCAAATAGCACATTTCCTTTGCAGCTTAAGTTTTATTTTTCCTCTCATTTATGTTTTATTGCTGCAGTATTCTTTTGCTGTAGTGGAATACAGTAAAATTCTTTGTTAGAGTATCAGTTCTTACTAGACAAAATTACAAAAACTTAACTCAAAACTAAAACAACAAAAAATTCCTGGAGTTCTAAAACATTCCAGCAGTTTTCCATCATTTTCTCCCATATGAAAAAAATCCTGGATTTTTCTCAGGTTACAGAGTGTATACATACTGTTTAACTAAGACTGTAATGTAGCACAGGTCAACACTCATTCAAAATTTTTGTATTGTATATGGATGATCTGAGAGATTTTGATGATGCCAAAAAGAAATCTCTATTTGTGGATGATTCCAGCAGTTTGATTTCAGGGTAGGATAATTGAGAAAGATCATTGAGTAATCAACAGATACAACATCATGATTTGAGCTAACACACTGGTTTGACAATAAAAATCAGCTTATACTATAAACTAAGACAAACTGTAGACTTAATCTTTCACATTTCACATTAAAGAGAAGAGAAATGCCACTCCTAAAATTGATAGGGGGACGTTCTAGAAAATATAAGTCATTTAGTTGTAAGGTAATAACTCTCCAAATAGTAGAGGCACTTAGTAACTGACAGGCACATAAGCAAGACTGAAATCTTTCTTAGCTTTAGGACAATTGATTTCCTGAGTAGAATACACATACGTAATATCGTATGTATGTGAGTCTTCATGTATACTGCACACACACACACACACACACACACACACACACACACATGTACGTGTTCTCACACACATACAAAAACCAGTATTGTTAAATTGTGCCAGCTGAATATAATGTACTGGTGTTATATATAATTTAATGATTAGTTTCTTAAACAAAGTACACTGTGTGAGTATTTACTATCTGATAAACACACATTCCTAAATGTATATTGTGATATGTCTAAAATTGGACATATGTGTTATAAAGTATATTAATTTTGTCATACAGGTGTAATTACTAACACGAACAATGTAGTAAAACAGATTGCTACTTACCATAAAGAGCACACATTAAGCTGCAGAGAGGCACAATTAAAAGACACTTAATTGTACCTGTCTGCAACTTAACATGTCTTCTTTACAGTAAGCAGCAATTTGTCTTTACCTACATTGTTGATATTCCTACCCGGAGTTTCCATTGTTTAATTACTAACATTCTTTTCCTCATAGGACACTCATGTGTGATAAATTGTTCTAATGAGTCTAACCATGTTTTTTCTCCAAGTCTAACAAAAATGGAAATCCGTCAATGGAATACATTTTTAATGGAAAGGAAAACATTCATTTGTGGCTGACTGATGTGAGGTGCATAGTGTGTTGACACAAGCTTTCGAGCTCATGCTCTTTCTCTAATGTAGGTACACATATATACATTCACACTGTAATAAATCTGATTATCATGAGATAAATTCACTAACCAATCTTTGATTATATGACAGGACCAATTCCAAATTGATGAGTCAATACCCAGAAATCCACTAGTACATAGCACTACAAAAATGTTTAAACATAAACTTGTTGCTGTTATTGTTGTGGTCTTCAGTCCTCAGACTTGTTTGGTGCAGCTCTCCATGCTGCACTATCATGTGCAAGCTTCTTCATCTCCCAGTATGTACTGGAAGCTACATCTTTCTGGATCTGCTTAGTGTATTCATCTCTATGTCTCCCTGTACAATTTTTACCCTCCACATTGCCCTCCAACACTAAATTGGTGATCCCTTGATGCCTCAGAACATGTCCTACCAACCAATCCCTCCTTCTAATAAAGTTGTGCCCCAGACTCCTCTTCTCCACAATTCTATTCAGTACCACCTCATTAGTTATCTGATCTACCCATCTAATCTTCAGCATTCTTCTGTAGCACCACATTTTGAAAGCTTCTATTTTCTTCTTGTCCAAACTATTAACTGTCCATGTTTCATTCCCATACATGGCTAAACTCCATACAAATACTTTCACAAATAACTTCCTTACACTTAAATCTATACTCGATGTTAACAAATTTCTCTTCTTCAGAAACGCTTTCCTTGCCATTGCCACTCTACATTTTATATCATCTCTATTTCGGCCATCATCAGTTATCTTGCTCCCCAAATAGCAAAACTCATTTACTACTTTAAGTGTCTCATTTCCTACTCTAATTCCCTCAATGCCACCTGAGTTAACTTGACTACATTCCATTACCCTCGTTTTTCTTTTGTTGATGTTCATCTTATATCCTCCTTTCAAGACACTGTCCATTCCGTTCAACTGCTCTTCCAAGTCTTTTGCTGTCTCTGACAGAATTACAATGTCATCGGCAAACTCAAAGTATTTATTTTTTCTCCATGGATTTTAATACCTACTCCAAATTTTTCTTTTGTTTCCTTTATTGCTTGCTCAATATACAGATTGAATAACATCGGAGAGAAGCTACAACCCTGTCTCACTCCCTTCCTAACCACTGCTTCTCTTTCATGTACCTCGACTCTTACAACTGCCATCTGGTTTCTGCACAAATTGTAAATAGCTTTTCGCTCCCTGCATTTTACCCCTGTCACCTTCAGAATTTGAAAGAGAGTATTCCAGTCAACATTGTCAAAAGCTTTCTCTAAGTCTACAAATGCTAGAAATGTAGGTTTGCCTTTTTTAAATCTAGCTTCTAAGATAAGCCGTAGGATCAGTATTGCCTCATGTGTCCCAATATTTCTATGGAATCCAAACTGATCTTCCTCTAGGTCGGTTTCTACCAGTTTTTCCATTCGTCTGTAAAGAATTCATGTTAGTATTTTGCAACCATGACTTATTAAACAGAGAGGTCAGTAATTTTCACATCTGTGAACACCTGCTTTCTTTGGTATTGGAATTATTATATTCTTCTTGAAGTTGGAGGGTATTTCACCTGTCTCATACATCTTGCTCACCAGATAGTAGAATTTTGTCAGGACTGGCTCTCCCAAGGCTGTCAGTAGTTCTAATGGAATGTTGTCTACTCATGGGGCCTTGTTTTGACTCAGGTCTTTCAGTGCTCTGCCAAACTCTTCACGCAGTATCATATCTCCCATTTCATCTTCATCTACATCATCTTCCTTCCATAATATTGTCCGCAAGTACATCACCCTTGTATAGACCCTCTATATACTCCTTCCACTTTTCTGCTTTCCCTTCTTTGCTTAGAACTGGGTTTCCCAACTGAGCTCTTGATATTCATACAAGTGGTTCTCTTTTCTCCAAAGGTCTCTTTAATTTTCCTGCAGGCAGTATTTATCTTACTCCTAGTGAGATAAGCCTCTACATCCTTATATTTGTCCTCTAGCCATCCCTGCTTAGTCATTTTGCACTTCCTGTCAATCTTGTTTTTGAGATATTTGTATTCCTTTTTGCCTGCTTCATTTATTTTCCCCTTTCATCAATTAAAATCAATATTTCTTCTGTTACCCAAGGATTTCTACTAGCCCTCGCCTTTTTACCTACTTGATCCTCTGCTGCCTTCACTATATCATCCCTCAAAGCGAACCATTCTTCTTCTACTGTATTTCTTTCCCCCATTCCTGTCAATTGTTTCCTCACTGAAACTCTGTACAACCTCTGGTTTACTCAGTTTATCCAGTTCCCATCTCCTTAAATTGCCACCTTTTTGCAGTTTCTTCATTTTTAATCTACAGTTCATAACCAATAGATTGTGGTCAGAGTCCATATCTGCCGCTGGAAATGTCTTACAATTTAAAACCTGGTTCCTAAATCTCTGTCTTACCATTATATAGTCTATATGATACCTTCTAGTATCTCCAGCCTTCTTCCATGTATAAACCTTCTTTCATAATTTTTGAACCAAGTGTTAGCTATGAATAAGTTATGGTCTGTTCAAAATTCTACCAGATGGCTTCCTCTTTCATTTCTTACCCCCAATCCATATTCACCTACTATGTTTCCTTCTCTTCCTTTCCCCACTATCGAATTCCAGTCACACATGGCTATTAAATTTATTGTTTACATAAACTTATATGAACAATTAATGTAATTACAATTATGATCATGGGCATCTTAAAAAGATAAACAATTATTTGTATTTTATTTATGGAATATATGTTCCAAAGATAATTTTGCACCAATAGATTAATAATTGACACTATTTTCTTTGGTGCACGAGGTTAGAGATAAATATTTGTCTATGAGTGATTGGTTGTACGAGTTTGAAATGCAAGGATGGAGTACAAGTTATGTCTGTTATACTGATTTGTAGTGTGAAGTGAAATGACTGAAAATATATGAGTTAATGACCAGAAAGTCCACCAGTGTTGGCATGGTTTAGTAGATGGAACCCAGACATCCTCAGGTCTATCATGAAAAGCTACACAAAAAAAGGGTAATGAGCCTCAACTTACAACAAAGAAGAGGAAAAAAAGATGAGTGTTATTGATAAATCTGGTTATTCAAATTCTACCATTGCCATCTCTCACTGCACTGTGTCACTATCACAGTGTGGCAAGTACTGTGAAAATGTGACCAGCTGCCAAAATTAGTAAATTACTTCAAAGTTAATAAAGCAGCTTTGGCAACAAGAGGGTGGTGACAGCCAGAACACCCACAATCACCCAAACACCCAAATGTCTCACTGCAGCTCTGGGTGTATGTGTTCACATGTCTGTGTGCTTAAGTGTGTGAATGTGGAAGTGTTGGAGAAAGAGCAAGACCTTGAAAGCAAGTGCAAGTACTGTATTCTATTGGGAGTTTCTATGTGCCACACTTCAGTCAGCTAAGAGAGAGTAGTTTCATTGCCTTTATTTTACATACAAAGTCCATTTTGTAAATAGCAATCACAAAAGATAAATTGTAATAATATTACTAATGAACTATGCCTGCAAAAAATGTCCAGTGGCAAAATAACGAAAAATAAATTTCTCAAGTGGAATGTCAGATGCCTTAATCGGCCAGGTAGGTTAGAAAATTTAAAAAGGGAAATGGACAGGTTAAAGTTAGATATAGTGGGAATTAGTGAAGTCCGGTGGCAGGAGGAACAAAATCTCTGGTCAGTTGACTACGGGGTTATAAACACAAAATCAAATAGGGGTAATGCAGGAGTAGGTTTAATAATGAATAGGAAAATAGGAATGCGGGTAAATTACTACAAACAGCATAGTGAACACATTATTGTGGCCAAGATAGATATGAAGCCCACACCTACTACAGTAGTACAAGTTTATATGCCAACTAGCTCTGCAGATGAAGAAGAAATTGAAGAAATGTATGATGAAATAAAAGAAATTATTCAGATAGTGAAGTGAGATGAAAATTTAATAGTCATGGGTGACTGGAATTCGAGTGTAGGAAAAGAGAGAGAAGGAAACGTAGTAGATGGAGATGGATTGGGGCTAAGAAATGAAAGAGTAAGCTGCCTGGTAGAATTTTGCACAGAGCACAACTTAGCCATAGGTAACACTTGGTTTAAGAATCATGAATGAAGGTTGTATACATGGAAGAACCCTGGAGATACTAAAAGGTATCATATAGATTATATAATGGTAAGGCAGAGATTTAGGAACCAGGTTTTAAATTGTAAGACATTTCCAGGGGCAGATGTGGACTCTGACCACAATCTATTGGTTATGACCTGTGACTAAAACTGAAGAAACTGCAAAAAGGTGGAAATTTAAGGAGATGGGACCTGGATAAACTGAAAGAACCAGAGGTTGTACAGAGTTTCAGGGAGAGCATAAGGGAACAATTGTTAGGAATGGGGAAATCAATACAGTAGAGGCTTATCTCACTAGGGGTAAGATAGATACTGCCTACAGGAAAATTAAAGAGACCTTTGGAGATAAGAGAACCACTTGTATGGACATCAAGAGCTCAGATGGAAACCCAGTTATAAGCAAAGAAGGGAATGCAGAAAGGTGGAAGGAGTATATAGAGGGTCTATACAAGGGCGATGTACTTGAGTACAATATTATGGAAATGGAAGAGGATGTAGATGAAGATGAAATGGGAGATATGATACTGCATGAAGAGCACTGAAAGACCTGAGTCAAAACAAGGCCCCTGGAGTAGACAAAATTCCATTAGAACTACTGACGGACTTGGGAGAGCCAGTCTGACAAAACTCTACCATCTGGTGAGAAAGATGTATGAAACAGGCGAAATACCCTCAGACTTCAAGAAGAATATTATAATTCCAATCCCAAAGAAAGCAGGTGTTGACAGATGTGAAAATTACCGAACAATAAGTTTAATAAGTCATAGTTGCAAAATACTAACATGAATTCTTTACAGACAAATAGAAAAACTAGTAGAAGCCGACCTCGGGAAAGATCAGTGTGGATTCCGTAGAAATACTGGAACACGTGAGTCGAGGGGCATGAAAGGGAAGCAGTGGTTGGGAAGGGAGTAAGACAGGGTTGTAGCCTCTCCCCGATGTTATTCAATCTGTATATTGAGCAAGCAATAAAGGAAACAAAAGAAAATTCGGAGTAGGTATTAAAATCCACGGAGAAGAAATAAAAATGTTAAGGTTCTCCGATGACATTGTAATTCTGTCAGAGACAGCAAAGGACTTGGAAGAGTAGTTGAGCGGAATGGACAGTGTCTTGAAAGGAGGATATAAGATGAACATCAACAAAAGTAAAACTAGGATAATGGAATGTATTCGAATTAAGTCGGGTGATGTTGAAGTAATTAGATTAGGAAATGAGTCACTTAAAGTAGTAAAGGAGTTTTGCTATTTGAGGAGCAAAATAACCGATGATGGTCGAAGAAGAGAAGATATAAAATGTAGACTGTCAATGGCAAGGAAAGCGTTTCTGAAGAAGAGAAATTTGTTAACATCGAGTATAGATTTAAGTGTCAGGAAGTCGTTTCTGAAAGTATTTATATGGAGTGTAGCTATGTATGGAAGTGAAACATGGACGATAAATATTTTAGACAAGAAGAGAATAGAAGCTTTCGAAATGTGGTGCTACAGAAGAATGCTGAAGATGAGATGGGTAGATCACTTAACTAATGAGGAGGTATTGAATACGATTGGGGAGAAGAGAAGTTTGTGGCACAACTTGACCAGAAGAAGGGATCGGTTAGTAGGACATGTTTTGAGGCATCAAGGGATCACAAATTTAGCATTTGAGGGCAGCGTGGAGGGTAAAAATCGTAGAGGGAGACCTAGAGGTGAATGTACTAGGCAGACTCAGAAGGTTGCGTTGGTACTGGGAGATGAAGGAGCTTGCACAGGATAGAGTAGCATGGAGAGCTGCATCAGTCCAGTCTCAGGACTGAAGACTACAACAACAACAACAAATGACCATGTAAATATTAATTGATGCACTCAACCTTATAAAATGATTTACTTTCAATATTATGATTCCCTCCATTAGAACGAACGTTTTTTTACAGTATTCAGCAATTACATAATGGCAAACACTTGCAGTTATAAGCTTCAATAGTAATTCAGGCTACTATTATTACATGTTGAAGTTTTTTCAATGAATTATCAGCTAATTTCAGACTTTAAGCAGAAAATAAAATTACAGATACAATAAAGATATCAGTTTATAAACCAATTAACAGATGATGTTATGTGAGAATACTACTTGTATGAGATGTCACTGCCATAGTAGAGGTTCAAAGAAAGTGCTTCAAATTCTTTAAGTTAGTGACCTTTCAATGATTATAGTGAATCTTCTGAAACTGAAGTCGCAGAATGGAAGTGCATAATTGCTAGAATGTGTACCCAGGTCAGTTAGTGTCATTAATTTAAGACATCTGATACAAATTTTTTTTGAAAAATTTAAGTATTTATTACTTTTCAGTGGCTAAACCATTAAATGATTTTTTCTAGTTATTAAGTTACACAATATTAACATATGCTAACATTGACATATCCCCGGTTTATTGTACATTTTCCTAATTCTGTTGAAAAACTGCCACAATCTGCTGAATTATGACTTAAAACGTATTAAAATTTGGTAGTAAATAGTAACAAATGGTTGTTACCTTATACCTATCACATTCAACTGACAACATTTCAAGTGTCTCTTGCAGACTTCTTAGTTCTTTCTCTTTGGCCTCAAGAGTTTGGTTAGCATCCTGTTTGGAGAGAGAAGGTTATTCAGATCAATATTTTAATGTCCAGAACAATCAAAAGAGTGCAAGTTTAAATGAGTACAGAATGATGTGATTTTAAAATATTATTTTTTGAATGAAGATTCTACCACTATGAACAGATTTAATAAAAAGAAACATACAAAAATAAATCTGAAATAAATTTATCCACAAACAGTAGATATTACATTTATTCAGTTTATTTCATATATTCAAATAACATCCATAAACTAAATGTTCTGAGACAATAATAGGAAACAAAGTGTAGTCAAAAATTCACAAACATTATAGTGACTAAGTTATGGTTTACTACATAAGCTAACCATCACTCAATTATATTGAAATATACATTAAATATAATACTGTTACAAATTTGCTGAAACTGGTAACTCTATTGAGAAATACATTATATAATCTATTATAATTGTTAGGGCCAACTTCATGATGAGTCTGCAATGTAATTCTAACACATTGTTGCACAGGCACTATTTGTGTCATCTTGCGTGTATGAACTGAATGTATAAAGCACTTCTTGGAAGTGATCCGCTCCTCCCAAAAAAATTAGCGTATGACAAACAGTTGGACTGTGTGAACTATACTATTCTGATATAATTCAATTCCCAAAAACTTGGTTTATGAATTGAATGGTTTTATTGAGTGTGTGTACAGCAACACCTTATTGCTACTGGAAATAGTAAAAACTTTTTGATTACAGCATTGTGTAAACACTTCAGTGAGATGTGACTTTAGTAACTTTAGTGTTTCAATCACTGCTTATTTGGTTGATCAACTTTTCAGATGGCCTTATGAGTTTGAGTTGATCCCATTTGTGATCTTTTCACCCCATAAAAAAATAAAGATGATCACTAGGAATTGGACCAATGAGCTCTTTATCTGTTTATAGTGATGCTAACCTTTGGTGTGAGGAGACAGTCACAATGTGAAATAATACTCAACACACAATTAACATAAAATAAGAAATGTAATTGGATTGTAGGAACAGTCATATTACAGAAACAAAGCATACATCAGATATCAAACAGCAGAAATTAAATTTTTAAGCACAACCAATACAAAAGCACATGTGAAATATCAGCAAATGCCACCCTACAACATAATCAAAGAAGGTAGCTTTTTAGACAGATTCCACACAGTGCCCTGTCAATTACTGATTTTGTCACTCCCACACTGACCAAGCCCTAAGGTGTGCAGCACCAGGGGTGCCAGAATACTTAAATTTGACCTCAAGGCATGCACATGTGAAGACAGCCAGGCAAGGTGGGCTGGTGAATAACTCTGATGGATCCCTGCAGTCCTTTTGTGTGAAATTGAGGAATGGCACATCTGACTGGAATCACTGGGGTGGCAGTTCCTATTGCAGGAGCTCATAAGGGCATTCAGGGTAATGTTTGAAGATGTCAGAAGCTACCAAGTTGGTCTGATCTGCTCAATGGAAACCATGGTTGGTTTCCTTGGTGAAGAGTGTACAGGTTGGCGTATGGAGGCTGTAAAGGATAGTGTACAAGTACTGCATGGAGCATGATGTGGGAACAGTTTTTGTGAGACTTGTGTATGTACACTGGTTGAATATTCTGCTGTGATGCTGGAATGTTTCCAGAGCTTATGCACTGGGTTGGACAACTGCACCTTATTAGCTAGTGGAATGGGTGCTGGAAATTATGCCGGAATCTGTGCTGGTTCTCTATATACCATCTGTGCTGATGAGTAAGCAATATCAGTCTTCAGTGTTGTTTGTAGATCTAGCCAGTGACAATGTATACATTCAAGAATCTTCTTGACGTGTCAGTGTGGCATTATGAAGAGGGAGGTGCCCAACTAAATCAATGTGGAGAAACCTGAGTAGCATTGTAAATGTCAGGAATTGGCCAACCGTAGTGTGCAAATGGCATCTCTGGTGTCAATAGTCTATAGACAAGGAAAGCTACGACAGGTACACCAGGTATGCACTTATCTTCATTCAGTGCAACTCCATGGGTATATAGCCCGCTTTGTACTTTATTCAAATGTTTCTCGTGGTCCTGAGATTTTTGTGAAAATTCAGACATGTCATCAAGATACGCAAAGCAGTAAGGTAATCTCCTCAGTAGACTGTCTGAAAATGGTGCAAAGTGTGAGCAGCATTTTCAATAACCAAATGGTATAACCCAAATTCAAATAGCCCAAATTCAAATAGCCCAAACAGGACAGTCTCTGCACTCTTTAAGTATGTCAGACATTGAAATATGTTCTGAATGTAAGCTGTATGACAGTCTAACATGCTGAAAACTTTTGCCAAAGCAGTGAATTCTTAAATCCTGGATGTGTGTTAGGGGGTATCTGTCTAGGACAGTTCTGATGTTCAGTGCCCAATAGTCACCACAGAAATGATATGACCCACAAAGATGATATGACCCATTTTTCTTACACACAAGGTGCAGTGGAGAGGACAGTGCATTGTCAGATAGGCAGGCGACTCTTTCTTGTGATATGTTGTTGAAGACAGCCTTAGTCTTGCATAGACAATCGGGTGCTATTCAATGAATATTTGAGAAAACTGGCAGACCCAGTGTTGTCTGGATGGGGTGTACTGATATGTGTTTGACCACACCCTAATTTGCTGCAGGTTGCAGTGACTCAGAGGCTGTAGAAAAGAATGAAGAAGCAACTACTTGTTATTGTGCTGTGAGCTATTCTGTTGCTTTCTGAGTAACCTGAAGGTAGGACCCCACTTCCAAGCCACATCCTCCAGAACTTTGTTCTCTCTGTGTAATTTGTTTGATTCACACCTATTTGCTTCAGTTTTCTCCTCCAAGTTAAAAATAGCCATTTGCAGGGTGCTGTGATAATGCTCCAACTATCTCCTGTTGTCCTCCAGACTAGGTTTGCTGTCCACACTGCAGTAGACACAAGACTTTTGTTGTCCCTTGACTATGGGAATAATGGGGCCATTGAGGCTATGGACAAGTTGTATGTTGTGCAAGTCTACAATCAATGTACTTTCCTTAAGGAAATCAGTGACTAGAATGGGTTGGTCAATGTCGATGGGCACAAAGGTCCACCCACACTTGGTAGAGTCCACTGTTGTTAGTCCTTTTCTTTTTTTGCAGGGTTGTTGTTTGTTGATGGCTTTCAAGGGAGCTACATTCGTGTGTTTGGCATATGGAAGGGAACCAACAATCAGCGTGCCATCAGGTCCAGTGTGGACTAAAAACATCAGCCCTGTAGAGTGATAAGAAATGAATAGCCTTTGTGATGCAGCATGTCTGACCATTGCTTGGGGAGGCCACTTGCGTGCTGTAACATCATTCTTAGTTGTGTGCAGCTTGTGTCTCCCAACATCGGCTTGTGCAGGTAGGCACTGTTTGCTGTCACCACGATCTGTCACACCTAAAATTCACCACAAGAGGCATTTGAGTGACAGCACCATGCTTTTCACTAAATAGTTTGAAATCCAAAATGCCTGTGGAACCAGTAACACACTGTCCAGTTAGGTTCCTTGTGTCTGAGTTTTGAAGGGCAGGTAGTTTGTAAGACTGGGTCATCTGCTACTGTGTTCCACAACTGCAAAATCTGCAGTTGTTTATGTAGCTTCCCAAAGGGGGCGTGGAGAGACAGAATCATCCCTTACATAGGAGTACTCATATTAAACAATGCATACATGGATACTACACACCAAAAATTGACTTGGTTACCACAAAAGACACAACAGCACCTGTGTATCATCAGTAAATGCCAACCAACAATATAATCAAATAAAGTAGTTTTATTATGAAAATCTGCACATGGTGCACTGTCAGTTATCAGTTCTGTCACTCCCACTGGCCCTATACTGATGTTTGTGGAGCCCTGATACTACGTTCCTTCACTGTAACCTCGTTGCTCCATCCGTTGTACTCTACTGATGTAATGCAAGGTATGAGTGGAAATGTTGTACAGCAGTTGAAGGGAAGTTTTGACTTTTGAATTTATCAAGTAGAATATTAAAGTCAATGGTGTTGAACACTTTGCTGAAATCCAAAAAGGGATAAAAGCCTGTTACAGTTTGTCAGTTGCTCTTATAAAGCAGATCACATGCTGTGATTTTTCTGGAAATCAGACAGGTATTCATCCAGGTCATGTGATGTTATGTAATTTGTAAGTTGATTGTGAACAATGTATTTTGAAGTTTTAGGTAATGCTGGTAGAATGCAAATGTGTCTGTACTCAGAAAGTTCTTTACATCTTTATGTTTTGCATCCTTCTGTGTTAGCCAAGTAGACATGTGGGTGTGCTGACATAGAAGAACAAAACAGCCACAGCCTGCGCTGAAGTAGAGAAGCTTCTGTTTCATTTGTCACACTCAAACATTGTCTTTGTGAACATTTCACACCACTATGATTTGCTGCATTGGTCTAGTGTAAAGGAGGAGATTAGTGCTGCTAATGAACATTTTTTGAGTATTTGCAAACAGTTCAAAAATGTCTGTGTTGTTGACATTAATAGCATTGGGCACAGATTTCACACCACACATGGACTTCACTTGAATGGCCTAGGGAAGCAAATTGTGATGTAGAAATTATTGAAAGAAATCAAGAGACACAAACATGCGTCTGCAGTACCTGCAACATCACAAGTGCCAGTAACAGCTGATACAACTGAACTAGTAGCAGCAGTAGCACCACAACCACCACTAACAGCAACAACAGGAGCAGCAACAACAACAGGACCACATCAGCAGCAGCAGTAGACTTGATACAAATAGTAGAATTGTCACCAGTAACAGCAACAAAACCAACATCAGCAAAAATAGCAGATCAGACATCAGCAGTACCAGTAGCATCAGTAAAAGAAACAAAGACAGCTACCATTCAAAGAATCATATCTGTATCAACACCAACAAACAGCCACAACAACAGTTGTAGGTGCACAACACTGCTTAAGGAAGAGCCAAAGGCAACGTACATCAACTCCACTTAATATGGATTTTTTATGTCTGCAAACATGAAACAAGATCTTGTCACCACCTCTATCTAGATAGAAAGAACAATGCAAAGACGCAAAAAAGTATATTTTATAATGGGATAAAACTGTATAACAAATTACCACAGGAAATTAAAGAAATAAATTAGTCCCTCACTTTCAGACAAAAGCTTAAAACCTTCTTAATAAGTAAAAGTCATTTTACTGTAAAAGAATATTTAACATAGAAGTAGATTATTAGCAACATATGTCATTATCACCAAAATAAAATAAATAAATAAATAAAACAAGAAAAGGAGAAGATTGTGACAAATCAGCCTGTAAGCTTGCAGATAAGTGACAAAAATCAGGAAAAAAGCAGAACATTACCAGGTAATGACAAAAACAAAATATCTGATCAAAGATTATCCATGAAAAGATTGCAGAAGAATTGAACATCAATTGAGAAATGGTTCATCAGATAATAACTGAAGATCTAGGTATGAGAAAGATTTGTGCAAAAATGGTCCCCAAAAATCTCACACCACAACAGCGAGAAACATGGAAAAATGTGGCAGCAAATCTGTTAGAGCAAACAAAAATCAATCCAGAATTGTTGATCTCTGTTACCGCTGGTGATGAAAGTTGGTTTTTTCGGTATGATCAAGAGACAAAATGCCTAGGTTCGCAATGGTGCTCAAAGGAATCACCCAGACCAAAAAAAGCTCACATGTCAAAGTCAAAAGTGAAATGGATCTTGTGTGCTCCTTTGATTTCAAGGGAATTGTTCATAAACAATGAGTACCTCCTTGTCAAAGAGTTAACCAATATCATTACAAAGAAATTTTAGAAACATTTCATAAAAGAATTCTTTGTGTCCATGTCAGCATTGCTGATAATTTGTTTTTGCATCACGATAATGCACCATCCCATATTGCTCTGTCAGTACAGCAATTTTTAACCTCAAAACAAATTTCAATACTAACACAGCCACCTTATTCACCAGATACTTCCCCATGCAACTTTTTTCTATTTCCAGTAGTCAAAATGGCGGTCAGGGGACACCATTTTCAAACAACACAAGGTGTCCAAAACACTCTGACAAGGATCTTGGAGGATATTACAGAAGATAAGTTCCAGAAATGTTACCATCAATGGCAGAAGCATTGGAAAACGTGTGTGCAATCAGAAGGGAACTACTTTGAACGAGACAACACTAAAATTGACTACAACAGTAAGCAACATTTTTTTCACATTCGTCTCATTACATTAGTGTCGCACCTCATATAATACAAGAATGTGTAATGATATTCATTTAATAAACAAGGCTAATGCACAAAACAAACAAATGATGAAGGTACAAAAGCATATAACAAACTTCTAGCACATATAAAAGCAATGAAAAAATTGCCGCATTTAAGGAAGTAATATTCAAGTATTTAATGACCAACTGCTAGTACTGTGTAAACAAATACCTAGCAGCAAGTAATTATATTTATGTACTACGTTGCTAAATGACAATAGCATTTCGAGTCACATGTTCACTATGATCGGAATTAGTAGACTGAACAGAATTGCTAGAACCAAAATGTGTTTTTGTTTAAAGCTTAACAAAGTAATCCATGAAAAATACTTTTTATGTAATTAATCAAAGTTGTATGTACAGTTTTTAATGCATGATTGTGTAGGGCACTGCTGTGAACCCTTGTATTTGTGGGATACTGCATACCTTTATATATTGGTGTGTGTGTGTGCGTGTGTGTTTGTGTGTATGTGTGTGTGTGTGTGTGTGTGTGTGTGTGTGTGTGTGTGTGTGTGTCTGTAGGACATTGATAGTTCGATCGTGGGTTCAGGTATATGTTTTTTATTTGGTAAATGCAGTCCCGGTGATATGGTATCTAGCAACTGCAGCAGGACCTCTAGAGAACACCTGCACTTAACGTACTACAATTGTAGAAATGGAAGATTGGTCAGCTTTGAAGGAAGCCCTTTTCAGGTTGTGAGCATGTATTTATTCACAGATGCAAAACCTGTTTTCTTCGTACCCTCCTCTAATGGTCCCATAGATTAGTACCAGCTATTATTGTTGCCTTGTTCAGGCCCATTACATTTCATTAGGGCCTTAGGACACCAGTAGGACTAGCAACATGCTTCGCAAATAATATCCAAACTCGTTTACTATTTGTATGTGTTATCACCATGGTCCCACTAATTATGTCTTTCAACATTGATTCAGGTAACCACATTCTGTTTAGTTCATATCTCAATGCTTTGTTATTATTATTATTTTTCTGTTGATGGGATTATGGAAACATCACGTCTATTACCATTTGAGAAACAATGTAATGCGAAATGAAACATTTCACAATTAGTGGTGTGGGGATGAATCATGCAGAACAATATCTGTCAGAGGGGTAATACGCATTAGGTGAAACAGCATGTTTATACTGTTTATACTGCATCCACTGTCTACCAGACAGGGACTAATTGCATGCACAGTAACGCACCCATGTCAGACTCCAATGTACATGCGTACACGGTGTAACATGCAATAAGTCATTTGGACCATGTATATTCTCAAATATATGGGCCAATCATTTTTTGATCTTGTTTTAAATGTTTTAAACCCACTGTATAGTAGTATACAAACTTAGGTCGCTATGCAAAGACTTTGAGAAGGAAGATCAGGTAATTACAATTGGGTGAGGAGGAAACAGCCAGGCTATGAATCCAAGATATAGTATTACGAGTGACCTGGATAAAATAGGAGCAGAAACTGGGCACACGAATGTGGGGTTTGTGGAGGTCTTTCAGCGCCATGATCAGCTGTGGGTAAACACTGCTGTAAGGTGTGTTAACACTGAGCTCAATGGGATGCTGCAGACATAGGCAAAGTCTCATATGAGTGTTGTTTTAGTTGATGCTATTGGTAGGTGGAGTTACACTACGCATGGCCTGCACCTTAATAGGAAGGGGAAAGATAAGTTAGCTTTTTTATTAGCAGATAATGTAAGGGGGCCACAGTCATACAAGGGGTGATCCCTCTGGTTATTGGAACCCGGCATACAGGTATTTTACTTTAAAGCCAGATTCCAGACAGACAACAACCAAGGTAAACAGAAGAAAAGAAACTTCATGCACAGAAAATAGGGCTAAAGCTAAGGGTGGTATCAACTTACTTCACCAAAATGTCAGGGGAACAAAAAGTAAAGTAGATGAGCTGATAATTGGTTTAGATGGTCTCAAAAATAAGAATGAGATTGATATACTTTTTCTGTCTGAGCACCATGTAACTGTGGGGCTGAAAAATGCAGTATAAATGGGTTTAATTTAGCATCCTACACTTTTAGATGTAGTATGGATAAAGGAGGAGTTACCATTTTCATAAAACAAGGGTATAAATACAGAACTGTTGCAGAAAGCAAATTTTATGTTGATCAGCATTTTGAGGTCTGTGCATGTGAACTTCAGCTAGATAATGTTGTGTTGATATTAGCAACAGTGTGCAGGTCTCCACTAGGAGATTGGGAGCTATGCATAAAAAAGTTTGACTCCCTATTATGCTGTCTGTCAGACAAAAAGAAAAAGTTATTAATCTGTGTTGATTTCAGTGTTAACTTCCTAAGCAACTCTGATAGGAAAAGTGAAATAGAAGTGTTGTTAACAATATATAACATATATCAGTGATCAATTTCCCTACACGTATAGCTCAGGACAGTGGTACTCTAATAGATAATGTATTTGTACAGCAAGAGAATGTAGAACAAACACATGCTTTCCCTGTGGTAAATGGACTATCTGACCATAACTTCATTTAATTTATTATCACCCTTTTCATCATTTACATGATATAGGAATTGTCATAATACTGTCCACAATATGCACAGCAGAATATTACAAATTTCTATCAAACACACAAAATTAACATTACGTTGAAAATTAAAACATTAAATTAAAACACATAAAATTAACATAATATAATATGTTGAAAATTAAAAAATTGAATTAATGTGTTGTTCTTTTACATGCTCTTTTAACATGTACTGTATGTGATGGATTTATATATATTTAGTACATTTTTGAAAACACATATTGCACATAATTTTAGAGTTAAAAAAGTATAAATGAGACATAGAATGGACAATGAGAACAACATGATATTGACAACACAACTATCAGTTAGTGATTTAAGGATTCAAAATATTCCTCTATGCTACAAAAACATTTATTTATCATAACATTTTTAAATTTTGACTTAAACTTTCCTTCATATTCTGTTCCCCTGATGCAGAGTGGCAGAGCATTATAAAGCTTTATTCCATAGTAGCTTACATGGTTTTTTAGTTTTTGTTTTTCTTGTTCTTCCTACATG
The DNA here is from genome assembly GCF_023897955.1 of Schistocerca gregaria. NCBI lineage: Eukaryota > Metazoa > Arthropoda > Insecta > Orthoptera > Acrididae > Schistocerca > Schistocerca gregaria. The sequence continues at coordinate 852,883,470 of NC_064920.1, forward strand.
CAGATTCTTACAGTTACATGTATTGTAGTCATGAAGATCTGAATTTACACGTAAACTACTCAAGTGGTTTCTTGTATGCAGTAAGCTTTTTCATATGTACAAAGATGGTACTGTAAGTATGTTTAGCTGCAAGAACAAGGGCTTGCAATGTGTTTGTGGGGGACTGTGTGTAATAATTCTAATGGCCCTTTTCTGTACTTTAAAAACCTCTTCCAAGTGACATTCAGTTGCAACCCAGAATGTTACCCCATAGGATATAATAGAATCGAAATAAGCCACATACACTAATCTTGAACACACTGCTCTGCAAACTCTAGAAATTATTCTCAGTGCAAAATATGCTGAATTAAGTTTTTTGGATATGTATGTGGCATGGTCTTTCCAGCTCAAGTGCCGATCAATGTACATGCCCAAAAATTTTGTAGACCAGACTTTCTCTATTTCATGGTTACTCATTGATATATGGTGATCATCCTTCTTATTTACTTTACCATACTGTATGTAATTTGTTTTATTTAAATTGAGTGTTAACTTATTAGTAAAAAGCCACTGTTGCACTCTCTTCATAACCTTTTCAGCTGTCGTGAATAAGGGTTTGCTGTCATCACTTATAATTATGCTTGTATCACCTGCAAATAACATAATTTTTGATGATCTGTTGGGCCTTTCAATGTCATTTATATGCTTATTCTGAGATGAGGTGAGTTCCACAACCTGAGCTCTATCTTGGAGATAGGATTCAAACCATTTCCTCCAGTTCCTCTGATGCCTATTGCCTCCAGTTTGTCAAGGAGAATTTAATGACCTACTGTATTGATGGCCTTGGAAAGATCTAGGTTGATTCCTACCACACACTTGTTATTGTCTAAATTTCTAATAATTTCTTCCATATAAGCCTGTATAGCTGTTTCTGTGCTGTGACCTGTATGAAAACCATATTGATTACAATTTAGAAGATTGAAGGTGTCAAGGCAGCTTATGAATAATTTTCATTACAACTAATTGACTTACAAAACCTAACAGGATATACAGTTCAGAAACCATTAAGCAAAAGTGTGATGGTACTCAACTGGGTATCTATAGATCACTTCAGAGAAAGATTAAGAAATGTCAACTGGGAAGATGTATATAATGAGCCAAATGCTAATGATAAATACAGCACATTTCTTTATAAATTTGTATCCCTTTTTGAACATTGTTTTCCAAAGAAAATTACTAAATGTAACACCACAAACTATTCAAATAAACCTTGGATTACTACAGGTATTAAAGTGTCTTCAGAAAGAAAAATAAAACTGTACAAGACAGCAAGAACTAGTAAAGATCCCGAAGTAATTTTACACTATGAAAATTATTGTAACATACTGAGAAAAGTTGTAAGGAAATCAAGAAATTTGTATGTTAGAGAAGAAATTAATGACTCCAGCAATAAAATCAAATCAATATGGAATGTTGTTAGAAGGGAGACAGGAAAAGTAACCACTGGGATAGGTCTTATTACTAACAGAGAATGAGACCATCTTAACCAACAGTACACAGGTAGCCAACGTATTTAACAATCAATTCTTAAGTGTAGGAGAAAAAATTGGTGAGAACAGTTCAAAAGAAAAAGCCAGGCAGTACATAGAAGAGTCAGATTTGAACAATTTTAGTCAGATTAAATTTCATCTAATAATCTTTTGTGAAATAAGGAAAATTATTAAATCTTTGAAAAATAAATGTTCTGCTGGTGTAGATGACATCTCTAAAAAGTTATTAAAACAATGTGGAGCAATTACAGCTGATGTATTGAGTCACATATGTAATGCATCACTGACTAAGAGTATTTTTCCAGGCAGGTTAAAATATGCCATCGTCAGGCCCTGTCTACAAAAAGGGGGAAACCACAGATGTCAATAATTACCGGGCAGTATCCTTGCTTACAGCATTTTCAAAAATCTTTGAGAAAGTAATGTACTCAAGAGTGGTTAGCCATCTCAACAGTAATGGGATACTTTGTAAATCACAGTTCGGAATTCAGAAAAGGTGTTCCACAGACACAACAAAATACAATTTCACTGTCCACATATTAGAGTCTTTAAATAGTAAAATGTCACCAGTAGGAATATTCTGTGATTTATCCAAAGCATTTGATTGTGTGACCCATGACATTATGTTAGAGAAATTACAATTCTGTGGTATAAATGGAACAGCATATGAGTGGTTTAAGTCACAACTACAAAAAAGGAAGCAAAAAGTCTCTTTATATGCTTCAAGTGATTTAAAGGAGTTTCCACTTCATCTAACAGGGGTAAAATTACATTAGGTGTTCCACAAGGCTCGATAATGGGTCCTCTCCTGTTTTTGAAATATGTGAATGACCTCCCTTCTTATGTGAAGCAAAATGCTGAACTGACACTGTTTGCTGATGATACAAGCATAATTACTAATCCAGTAAAAGAAAGTCCAATAGAAAATGATACAAATAAGGTCTTTGGAAAAGACCTTTTCTGCAAACGGGCTTGCTCTGAACTTTGAAAAAACACAGTACATCCAATTTTCTGCTGCAAAAAGTATAACTCCTTCAATAAACATAACACATCAACAGAAGTCAGTAGCCAGGGTGGAGCATACTAAGTTTTTGGGTGTACATATAGATGAGAATCTTAATTGGAAAATCCATATTTTGGATCTCCTAAAGTGACTAGACTCAGCAACTTTTGCAATCAGAATAATTGTCAATTTTTAGGATGTACAAATTATTAAGCTAGCATACTTTGCATTCTTCCACTCTCTGATGTCATAAGGAATAATATTCTGGGGCAACTCAACGCTTAGGCAAAAGGTAATCACTGCACAAAAGAAAGTAGTTACAATAATGTGTGGAGTTCATAGTCACATATCTTGTAGGCATATCTTTAAAAGGTTAGGAATTCTTACAACTGCTTCACAGTACATTTACTCAGTACTGAATTTATTTCTCAACAGCATGGACGAGTTTAAAATCAACAGAGACATTCATGATTACAATACCAGAGAAAAGAAAGACCTACACTACCCTTTACTTAACCTATCTTTGGCACAGAAAGGGGTAAAATATGCTGCTATAAAACTTTCTGATAAATTACCAGATGAAATAAAGTGTCTGACAGACAGCTGTAATAGTTTCAAAACAAATTGAAATAAAAGAAGAAAAAAAAAGAGCCTTGTTTCCTGTGCGCATTTCTTGTGCATTTGACACGTTCCTCATCACAACAGTTTCCCATGTTGTTGATCAATGGAACACGTAACTAAGTAATTAACTAAGTGTCATCTATGTTATTTCATGTCATCCTACAAGATTTCCAAATCTCCAATACAATCTGGATTGCAGACAGAAGAAATCTGAGCAACGGATTGGAAGAGATCCTTAAAAAACAAGATGAGTGTTTTTCTTTAAATCTACCACTAAACCCAGCCAATATTTTTACTCTACAAACATTTATTACAATTAATGGTCATCCTGTTGTCTGTAACGAAGGAGGTCATTAAAATGTATTGAGGTTTCACATTGTAAACCTCTAAACCAGTGTGACAAATGTATGGCATACACAAACAATGAATATGTGGATATGCTTCTGGTTCTTGGTGCATCTGATAACTGGGCCATTTGTGAATAAACTGCTAGAAATCATCATCAACGGCATCCAGATAAAACTATGTTTCATCATCTGGTTCTGTGCCTTCGGGAGTCAGGTTTCCTCCTTCCAGCATCGCATGACTGAGATTGTCCATGGGTTCACCGTGCTCCAGCTACTGAGGAAACTAGTCTGGAGGTCATACACCAAGAACCTCAGCAAAGTGCACATAGGATAGCAAGGCAGCTGCATGTCTGACAGCACACCCCTGTCATTATGCTTTCACACAACACCTGCATCGTGCAGATCGCCACCAGCAGGTGAAATTCTGTGAATGGTTCCAACAGCAACAGGAAGCCAACAATGACTTCATGAACACTGTACTATGGTCAGATGAAGCAGCATTGGGTGAGATATGTTTGGACCCCTACATGTTTGCCTGACCAGTTGACTGCATGAAGGTATCATGCATTCCTCTCAAACTACTTGCCTGGTGTGTTGGGAGATGTTCCACTAAATGTTCAGTAGAGGATATGGTTCAAACATGGTGGTGCACCTACACACTCTCAAATTAATGTGTGGGAGCATTATAACAGAAGATTTCCAGGGAAATGGCTCAGACATGGAGATAGAATTGTATGGCCGCCACATTGTTGCACAACATTTGAATAAGCAGTGAGGTCACTTTGAGCATCTGTTGTTCTGAGGACAGTGTATTCTGTTGTGAAGGTCATAAAGTCATTAATATGGAAATTATAATTGTCACTGGTTGCTAATGTGTGACATCTGTGAGCTCACATTACATGTAGCATAAATGGCAAATAGATGTTATGTTATTGTACTGTGCTATAATATTAAGCATTTCAAAATTGACATTGTTTCTGTAGTTATTCTGACCTATGACAAGTCATTTGCTTCAACTGTCTATTTCTTATTTGTCTAATCACGTATTTCTTATGGTCAGTGTTACAAAATGTTGTAAATTTAGGATACAAGAGATCTAAGAAACGGCAGATATTACAGCATAAAATGTCAGAAAGAAATCAAACAAAAAAAAAAAAAAAAAAGAAAAAACTACAACCTCCTGTACAATAACCCAAAACTCTATACAGTGCAGCAACTGAACAACACGACTATTGATTGCTGACAGAGGTAGTTGCCATATCTGTGGTTAGAATATTGCCGGACTAAACTTGTTTTCCTGCCGGATGTCATCGCCGGACAAAATAATGTGAGACATTTCTTTATCACTGGGATCTGAGGAGATGTGCTGCAAAGCCTGGGTGCATGAATTTTGCAACACCCTGTATAAAGGGATAGATAAAAATGCTACTCACCAAGTGGCGGCACAGGAACAAACACAATAAAGGATTTAACTTTTACAAGCTTTTGGAGCCAGTGACTACTTCTTCTGGCAGAAAGGCACAGGTAGTTCCAGTCTTCAAGAAGGGTTGTCGAGCAGATGTGCAAAACTATAGACCTGTATCTCTGACGTTGATCTGTTGTAGAATTTTAGAACATGTTTCTTTGCTTGAGTATCATGTCGTATTTGGAAACCCAGAATCTACTCTGTAGGAATCAACATGGATTCCAGAAACAGCGATCATGTGAGACCCAACTCGCTTTATTTGTTCATGAGACCGAGAAAATATTAGATACTGGCTCCCAGGTAGATGCTATTTTCCTTGACTTCCGGAAGGCCTTCGATACGGTTCTGCACTGTCACCTGATACACAAAGTAAGACCTACAGAATATCAGACCATCTGTGTGGCTGGATTGAGGAGTTTTTAGCAAACAGAACACAGCATGTTGTTATCAATGGAGAGACGTCTACAGACGTTAAAGTAACCTCTGGCGTGCCACAGGGGAGTGTTATGGGACCATTGCTTTTCACAATATATATAAATGACCTAGTAGATAGTGTGGGAAGTTCCATCCGGCTTTTCGCGGATGATGCTGTAGTATACAGAGAAGTTTCAGCATTAGAAAATTGTAGCGAAATGCAGGAAGATCTGCAGTGCATAGGCACTTGGTACAGGGAGTTACAACTGACCCTTAACACAGACAAATGTAATGTATTACGAATACATAGAAAGAAGGATCCTTTATTGTATGATTATGTGATAGTGGAACAAACACTGGTAGTAGTTACTTCTGTAAAATATCTGGGAGTATGCATACGGAACGATTTGAAGTGGAATGATCATATAAAATTAATTGTTGGTAAGGCGAGTACCAGGTTAAGATTCATTGCGAGAGTCCTTCGAAAATGTAGTCCATCAACAAAGGAGATGGCTTACAAAACACTCATTCAACCTGTACTTGAGTATTGCTCATCAGTGTGGGATCCGTACCAGATCGAGTTGATGGAGGAGATAGAGAAGATCCAAAGAAGAGCGGCACGTTTTATCACAGGGTTATTTCATAACCGTGATTGCGTTACGGAGCTGTTTAGCAAATTCAAGTGGCAGACTCTGCAAGAGAAGCGCTGTGCATCGCAGTGTAGCTTGCTCACCAGATTTTGAGAGGGTGCGTTTCTGGATGAGGTATTGAATATATTGTTTCCCCCTTCTTATACCTTCCGAGGAGATCATGAATGTGAAATTAGAGAGATTCAAGTGTGCATGGAGGCTTTCAGACAGTTGTTCTTCCCGTGAACCATACGCAACTGGAACCAAAAAGGGAGGTAATGACAGTGGCACGTAAAGTGCCCTCCGCCACACACTGTTCGGTGGCTTGCGGAGTATAAATGTAGATGTAGATGTAGATCAGTAAGCTGTGCTGCAGCTTTTCTCCTATCTCTTCCAGTTTTCATCAGTGTGTGTTTATCATATAAATTATTCAGGCTCAATGAAACTGGTTAGATTTAAATGAAACAGAATACAGAACAGTGACTTTTTCTTATTATTTGTATGTGCTTATAACGTTTAATCATTTGAGTCTTTTTAAACCTACATGATACTTATTAATTATAATTTCTTATTGCCTTATTTTCCTATGTATTACTAGTTAATATTTTCCCACTCATCACATTTCCGCTGTTTATGTTTCTGTTTTTCTTTTTTATTAAACACATATATATGAAACCTGTGCTATTTTCTTTATTCCTCATGCAATATGTAAGTCGTTTCGTGTACTGTAGACTCATTTTTCACAAGTTTCAGTTGAAATCAGTCAAAATATTTTCTGTCCTGTATTGCTCTTTGTTCCAGAGTAATAGCATTCTCAGAAACAATACTTAGTTTTATTATCTCTAAGTTACTCACCATCATATGCAGTTAATCATCTAAGAACATGAGATAGTAAAACTAAGAAAGTTCTGTTCAACATTTAACATTTTATGAGCCTAAAGAAATAATGGTTAGTTTGGTAACACAAATAGCACACTGTCAAAGTTGCAGTTCAAATTTCTGACGGGTTCTGATATTGAGAAGGTTATCTACACATACAGTGAAAATGTACTTATGTATTATTTATTAGACAAAAAATTGCATGCAACTGGAATATTTTGTGATCTGTCAAAGGCATTTGACTGTGTAAATCACAATATCCTTTTATGTAAATTAGAATATTATGGTGTAACAGGAAATGCTGCAGAATGGTTCAAATCTTGTATCTGTGGCAGGAAAAAAAGGGTGTTTTTAGGAAAGCTATCAGGCATTATCCAACTGGGAACTAATTACATGTGGGGTTTCACAAGGTTCCATCTTAGGGCCCATACTTTTTCTTGTGTATATCAATGACCTTTTATCAGTAGGATTACCAAATGCCAACTCTGTTTTGTTTGCCGAAGATACAAACATTGCAATAAATAGCAAATCAGGTGTAGTCTTAGAAAGATTGGCCAATAAAATATTTGTGGACATTAACCACTGGTTCCTAGCCAATTCTTTGTCACTAAACTATGAAAAAACACACTGCATGCAGTCCAGAGCTTGTAAGGGGTGCCCCACAAGTATATACCTAGCATATGATGACAATCAGACAGAAGCATTAAATTCTTGGGATTTCAACTTGATGATAAATTCAATGAGAAGAACACACCACTGAACTGCTGAAGTGTCCTGACAAATCTCTATTTGCAATGCAAATTGTGTCAGACATAGGGGATATATGAAAATGAAAAAGATCGCATACTATGCTTACCTTCATTCCATTATGTCATATGGGAATATTTTTTGGGGCAATTCATCAAGCCAAGCTAAAGTTTTCCAGGCACATTAATGTGCAATAAGAGTTATAAGTGGTGTGAGCCCAAGAACTCCTGCAGAAGCCTGTTTTGGGAGCTAGGTATACTAACTACTGCTTCCCAATATATTTATTGATTGATTGATTTATTTATTTATTTATTCAGCAGCCATTTGATGTAATACATTTGATACATATTGTATCTTTACATATAGGCATTGTCATGTTTTACATTGAAGTTGAGAATACATTACAATTTCACATATACATCTTCAAATTGATACTATTATAAAAAGTGATAATGATACATGTTAAAATCCCATAGGTTAATAATCATAATAGTCTACAATTATACAAGTTTATAATCATACATTATTTATTCATACTTTTGCTGTAGTCGAAATATCCCTTTATTGAATGAAAAGGGTTTACTTATACAGCTTCAAATTAACAATATTATAAAAAGTTAATAATAATTCCTTAATGAAAGTTGCCATTAAAAATGTATCAGTTTTTCAAACCAACAACTCAATTTAGGGGATCAATAAAATAATCTTCACAAAGATTTAAAGCCACTTACTCTTGTACAAAAAGATGTGCACTATTCAGGAACACACATTTTCAATAACTTGCCAGCAGCCATAAAAAGCTTAACAACCAATGAAATTCAGTTTAAGAGAAGCCTAAAGGATTTATTGGTAGCCAACTCCTTCTACTCCATTGATGAATTTCTCATGAATTTCTCAGTAGAACCAAATGATTCTGCACAATTTCCATGAAGTAATGTGTTCATTGTAAATAAGTATTGTAGTAGTTCTATTATATGTTTATTACCTTATAAATAAATAAAATATTTAAAAAAAAAACAGTTTCAAATTCAGTGTATTAATACAGTCATAGTAAACAAGTGTTTCTAAAGTAATTCTCTCATACAGTGTTCATAAAAAAAATTATAATCATTCCACTTGTGACCTGTGGAAGGTACATTACTTATTTGTTGTTTCAGTTGTAAATATTTGTCATGTATTATTGTTTTTCTGTATTATTATTTTTATGATATGTTCTAAATCCTGGAGAACCTCCTCACTATGTATCAATTGGAATGAAAGTAAATATAATCTAATCTAAAAACATAGCTCAAGACCTCCTACCCTACCACTAGTGAATATGTACACTTGCAATGACACAGAGGACAAAAGATTCAGTTACCTTAATATCATTAAGTAATGTCTTCCTGTACCTCCCACTACATGGGCAAAAAAAAAAAAGAAATGACTGACATTACAATTATCTATATTGCAAAGTATATAAGGCGAACATCTATGTCAGATTAGAGAAAATTTATTTGAATGATGCAACAATTTTAATTCTTAATTTTTGTAAGAGAGTAAATGTTGAAACTTAATGCACAATAGTAAAAAGAGTATAATTTATTTTTAACAGAATGGGAAACACAGCAATACCTCACTCAACACAACAGATTTATAAACAATTTTTATTATTTATTTATTCTTTGCCCATGGACTCCAGCTGAAAATCCAGCTGAGAGTATTGGGTGTGTCATACAATAGGTTATTAACATCAAACTTGATTTCATTATATATAAATGAAACAATTAAACAGAAATAGTCTACAAGCATACAAGTATTACATGTTTCACATTATACATACACACAATCCAAACAACATACAGAAATGATAATTTTAAAGGTACATTTCAGTAATGATATAATATATTTAAACACCATCTTAGTATTCACTCAAACTGTATATACATTTCTCTGTGAGATATAGTTTCAAATGATTTTTAAAACATTTTAGGTCTGTTTCTTTTTTTAATGATTTTGGGGAGTTTATTAAAGAACCTTTTGCCTCCTTCTTCAGGGGCAGTCATGGACAGTTTTAGATTTCTGTTTATCATGTAGTAATTTTCATTTCCTCTTGTACCGTGTTTGTTTACATCTTTATTCAGGAGGTGTTTATCGCTTGACCTTACCGCCATTATGCTTTGGTATACGTACAGTGAATATACTGTCATAATATTATAGCGTACAAAAGCTTGCCTACAGGTCTGTCTTGGTGGTATTTTTGCAATGCATCTCACTGCCCTTTTCTGAATTGTGAATATTCTTTTTAAGCAGCCAGCTTGTGCACTTCCCCATATATGAACTGAATAAGACAAATGTGGGAAGACAAGTCCATAATACATTGATCTGAGAACTTTGTCATCCACAGTCTTAGCTGTTTTATGCATGATGAAGATCTGTTTGTTTGTCTTTTTACACAGTGCATCTATGTGCTCCCCCATGCCAAATGTTTGTCTATTATAGTCCCTAGAAAGTTTGTGCTGGTTACTTCTTTAATAGTCTTTCCATTTATATTAACATTTATATTATAGTTTTAACTATGATTGGTTTGAAATACTACATTCATTGTTTTAGACTAATTCATATACAGGTTGTTTTGTGTTAAATATTTATTTGCATTTTCGATATTCAGGAGTACTTCCTTCTCAAGCTCCTCCTTTGTGTCAGCTGTGCAAATGATTGTTGTGTCATTAGCATACATTATAAGTTTCTGATTTATATAGCTAGAGAAGTCATTTACATAGAGTATAAATAGTATTGGCCCAAGTACCGACCCTTGCGGCACACCGTGTTTAATTGTTTGTAATTTTGATCTGTAGTTTGTTATATTTCCCCCAGTAGTATGTCTGATTTCCGTGCATTGTTTCCTATTTGTAATGTATGATTTACGTATGTCATAGCATTTTCCTCTAATTCCATACCGATATAATTTCATCATTAATTTTGAGTGGTCCACACAATCAAATGCCTTAGATAGGTCCATAAAAATCCCACAAGTGTTTTGTTGCCTATCAAGTAAATTAAGAATGCGCTCAATTATATCTGTTGATGCTGTTTTTGTTGACTTCCCTTCTCTGAAAACATGTTGTGATGAATGCAGTATACTGTACTTTGTTATAAAACTTACAGTTCTATTCTTTATTATCATTTCATAGATTTTAGCAAATGTTGATAGCAACGATGTTGGCCTGTAATTTCCTAATTCATCCCTGTTCCCTTTCTTAAATATTGGCTTCACTTTACTTACTTTCAGTGAATCTGGAAATATACCTTCTTCTATCGCAGCATTCAGCATGTGTGTCACTGGTTTTAATATACATTCTCTGCATTCCTTTATGAGATGTGATACCATCCAAGCCAGATGAATGTTTAATTTTAAGTTGTTTTATAGGTTTGACACTTCTGTGTCTGTTGTAGGTATGAAAACCATAGTATGGTTTGTATGTGGGGGGTTTAACAATTTACTTACTGCATTTGTTTTATTTTGTCTTATTAATTTGTCTGCTACAGTAATATAATATCTGTTAAAAGTATTGGCTATTTCTAGAGGGTTTGTGTTGCTTTTCCCACTCATCAGTGGGCAGATGTCCTCTGCCCAATTAGTTACTTTTCCTCTCTCTTCATTAATGAAAGACCATAAACCTTGTGAGTAGTTCTTTCCCTTATCTGTAGATATCCTGATGAATGATGCTTTAGTTTCTCTGATAAAACTACAGTCCTCTTTCTTTTTTATTTTATACAGTGTGTTGTAGGACTCATTTTTTTTGGGGGGGGGGGGGGGAGTTCATAATACACTCTAAGATTATTTCTGGCATGGATTATTTTTCCAGTCACCCAGCTTTTCTTTTTTTGTTGCTTTTTGACAAGCCTCTTACTAACAGGACATGTAACATCATAAAAATAATTGAATAAAGAAAAAAACTGGTTCCATTTGGTGTTTGCATCTTTCACTGCATTTATATTGTTTCCCAGTTTTCTGCCTCTAACATCTTTTTTAGCAGATTTATGTTATGTGGGTTGTTCTGTCTTCTCATCTCCCATATCTTCTGCACTGAATCACTAGTCTTTATATTTATGTCTATCATGATTGCAAAATGGTCTGCTAATGTGGAGTTTATTACCTGTGTGTCACAATAGCATGTAGGAATATTTGTTATTATATGATCAATTATAGTTTCACTATGCTTTGTTACTCTGGTTGGTTTGTCTATTTTTATTTTTAGATTGTATATGCACAATAAGTCCAGTAGGGTCTTAGTATTGTCTGTATTTTTACTTGTGTCTATGTTCAGATCACCTATAATGATCAAATAAGCATATGTTTTTGAGAGGTATTGGCTTATATCTTCCAGCTGTTCAAAGAAGGTTTTAATTACACCATTTGGTGATCGATACAAACCTAATACACAACACAAATTCCCAGCAATTTTAGTTTCCAGTGCTGTAGCTTCAAAGCTCAGTTCTATAGAATATTTTGTTATATTTATGGCTTTAGTTGGTTTATGGTTAGAAAAAATAGCAACCCCACCACCTTTATAGGAAGTTCTGCAAAAACTGGCTACTTTCATATAATTCTTCAAGCTGTACATTCCTAGCCCATGTTCTGTAACTACTAGAATGTTTGGCCTATATTCCTGTATTATTACCTCTAATTCTTCTGTTTTATTGTTTATGTATTGAACATTTTGGTGAAGTATTCTAACAGTTGGCTTTAAATTTAATAGTTCCCCTTCCTGTAATATACTAAGCACTTCACTTGCTCCCTTTGCTTCTGGTGCTATGCAGTGATTTTTTTCAGTTTGTGTCATTAAACCTGGATCATATCTTTGTCCTATGTTTATATTCCTCTCACTATTGTCACACTGGTATTTAAGATGGACAGTTTTACTTACATCTTTTTCCATGTTCTCTTTCTGCTTACACGATACCATAAAAAATCCTCACTTAGTGTAGCAGGTCTCCTAGTTCTCAGGCATCTGTCTTGATTGGAAGCTGCTTCTGCTGTTGATCTCCCAGGCCTCAGGTACCTCTTCTGTGTGGTTGCTGTTGGCTCCTGTGCTCTCCGACTTGGTGACTGCCCTTCTTTGTTAGCTGCTGCAGCTGATGACCCTTGTATGTTTTCCTCACAAGCATTTTCATTGCCCTGAGATAGTATTAAGGGGTCTGCTGTTCTGGATGCTGTTGCTGATGACGACAGCTGTGCTGATGATTGTGGTGATTGTGTTGCTACTGGTTTATCTGACACTGCTGCTGAGAATATCAGAGCCTTTGCTGCTGCTACTGGTGTTTGTTGTAGCTCTCCTGCAGATAATGATGGTTCCACAGTTACAGTCGATTCTTGTTTTGGCGGTATTGGGATTGGAGACCCTTCCATTACAGATGACTCATTAATAAATTTAAGTATTTCGGCACTAATAATCTTTTTCCCTTTTACGTTCATGTGGAGACCATGTCTTGTGAAGTGCTCTCTGTGAACACTGTTTATCTCTACAAAAGTCGTATTCTGGAAACCTCTACATATTTTCTCAAACAGCCTGTTTGCTGTAACAATCTCGATGTTTACACACTAGTTTTCCATCAGATCGTGTCTCCTGGGGATACTAACAATGTAGAAATGCACTCGAGGCATCCTTTTGATTGTTTCCTTTAGGATTCTCGTTGCACGCCAAGTTTCATAACAGCTGTTACCGGTCGTCAATATGTTGTCACTGTTTTTCAAAATTTCGCCTAGTGGCGCGCCTGGTTTGATGATGCCTCTTACATTAAGGACTGGGTGATTTCTTCTCATAATTTCTGTAACTCCTCTCCCATGACTATCTGCAAAAATATATGTCTGTTGCTTGTATCCTTCCTTATGCATAACGTGGTTGTTTGCTTTTCTTTCTTTACGAATATTTACCTTGTGTTTTTCTCCATTTAATCCACTTGCATCTTTTTGTGCGGGTAGTTTGTTCATATTTTTATCCATAGTGGCACTATTAACACTTTCTTTTCTTGCGTTTAATTCACTTGTGTCTTTTTGACTGATCAGTTCGTTCATATTTCTAGTTACAGTCGTACTGTTTACACTTGGTGCATTTGGTTGTGCAGAATTACGAATTTTATGGCTAGTATTAATGAGATCTTGTTGCCTTGACGATGCAGACAGAGTCCGTATGGTTAGTGCCACATTTTCCATTGTTTTTATATATTTTTTTTAAATGTCAAGTTCTTTTTGAAGTTTGTCATGCACGTTGTCTTCTAATCCCGCGTAGCGCATTTCACTCGCGATCTCGCGGCCGTTACACTCTATGTCACATTTACACCGTATTTGTAAATCTTCCTGAGCAAAGCAGTGTGAATGGCACCATTTATGTTTGAACACGCATATTCTAATTCCGTTTAGCACTGTTTCGTCACATACAATACACTTGACTGAAATTAAGTCCTCAAAATCTGTAGAGCGGTTTAAAGTTATGTGTACACTTGCCGCCATCTTGATGAAAACTGATTTGTACTCTCTATTGCAGATGATCATCTGCATGACGGAATGGGACTTACAAAACTGAGTAACATTATCCTTCTGAGTATAAGATGGAATTCCTGTGAAAATAAATTATTGGTAGCGGCAGTTTTCTTTCTGTGATGCCTTAGGGGCGCTACAAGGGTGTACCAGTCACATTCATGCAATAGAACACATGATTAATATCTTAAAAACATCTATTTCTGTGACAGACAGGGACAGACAGTGTTACAGAATGGGGCACGTGTGATTATTCTCTACTCAGTTTGAACAAAACTAAGTTTCTCTTTCCAACAAGTGGCTTATTTAAAATCTTACATGGATTTTATAGAGAAACAGTCAACATTTTGAAGTTACAGAATACATTTTTAATATTTATGATACAATTGTTACATCTCACCCAGGCAAAAAATATCTTTGAGGATTGTCAATGTTGAAAGAGGTTTCACAATTTCAGATCATGCTATGGAAGTTGTATTATTATGTTGAAAAGTAAATTTTTAGGTCTACTGTGTTTTTCCCCAGGAGCATAATTTCCTACTCATCTCCCTGAACTGTCATAATTTGGCCTATGAATTATATGATTCCACTTTTAGCAGCAATATTAACCAGAACAAAAGAGCCCAGATGAATTGTATTTTTATTTTCAAGAGGATCATTCATTTGGTGTTATCCTTGTAAGAAGTGAAACACTTTCTACACTGCTTAGAGAATGTGTGCTATAGGATACTGTGTATGGCAAAACAGCTTTAACTTTGTGCACTCATTAAGTATCAGGAATTGCATCAATATGCCTCTCTTTTGTATTTGTATTTCATATTTTAAATATGGCATCACACTGGTGGATTTCAAAACTTTCTGAGCTCATTCATAAAATGATTTAGCATTGATAACATTGAATCTTTCACTCAACACAGCATGCCACATATGAAATTTTAATTCTTCACCTATACCATCAACATTGTCTTTACCACGGCTAGCAGTCAGGTAATTCCATGTTAATAAAAGCTTCAGTTCCTCTTGAATTAAGGTTATGTTGCATAATGTATACAGTTGCTTGAATTAGCTGGCTGCTCCAACACATTTGTAAACTTTGTTTTAATTGCAATTAATAGATATTTAGAAAGGCATTAACAGCATATTTACTGTCAGAGAGTTCATCATCATTATAGCACAGCTTTGGAGAACTGTAGGAGACATCCAGGTAATAACTGTGAATATGGTGACTTATTGTGAACCACAGTATAAAGACTAGATATCAGTTTGCTGTCATACTGAATAGTTTGCAGCAAAATTTATTTGAAGCACAATGCTTTCTCTATCTACATTTTTTAAAAATATTTTTGTAATACATGGGAACTCTGCATCTTTATTGAGAAACAATGATTAATAAAAAGAGGCATGTTTCTGATTAACTCTTTGAAAGCTTCAGATACAGCGTATTCTATCACAATTTTTCACAGTGTACCATGTTAATTCAATGCTATCATCTGTGAGTTCATTAAACATATGAAAACACATTGTACACCACATAGGTCACACTTATTTGTCATACATTTTCATTCTCATCAATACAAACACAAAGTGATATCAGAGAATAGTATTTTGTTGGAAGTTCTCTGCAGTCACCTGACAGAGCTCTTAGAAGCAACTGAATATTTTCATGGTAATGCCACAGACAGTAATGATGTAGCATCTCACTGTGAGGAAGAGCAAATTTTGGGAAAATTTTGACTTTCCAATTGTAGTGCCTGAATGTTTGCTTTTAAAATTTGATAGGTTTCTGCAATATTTGTGTGCACATATCTCGTTTGACATTTGGTTTTCACATTATGATTTCTCACAGTTATGACATCTTGCCTCCAGGTGTTTGTCTTGAAACATCTCTTTAGCAAAACTATTAAACTTCATTTTCCATCACAGAAATCTGATTACTTTTTTCTCTTTTTTCTTTTGTTTTTTGAAGAACTTATTGGGAGCGCCCTTAATACTCTTACAACAGCTTTCCCTTTGCTTTGAGGCGCTGTAAATCCTGGTTTGTCTGGATTATTTTCTACTAATTTTACAATGTTTTTCAATTTTTCTCTGTATTTCTGTTTCCATAGCCTTTCCTTCTGTCTGAAAAGTTTTGCTTCCACTCTACTGCGGACTTTTTGAGTCTCCCTATCCTAGCCAATTTTTCTTTATATTTTTTATATTCCCATTCTTTTAGACTTTTTCTCCTTTCACTCTGTCTCTCTATAGCTGTTTTGAGCATTTTAAGAAGGAATGCTTCTGCAATAATGCACCTCTTCAGGCCTTGGACAGTGACCACTTTACTCCAGTCTTATCCTCTGATCCCCATTCTACCTCACACCACTACGCCTGCATCATCATGTCTCACCTCACAAGTTTGCCCATGATCATGTGAGATACCACACTAACACATCCCCTACTCCAAACTTCTGCTCACACCGGGAGCAAAGAAGTGGCTGTCAACTCCTACGAACAACAATCCAGCAGTCAATGCTTCCATTGATATTATTAATACAGCTATGAGCGATGGTGTGTCATACTCCTCTGCTGATTCTCTAGGAATGCAGTCACATTCCATTAGAATGAAGGTGTTCTTGCCCTCTAGATGTCACTGACTGTGTAGACCACTGTCACGATGATAAAAATAACATACTAACGCAAATAAGAAGGAGTTCACAACAAAGCAAGATATGCTATCACAGATCCTTAAACCTATAATAATTAGAACTATAGGCAGCCAAAAATGCATCTTCAGTTTTAATTGCTTAAAAGGGAAATCAATTGCACAAAATCCAAGCTATGTTATAAAGTACTATGATAAAGAGCATTGTATTAAGCTATGATTTGTAACTCCTTGGTGCTGCAAGACATTTTCCATGATAACAACCAGTATATATTTTTTAAAGTGTAATCCCGTGCCAGACAATTCTATCATGGTGTTAACTGTTGAATGGAGTATTACATTTAACAGCCATTAGTTTGTGCAATCGATTTCCTTTTCAAACAATTGAAACTGAAGGAAAACCTTTTCCTAATTTCTTATGCACAGAACTAGAGTTTATGCCATTTTTACAAAAGAATGGCCCATTTTCATTTTATGCCACAGTAAAAATATACACAGGAGGGAGGTGTACTATAAATATTGCATGGTTGTGTGAAAATGCACTGCAGCTCCATAGAGTTTTAAATAAAAGCTTAATACATTGTTTTCCTGCAAGATGTATATTGGAGCCTCTTGTAATATCAATAAGATGATTATCTACTCATAAATGCATGTCTCACCAACTTTA
This sequence comes from Schistocerca gregaria, assembly GCF_023897955.1. NCBI lineage: Eukaryota > Metazoa > Arthropoda > Insecta > Orthoptera > Acrididae > Schistocerca > Schistocerca gregaria. The sequence goes on from NC_064920.1 coordinate 852,900,929, forward strand.
CTTTAAAACGCATGCATAGTTTTACCACCATTGTGTGTAGTATGATAGGGAACTGGGTTAGGGTTTTATTCTAGGATTAGGGTATTTTTCTATTAATTTACATGTTTTATACTAAATATGCAAACATTTACTGACCAGTAAGATGGATACAGTAGTTCATTCAGTAGCTAAACAAAGTGCCACACCAGCAACCCCACCACACTGAGATGTACCACAGCAGCAACCACATCACTGTGAGGTGTGCCATCTATTCATTCATCAACTGCCACAGCTGCCTTGTGCAGCACTGAGAGTTGTAGAAGCTAATTCTGTGCCTCTAAATATGGAGGTTCCAAGGTAGGTTCAGAGGTGGATCCACTTGTATCACTTCTTTGGAGGTGGATTCACCCATATTACCTGTGGATATGTTTTGCAGGTGGATCCACCCATGTTATTCAATGAATGGTGTCTGGAGGTGAATCCAAACCCTTTACATCTGGAACAGCGTTCAGAGGTGAAATCCAGAATTGTGTTCAGAGTTTGTTACACGCCCATTACATCTGGAATAGTATTCAGAGGTGGATCCACCTGCATCAGGTCCAGGGTAGCGTCTGAGGAACTCCCACAATAAAGCAACAAATACTCAAAATAGCACAATGGGTCTAAGTGTTTAGAACTGAGTGAAATCAGTTCCTTGAACATTATTTCCTCCGTAGATCTTTAGGGTAGAAACAAAGTTCTGACTGCTATATTTCGACTGAAAGTTGTGTTATCAACATATGACTAAGCGTAATGGAGGGTGACTGTTGTTAAGTGATCACGAAGCTCGGGTTTGTGAAAAACAGTACGGAAAAGGATGTTTTAAGATAGCAAAAGTCAACAAACCACTCTACAATGCACTAACACAGTAACAAATCCCAAATTTCTACATCTACATCTACATGATTATTCTGCAATTCACATTTAAGTGCTTGGTAGAGGGTTCATCGAACCACAATCATACTATCTCTCTACCATTCCCCTCCCGAACAGCGCGCGGGAAAAACGAACACCTAAACCTTTCTGTTCGAGCTCTGATTTCTCTTATTTTATTTTGATGATCATTCCTACGTATGTAGGTTGGGCTCAACAAAATATTTTCGCATTCGGAAGAGAAAGCTGATGACTGAAATTTCGTAAATAGATCTCGCCTCGTCGAAAAACGTCTTTGCTTTAATGACTTCCATCCCAACTCGCATATCATATCTGCCACACTCTCTACCCTATTACGTGATAATACAAAACGAGCTGCCTTTTTTGCACCCTTTCGATGTCCTCCGTCAATCCCACCTGGTAAGAATCCCACACCACGCAGCAATATTTTAACAGAGGACGAACGAGTGTAGTGTAAGCTGTCTCTTTAGTGGACTTGTTCCATCTTCTAAGTGTCCTGCCAATGAAACGCAACCTTTGGCGTGGTCTTTCCAACTGAAGTGTTCGTAATTTTAACACCCAGGTGAACTGACAACCTTGAGAATTGTACTATTTATCGAGTACTCGAATTCCAACGGATTTCTTTTGGAACTCATGTGGATCATCTCACACTTTTCGTTATTTAGCGTCAACTGCCACCTGTCACACCATACAGCAATCTTTTCTAAATCGCTTTGCAACTGATGCTGGTCTTCAGATGACCTTACTAGACGGTAAATTACAGCATCATCTGCGAACAACCTAAGAGAACTGCTCAGATTGTCACCCAGGTCATTTATATAGATCAGGAACAGTAGAGGTCCCAGGACGCTTCCCTGGGGAACACCTGATATCACTTCAGTTTTACTCGATGATTTGCCGTCTATTACTACGAACTGCGACCTTCCTGACAGGAAATCACGAATCCAGTCGCACAACTGAGACGATACCCCATAGCTCCGCAGCTTGATTAGAAGTCGCTTGTGAGGAACGGTGTCAAAAGCTTTCCGGAAATCTAGAAATACGGAATCAACTTGAGATCCCCTGTCGATAGCGGCCATTACTTCGTGCGAATAAAGAGCTAGCTGCGTTGCACAAGAGCGATGTTTTCTGAAGCCATGCTGATTACGTGTCAATAGATCGTTCCCTTCGAGGTGGTTCATAATGTTTGAATACAGTATATGCTCCAAAACCCTACTGCAAACCGACGTCAATGATATAGGTCTGTAGTTAAATGGATTACTCCTACTACCCTTTTTGAACACTGGTGCGACCTGCGCAATTTTCCAATCTGTAAATACAGATCTATCGGTGAGCGAGCGGTTGTATGTGATTGCTAAGTAGGGAGCTATTGTATCAGCGTAATCTGAAAGGAACCTAATCGGTATACAATCTGGACCTGAAGACTTGCCCGTATCAAGTAATTTGAGTCGCTTCGCAACCCCTAAGGTATCTACTTCTAAGAAACTCATGCTAGCAGCTGTTCGTGTTTCAAGGTCTGGAATATTCCATTCGTCTTCCCTGGTGAAGTAATTTTGGAAAACTGGGTTCAATAACTCCGCTTTAGCGGCACAGCCGTTGGTAACAGTACTTTCGGCACTGCGCAGCGAAGGTATTGACTGCGTCTTGCTGCTTGTGTACTTTACATACGACCAGAATTTCTTCGGATTTTCTACTAAATTTCGAGACAATGTTTCATTGTGGAACCTATTAAAGGCATCTCGCGTTGAAGTCCGTGCCAAATTTCGCGCGTCTGTAAATTTTAGCCAATCTTCGTGATTTCGCGTTCTTCTTTTTCCGTTGACTCTGCAACAGAGTTGGGGCATGTTTTGTGTAGCAAGGGGGATCAGTTCCATCTCTTACCAATTTATGAGGTATGAATCTCTCAATTGCTGTTGCCTCTATATCTTTGAATTTGAGCCACATCTCGCCCACATTTGCATAGTCAGTTCGGAAGGAATGGAGGTTGTCTCTTAGGAAGGCTTCAAGTAACACTCTATCCGCTTTTTTAAATAAAATTATTTTGCGTTTGTTTCTGGTGGATTTGGAAGAAACGGTATTGAGCCTAACTACAACGACCTTGTGGTTACTAATCCCTGTATCAGTCACACTGCTCTCTATTAGCTCTGGATTGTTTGTGGCTAAGAGGTCAAGTGTGTTTTCGTAACCATTTACAATTTGCGTGGGTTCGTGGACTAACAGCTCGAAATAATTTTCGGAGAAAGCATTCAGGACAATCTCGGAAGATGTTTTCTGCCTACCACCGGTTTTGAACAAGTATTTTTGCCAACAAATCGAGGGAAGGTTGAAGTCCCCACTAACTATAACCATATGAGTGGGGCATTTATTTGTTACGAGACTCAAATTTTCTCTGAACCGTTCAGTAACTATATCATCGGAGTCCGGGGGTCGGTAGAAGGAGCCAATTATTAACTTAGTTCGGCTGTTCAGTTTAACCTCCACCCATACCAATTCACACGGAGTATCTACTTCGACTTCACCACAAGATAAACTACTACTGACAGACACAAACACTCCACCACCAATTCTGCCAAATCCATCTTTCCTGAACACTGTCTGAGAATTCGTAAAAAAATCTGCAGAACTTATTTCAGGCTTTAGTCAGCTTTCTGTACCTATAACGATTTCAACTCCTGTGCTTTCTATTAACGCTTGAAGCTCAGGGACTTTCCCAGCACAACTACAGCAATTTACAACTACAATTCCGACTGTTCCTTGATCCAAGCACGTCCTGTATTTGCCATGCACCCTTTGAGATTGCAGCCCACCCCGTGCTTTCCCGAGGCCTTCTAACCTAAAAAAACCGCCCAGTCCACGCCAAACAGCCTCCGCTACCTGTGTAGCTGAGAGCTGAGTGTAGTGAACTCCTGACCTATTCAGCGGAACACGAAACCCCACCACCCTATGGCGCAAGTCAAGGAATCTGCAGCCAACACGGTCGCAAAACCGTCTGAGCCTCTGATTCAGACCCTCCACCCGGCTCTGCACCAAAGGTCCGCAGTCAGTTCTGTCAAAGATGCTGCAGATGGTGAGCTCTGCCTTCATCTCGTGAGCAAGACCGGCATCCTTCACCAAATCAGATAGCCGCTGAAATCCAGAGAGAATTTCCTCAGATCCAAAGCGATACACATCATTAGTGACGACATGTGCCACCACCTGCAGCTGGCTGCACCCTGTGCTCCTCATGGCATCCGGAAGGACCCACAATCGGTGTATTTTAACGTTCGTAAGATGTGTCTTGAACAACCAGCATTATGTAGTTACAGGAGGTTTTGGGCATAGACGTTTGGTGAAATAGGAAAAGATACACTTTGCAGACACTCTGGTTAGGTGTGAGGAAACTGTATCCTCGCTGAGTAGTAAAGAAAACAGCCTACATTTGGTAGGATATCAGTAAGAATATAAATTTTCTTGTACAGATTCTTTATTAATTTGCAAATAGAACATGGAAAAAATCAGGATACGAATGGGGGATACAAGATATTTGTTTTTAATGTAAATGTTAATGCAGGGTGATCACCTGTTGGTGGACTTGTCAAAAGTGACTGGTTCAATAACGTTTACCAATATATTATGCGGTATATGGACGGTCTGTGTAGAAGCTTTCACCCCATTTGGATATGATTAAAAATGATGGTTATACTGTATTGGCATGTAGTGCACTTTAGGATGTGCATCTTGTTTCTCTGCAGGTCTTAAGAAATAAGCATGATAAGTAAACATTTAAAAAAATTATGCATCGTTTATACTGCATTAGACATACAGTCGCAAACCCTATGGTAGAGTTGGCTAAAAATGTTGTATAAATATATACCCCATTAATAAAACATCCTCATGTTTCAACCCACATCAAGTAGTTAACTGCCCAAGAGCTTTTGGCAGAGATGTCCTGTGCTGTTGTCAAGTGGTTGACTGTCATGTGATTGCTACTGCCATGTTTCTACAGTTGCATCATCGCCAGTGAAGCCACTGGTGTCCAGTCGCACACCATATATGGCAATGTTTTGGTGGTGCAACTGCTGTTCTTGCTTCAACTCCCCAATCACAGGATATCAGGCTGCACTCAGCCACAATCCACTGTCTTTAATGAGAATGTTCTCTTTTATTTTGATCTCTGTGTTGCTTCATTTATTATGCTATCTCAGAAGCCAGTGGTGCATTTAATATTAGAAGTATCATAGAATGCTATTCAGTATCCATTTTCCTACGCATCTTCTGCTACAGCTGATTTTTCGGGACAGTATAAGTGGGAATTCCTTTTATGTTCTATGGGGTACTGTTCAGTAGTGCAGACAGTCTGACCATTGTAGCCAACCTCTTTACAGAGCATTTTGAGGACCCGCCTTGTGCACGGCTCCTAGTTGTTTTTGTTGCTTTATCAACGGTACCTTCGTCATGTGGCCTCATGAGAACCTGGAAAAGTACCTGGAACATCTCGACAATATACATGAACACATAAAATTCATGATGGAAGTAGAGAAGGACAGTTCCTTGCCAGTCCTGGATGTCCTTGTCTGGCATAAATCTAATGGGTCTCTCATTAAAACATTTACCGCAAGCCCATCGACATGGAGCAGTATCCGCACACCAGCAGCTAGCAGCTAACCCCACCCTCCACAGAAATGGTCTCTTCTGAGGACCTTGGTACATCAAACTGAAGCCACGTCACATGCCGAAAACCTGCAGAGAGAACTCAACCACTTACCTCAAGATTTTAAGGAAAATGATACAATAACAGGCAAGTTTCACAAGCATTTTCATCTAAGCAGCAAAAGCAGAGGACCTCCGAAGAAGACATGAAGAGGATAGCGTTTTTACCGTTTTTTGGCTCATTAACAATGAAGGTTAGCCTGCTCCTGAAGAAACATAAAAACAACACAACCTTCACACCCCAAGCAAAGAACTGGCAACTGGCAACTGTAAAAGACGATGCCTCAAAACGCCTGCAATACACGAAATACCCTATGGGTGTTGCCAGTCTTATGTCAGTCAGACTGTCCACACCATTGAACAGCGCCACATAGTATGTGGAAGATTCTTCCACATAAGCTTTCCTGAAAAATCAACTGTAGCGGAGCATGCACTGGAAAAAAGACACTGAATTGCATTCGATGATACTTCTATTATTGAATGGACCAACGGCCCCTGGTACAGCGTAATAAATGAAGTAATAGAGATCAAAATATCAGACTACACCCTCAATAACGACAGTGATTGTGGTTAAGTATGTCTTGGGATCCTGTTATTGGGGGGTTGAAGCAGGCAGGGTGGTCGTGCCACCAAAACATTGCCAAATATGGTGCGAGGCTGGGCACCAGTGACATCATTGGCAGCGGTGCAGCTATATAAACATGGCAGCGGCGTTCACATGACAGTGAGACAGTGCTAGCGAGATGATGAGGCGAGATGTAAGCGGTGGTGGAGGAAAGGGTGTGATGGATCGCTTTCTGGCAGAGTTTGCTCAATCAGCGGCCTCATCCGCCCCCCAGGTATAGCTGACCAGCTTTTGCACCCAGTCGACAGATGGGCGCTGCTAGGAGGATGGGACAGTGGTACGCGGACACGGCCTCAGTCACAGAAGCGAGTGACGTGGCGGAGGGCCATCCAGTGGAACTTGCTCCATCAGCGGTACCCTTCTACTCATCACCTATGATGGACCAGCCCCTTTCAGTGGAACACAAGAAGGACGCTACTAGAGGGTTGGAAGATCGTTATGCGGACTGCAGAAGCGAGTGGCCCGGCGGATCATCGTCAGATGGAGTTTGCTCTGCTGGCAACATCCTGCCTGCCACCTATGACTGACCGGCACTCGCACTACATCACTGGAAGATTGTAAGCGCGTAAAACGGACACAGATTAATCTGTGCATGTACACAACTCGCGCAACCATACACATTCTGTCGATGTATACAATGCTGCCATGCAATGTATGGCTAGGGGAGGCCACCTCTACCGTCAATATGGGGACACGAAAATCATTGTGGCAGCCAAGAAGACGCAGACGCCCGCATCCACCCCATCCCTAAATGGAATTCTCCCTAAGGGTACAGCCCTAGAAGATCACAAACACCTGAAATACTCGCGGCTATCTCAGAAACACAGAGCCACCTCTGAGGAAGCACACTCCACACTGCAATCTGCAAGCAGCAAGTCATGATCAAAGAAGGGAGAGCAAAAGGAAGTTGCTGCGCCCGCTTCTAATCAGAAGGAAGATGAGTGATTTATCGTCCCAAGCCAGAATCACACTGCTAGGGCCATAGTGCTCCAGCCAGTGCAACAGCTACCGATGGAAAATCGTTTCAGTGGTATACCTGAGTCGGGGGACGCTGGCGTGAGTGGCACTGAGCTGTCACGGGGGAGGAAACCTCCTCCCCCTTCGCCTGTCATCGTCCAGTGGGGTGGTACCGACAACGATTTCCTGCACCTAATCGCAGAGGTAGAACCAGCAACAGTCGCAATCAACGGAAACGACCTTCTCAAGGTCAAAGTCGGCAGTACTGAAGCGCACTGCAATCTCATGGATTTGTTCAGAAAGGATGGGCTCCAATGCTACACGCGCATTGCGGAGCACTCAAACTCCTCAAGTGACCATACCCCGGCTTCCAATGAAGGTGGATCCTAGCCACCTGAAGGAAGAACTGGAGGCACTGGGGTATTGTGGCTTATCGAAGAGCCTGATGAAGTCTCTGAGGATGTCTCTGTTCTGTGTTGTCCTGGTCGACAATGTCGAAAATCGTAAGATTTTCCAACTGCAGCACGTTTTCCAAGTACAAGTGACAGAGCTGCTCTGAGCTAAGAGAAGGAGGCCTCAGTGCAACTCGTTACAGGGCCTAAACCACGTGGCGCAGTATTGTTTTATGTCACCTCACTGCATCAAATGCGCAGGCCCTCACCAGAGCAAAGAGTGCTCGATCAGGAAAGAAGACATGCCACTGTGCTGAAACTGCAGTAAGCCTCATGTGGCAAGAAGTCCAACAACAATCAGCGAGGAAAGGCAGCACTGTCTAAGAAGCCTTGCACCAGTTTGCGGCCCACAAAACGAGGTGCACAACAGCCAGCAGATGCTGTCCAGTAGCAGTGCGCTGCTCCAGCCGCAGAGGACGCCACCATAGCTGCCCCTGCCCAGAGAGAAACGCCAAAGAACTCCAATCACTCCTGAGATCACTCAACGAGCTCCTACAGCAACTGCCAGTCCTGGTGACGGCAGTTACGGCAGCCTTCCAGGCCTGCGCCATTCCCATGAAAAACCATCATGCATCATGGATAATCGTCACATCCATGGTCTTTCAGTTTCCGGCTTCAACACAAACAGTCTCTGTTCCCAGCAGGGTGAGTTTCGCCAGTTCCCCCACGATGAGGGAACCGACATCTGTCTTGTGTGTGAAGCTCACCTCAAAGCTGGAGTCAACGTGTGAGCCACCGAAGTGACAGGCTGACAGCTGGTGGCGGCACTGCCGTTTTTCCTGAAACACCACTAGGTGCGTCTGCCTGCGCTGGAGAGCATGGAGGAAACAGGAGTCACTGTCAACACCACAGCTGGGCAGATCAATTTCATTGCTGACCACCGAGAGGGAACTTGGAGGCTGCTGATATTGAAGCATTGCTGACGATGGGGCGATGGTGGTGGTGGTGGGGGGGGCGGGGGGGAATCTTCATTGCAGTGACTTTAATGCAAAGTACACGCAGTTAGCAGTCACTACCTCCTACACACCGCCCAGAAAACGGCGCCATCATACTGAGGCCGCCCAACACGACGCTCTACCCTGCCCAAGGGTAGCCACACGTCCTTGACGTCACCATCATCAATGGCGTTGAGCAACATATGGCTGCCATGTCATCAAACCATCTGCCAGTTATTTACGATATAGACGTAGGTACTGTACTATCCGCCCGCCGCCGCTGCTACAAGAAGATGAATGTACAGCGCTTTGAGAACAAAGTTCTCGACATGCTGGAGGACCTGCCAGACCCTGGCGCCGAAGGTGCCAACGCCACTCTTGAATCCATGAACCGCCGACTTCTACTAGCAGAAGAAGCAGTCACACCGAGACGTCCACCTCAGCAGCGGGACCACTCCTATAAACTCCCTTCTCACAGCGTAGAGGCCATCAATAAAAAGAACAGGACCTTCCGAGATTCGCTGCTCATGCAACTGCTGGCTACCAAGTGCCGCTTAGACCAGATGAGGCGAGAAATCAAGGGGATGGTGGAAGACCACAGGAACCGGGATTGGGCTGGGCTCATCACCTCCCTAAGCCCAGAGGACGGCAGCGCATGGTGAGTACTGAAACCCAGGCGAGAAGGAGAGAGTGTTAGCAGATACTTTCATGGAGAACTTCACATCTATTGAGGACGACATGGAGCTGGATCACATCCAACAAGTGGACAAAGAACTTCCAACGTACCTATCATCAAGGCAAAAGAATGATGATATCACCTCCATCGAGGAAGAGGAATTAGCAGAGCAGCTGCTGTCCATGAACGTCAGATAGGCAGGAGGAGTTGACAACCTTCTCTTACAAAATCTGCAGGCAGCAGCCCACCAGACTCTGACGACCATCTTTAGCAGTATCCTTCGGACTGGAGTCTTGCCTTCCATATAGAAGCATGCAGAAGTCATGCCAGTGCCAAAGACGAACAAGGATGCTCGTCTGGCCATCAGATAATGTCCCATTGGTCTTCTTTCATTCCTTTCAAAGGTATTCGATAGACTCTACGTCAGGAGGCTGCTGTGTCCCGTCGAAGAAGAGGCCGTCATCCCCGACGAGCAGTTCGGGTTCGGAGCGGTCATTCCACCACCCATCAGTTTCTGAGGCTGGTGGAAGAAGCCATGCGTGCCCTGGAGATGCGAGAGCACCTTAGGACAAAGCTACTCGATGATTCCAGGGCCTTGACTCCTTGTGGCACAATGGCCTCGTGTACAAACTCTTTGTGCATGGTGTGCCCATGCCACATGGAGTACTGATCCACTCCTACCTCACCAGACGAACATTCCAAGTCCGCACTGACGACGGAAGATCGAGGCAGCGGCCGATTCGAGCGGGAGTGCCACAGGGATCAGTGCTTGGGCCCCTGTTGTACTCCCTCCACACCGCCGACGCCCTTAAGGTGGCGCACTAGAAATTGGCCCTGTATGCCAATGACACGGCGCTACTCGTGCTAAGTATGAATGCAGCAGAAATGTGAAGACTGCTGCAACACACTTGGAACGTGGTCAAACAAATGGTGGCTGAAACTCAATGCTGCCAAGAAACAGGCAATGGTGTTCTCAAGAAAGTTGCTGCCACCTGTTACAATAGCAGGAGGCCCCATCCCATAGAGGAAGACTGGCTGATACCTTGGAGTCATTTGGGACCAAAGACTGACATAGCTGTCACGTCAAGGGCAAAGCACTAGGACGACTTCGCGCACTATACCCTTTGCTCAACCCATTGTCCTCGTTGCCTCCGCACCACGGCGTCACCATACCTGAAACTAACCAGGCCAGTGTTAGAATACGAGGTGGTGGTGGGAGGAAACGCGGCTGACACCAATGTCGGGACGCTGCAGAGGACCAGAATCGGGCCAGAAGCTCGCTGTGCGCCTTCCGAGCAGACATAGCACGCAAATGCTACACGAAGATACTGGCGTCCCGCTACTTCGAGATAGGTACAAGCAGACAGAACGCCAGCTCTACGTGAAGACGGAAAACTCCGAGAACCGGCTCATCAAACGCTTGGGCCAGCAGATCCACTATAGTCCAACCACGCGCAGGCCTGACCTGCTGAGGGAATAGAAACCTATACCTCCAGCCTGAGGAAGGCCTAGCAATCATCCTCACATCAAGAATATCCAAGAAGTGAGGCACAACTACCCCAAACCAAAGAAGAGCGGTAGGAATAGCGCACCAGGCTCTTAAACTACTCACAGTCAAGTCCAGGGAAGGCTTGTCATTTTGAGTGAGACCACATGACAGTCAACCACTTGACAATGACAGAGGAAATCTTTGCAGAAAGCTTGTGGTTAGTTAACCGCTTGACGCCGCTTGAAATTCTAGAATATTTTACTAACGGATATTGCCGTGAGAGCATGCGTCCGTACATAACACATACCCCCTGAAATACAGCTGTTTCTTTGTTAAAGTGATACAGTGCACTTCAGCAATCTATATCGAGACAGACAATACTCAGATAGGTCAGCTCTTACCAAGATCGTCATGACTACTCCATGATTAAGGAATCACGATTTTAGCGTCGAATCGTAGAACTGATATACAACGTCGAATGAAAAGAAAAGTAAAGAAAAACCTTTCTATTCTTAACTATGCAGTTCTGTACCTGGCGACAAGTGCTTTGTATTGTGGAAATAGTACTTCAGAGGCAACTTGCACAATATTTACAAAGGACACCACTATACTCTTCACTGATCACTTGTATGTGGTGTACACTAACGACTGCCATGAATGAGAGGTCTATCAAGCAAAGAAAAGTGTGATTATGAACTATGGTATATTGAACTCCTTCGAAGACTATTTTAAAAATACACTAATATTGAAACTTCCTGGCAGATTAAAACTGTGTGCCGAACCGAGACTCGAACTCAGGACCTTTGCCTTTTGCGGGCAAGTGCTCTGCCATCTGAGCTATCCAAGAACGACTAGTCATCATAGCTTCAGTTCTGTCAAGACCGCGTCTCCTACCTTCCAAACTTCACAGAAGGTTCACAGAAGAGCTTCTGTGAAGTCTGGAAGGTAGGAGACTAGGTACTGGCAGAACTGACGTGAAAGGCAAAGGTCCCGAGTTCGAGTCTCGGTCCGGCACACAGTTTTAATCTGCCATGAAGTTTCACTCGGCTGCAGAGTGAAAATCTCATTCTGGACACACTAACATTAATTATGTCTAAAGTAATAAACTTACATTACGTTTACCACATCACAGAATATACAACGAAATCTGTTGTGAAACTTCAATTCACATTTTGAACTAAGTAATTTTGTGTGTCTAGCACCTGAAATCCCATTTCTGGAGTCCAAAACTGACGAAAGAAGTAAATTTAACGACTATTCATTTCCTTTCTTCCACCGACAAACATCTCGGCACGTAAAATACTGCAATTAAGATAGTAGTTTATAATTGTGACCAGAAGTGGTGAAATAATCCCATGACCGGCAGTGCCACCACCTTGGATAGTTAAAGTATTAAAGGCGGCCTGATTACTGCAACTGGAGTCACTAGGCTACAACGTCTGATCGATAACTTTGATGAAGTCGCCAACCGCAGAAACACGCCCCTGTTCTGTGTTGTCCTCATCGATAACATAAAAAACCGAAAGATCTTTCTATGTAGTTGCACCACGTCGCCCAACTACGGGTGACCCATGAGCTACTCCAAGCAAAGGGGAGACTGGCTGGTTACTCATGCCAAGACCTAGACAATATCACACACTACTGCCTCATGTTGCCCATTTGTGTAAAGTGCACAGGTCTACATCAGGTCTACAGAGAGAAGACACGCAACAGTTCTACAACTGTAGTGTGCCACACATGTCAAGCTGTAAGGTGTTCAAGAAGCGCAACAACAACCAGAGGAGGAGGAGGAGCACCTTCCAAGGGAAGTACAACAAGGTATCAGTTTCGCTGACGCCATCAGGGGGCAAGCATCCACTGCCCCCGACAGCAACAAGCGAAAGAAACAGGATGAGATCTACAGAAAAATACAGCAGCCAAGAAGCAGTCAGCTAACGAAGCTGTGGTACCAGCCACTCCACAAGCAGCAATGTGAGAACACATGGACAGGGCACAGAGCATCTTCCCCCTCCCCCCCCCTACCCACCCCCGTCGTGGGCTGCTGAGCATGCTTCACACCAGCCAGCAGTCGCTTCCCAGTTGCAGCACACTGCCCCACTTGCGGAGGTCGCCACAATGGCCGTCCCTGTTCTGAGAGAAGACACTGAAGATCTCCATCACTTATGTAGTCACTGAGCAAACTCCTGCAGCAGCTCACTGTCTTGGTGACTGCAGTCATGGAGGCTCTCCATGTCAGTGCCATCACCACAAATAATCATCACAGATAGTCACCATATCCATGGACTAACAATTTGTGTATTAAATCCAAACGGCTTTCGCCCCCAACAGGGTGAGTTTCGTCATGGAATCGAAATCTCATCTCAAAGCTGGGTCAACACGTGGACTACAAACAACACCTTTTCCGCAATGACAGGCTGATAGCTGGAGTCGCACTGCCATTTACATCAAGAGATTGCTGCAGTATCATGTGGTACATCTGCCTGTGTTAGCCATAATGTAGGCCACATGAGTAGCTGTCAACACTGCTGTCACGCAGATAACATTCATCACAGCCTACCAGCTGCCCAGAGGGAACATGGGAATAGCCGATATCAGTGCACTGCTGGCAATGAGGGTCGACTTTTCACTGCAGGTGATTTAAATGCAAAGCACACAAAGTGGAACTCCCACCTCACAAACGTCAGAGGTCGTTGCCTCTTGCGTGTCACCCAGAAAAATGACGCCACCATTTTGGGGCCATACAATCCAATGATCTACCCTTCCTGAGGGCAGCCAGACGCTCTCGACATTGCCATCCTCAAAAGCGTCAAGCCACATAGAGCCACCACAAGACACAACACACTGTCGGCAGGCCACCTTCCAGTGGTATATGAGGTTGACTCTGTAGGGACAGTGTCAGTGCTGCCTGATCGCTGCCACAGCTACCAGAAAACTAACAGAAGCAGGATCACTCACAGAAACTCCCACCTCACATTATTGAGGCGACCTGGTGGAATCGACATCTAATACGGCTGCCAAAACAGCCACTCTAGAATGTCCACATCAGCAGCAGGATCTCTCAGAGAAACTTCCACTTCACATTGTGGAGGGGATCACAGAGCAGAACGGGACTTCCCATGAGTAGGAACACACACCAGCCAGACATCAAACGCCGCCTAAATCATATAAGATGAGTCATCAAGACACTGGTCGAGGCCCATAGAAACGGGCATTGAGCTGGTCTGTTGGCTATGCTCAGCCCCTGTTATGCCAGTGCCTGGCAAGTCATGAAGAGTTTCCTTCATCAGTTGCAGCGCATCGTGTCACTTCAGCTTGGCCCAAAGCTTGTCTGCAACTGAAACAAGGAGGCCCATCTACTAGCACACACCTTTGTGGAAAATTTCACTGCTGTGGCTGATAACATCACCTGGAGCACATCCACCGAGTGGCAGAAGAACTGCCCATGTAACTGCAAGAGAGGAAAATAATGCAATCACACCCATCACTGAAGAAGAGGTGTTGGAACAGTTTATGTTGATGAACATCAAGAGGCCAAGTGGAGCTCATAGTATCAACAACCTCCTACTATGTAACCTGCTGGCAGAAGTCCACAGACCCCTGGTGACAATATTGAACAGCATTTTACGGTTTTGAGTCTACCCTTCCATATGTAGAAACATAGAAGTGATAACAGTACCAAAGACCAAAAATGTGCTTGCCTGGACACCAGCTACAGACTCATCAGCCTGCTTCCACCAGTCTCAAAGGTGTTCAAGCGTCTCTACATCAAGAGGCTAGTGAATCATGTGGAAGAAGTCCATCACCTCCAACGAGCAGTATGGGTTCTGAATCAGACATTCCACAACCCACCAGTTGCTGAGGCTGGTAAATGAAGCCATGCTAGCCTTGGAAACGTGAGAGTACCTTGGGGAGATGCTGATCGTTATCTACAATGGTTTTGACTGTGTGTGGAACAACGGACTGACGTACAAATTCCTTGAGCATAGGATACTGACGTCACACAGGGTCCTCATAAGCTCCTACCGTGCATTCGAAGTGCGAAATGACGATCGGAGATCGACACAGCGGTTCATAGAAATGAGAGCGCCACAAGGATTGATGCTCAGCCCCTTGCTATACTCTCTCTACACCTCTGATGTTCCGTGAGTGGCAGGCGTGGAGTTGGCACTCTATGTGATGACACCGCGTTGCTTGCATGCAACATGTATATAGCAGAAATTATGAGGCTCCTTCAACATGGCTGAGACGCTCTTGACGCGTATTGTTTTTTTTTTTTGTGGTTTTAGGGCGCACAACTACAGTGATCATTAGCGCCCAGACTAAATTATGAATGTACTGCGAGGCACAATGTTAAAACAGCAACTAAAAAGGACAACACTATAAAAGGCCCATTAACAGGCGAGGGATGAAAAGAAAACAGCATAATCAAATGCCCTTAGACAGGTTTGTCAAGTGGATAAAACGAAGATAGCGAGCAGCTACTCCTGGGTCAGCTAAATGGCGGCTGAAGTACAACACTGCCAAGAGTCGGGCCGTGGTACTCATGAAGAAGCTGCGGAGAATGGGGAGTATAGTATCAATGTGCCACATCTGACAATGGAGAACGAGTCTGAGAGACCACACATCGTGAGTTACGGGATAAGGACTTAAAACTTTAAACCTGAGAAACGAATATAGCCCAGGAAGCAAGAAGTACTGCACACATGTAAGTACAACGGGCATTTGAAAAGTCCCTGCAAAATCCGACAGATGGCACCACCGGCGCGTATCGAGGTCTTGTTTAGTTAGTAACACCTTTGGAAAGAATACACACTAAGTTTCAGCCATGTTGGTCTGTTTCTTTGTGTTTGGCATTCGTGCGAATCAAAGGAGTAAAGTGATTGTCAAAAAATGGACGAAAAAGAATTTCGTGTAGTGATTAAACATTACTTTATGAAAGGCAAAACGACCCAGGAGGCTAAAGAGAAGCTTGATAAACATTACGGTGACTCTGCACCTTCGATTAGAACAGTTTATAAGTGGTCTCAAAATTTTCGGAGTGCCCATATGGGCACAAGTGATGCTGAACGTTCTGGACGCCCTATGGAGATTACGACTCCAGAAATTACTGATAAAATCCATTATATGATAATGGATGACAGAAGAGTTAAGGTGCGTGAGATTGGTAGTGCTGTGGGAATCTCGAATGAATGAGTAAATAATATTTTGCATAAACATTTGAACATGAGAAAGCTGTCCATAAGATGGGTTTTGCAATTGCTCACCCTTGACCAAAAACGAAATCGTGTGAAGTGTTGCAAGGATGGTTTTCAGCTGTTCAGGAAGAATACACAGGACTTTAAGCATCGTTTCGTCACTGTGGATGAAACATGGATACATTACTATGCCCCTGAGAGCAAACAATAATGTAAACAATGGGTTACCAAGGGAGAATGTGCACCAGAAAAGGCGAAGACCATTCCTTCGGCCAGAAAGGTTATGGCGACTGACTTTTGGGATTTGCAAGGGATAATACTCATCGACTATCTGGAAAAGGGTAAAACTATTACATGTGCATATCATTCATTCATCGTTATTGTACCGTCTGAAAACCGAGCTGTAAGAAAAACACCGGAGACTGGATGGCAAAAAAGTCGTTTTCCTTCACGACAATGCACCAGCACACACCTCAGCAGTTGTAGTCGCAAAATTAATGGAAATAGCATTGCAACTCGTTTCACATCCCCCCTATTCTCCAGACTTTGCTCCCTCAGACCACTATTTGTTCCCCAATTTGAAGAAATGGCTGGCGGCACAAAGATTTTATTCAAACGAGGTGGTGATTGCAGCAACTAATAGCTATTTGGCAGACTTGGACAATTCCTATTATTCAGAAGGGATCAGCAAATTACAACAGCGTTGGACGAAGTGTATAAATCTAAAAGGCGACCATGTCGAAAAATAAAAAAGGTTTACCCCAAACAGGTGACTAGTTTTTATTTTTGCACGAACTTTTCAAACGACCCTAGTATAGTGAGATATTCTATTTTTAGCCATTTTAGGAACATAGAGTCATATTCAGCGCATATGGCTGATTCGATGAAGCATAGTCTTAAAGTAATTTAATTGCCACTTGATGCCTTATTATGTTTGGAAGCCGGCCGGTGTGGCCGAGCGGTTCTAGGCGCTACAGTCTCGAAACGCGCGACCGTAACGGTCGCAGGTTCGAATCCTGCCTCGGGCATGGATGTGTGTGATATCCTTAGGTTAGTTAGGTTTAAGTAGTTCTAAGTTCTAGGAGACTGATGACCTTAGAAGTTAAGTCCCATAGTGCTCAGAGCCATTTGAAGCATTTTTATGTTTAGAAAATGGTGCAAATACGACAGCAAAAAATGGATGTATTGTCTGTATCAAGCAATGGCGGTCTTCCCGGACGATACCGAAGTAACTAACATTCTAAGACTGTAAGTAAATGACACTTACGAATTACACTACAATGCCAGACCGCTGAAAGTGAACTTTGTGGTGGTGCACTTGTAGAAAGCAGACCCGGGTAAACACTAATCCCGTTGTCTCCAAAGGAAAAATAGTATGTTTCCTTCTCGTGAGTGCGGTTGCAATAGACGTCAGGCGGACCAGCGCTGGTAGCCAACAATCAAGCTAACCGTCAGACAGCATTGTCGTAGAACATACCGAAATAGCTGAGTTGAGAGTGTAGTAAGTGTGGTGTTGAACGTGCCGAAAGAAACTACAAAAAACACTCATGGAGGGCAGCGATTACTTTCTAAAATTGTATATGTCTGAACGCACTCCTTTAACCACAACCCTCTATAGCCATGAAAATCACAAGTGCCGATTTTTAAAACTTGTATTAAAACTTAGAAAGAGAAATCATTTTTTACAAAATAATGTCTGAAATTCAGGTTTTAAAAATATAATTTATTATAATCGCAACAATAATACCACAAGATTAATATAAAATCGACCGACACCGTAGCAGTGCATATTTGCTGACTAGTTCTGCTAGATACATATCAGCCCAAGTCGATATGTAGTCTTCTTCACTGTACCGTCTGTTGCGAACTGCTGCCTACCGCAACGTTCAACCACATGCATTGTAGCTGCTCTATGTAGTTATTTTGGATCTCCAGTGCCGGCTTGTTTCCGTGATTTAAAAATAAATAAATGAAATCTCTGGCAGGTGCCGGAACGATGTTCTGGCAGACATTAAGCGTTGATGCAGGAAGAATGCGTATAATAACAAAAAGCTAAGAGAATAATGTGCGTGTGGACTAGTACGTGGGAAGATGGAATAAAAATTAAAGAACTCATTTCTTGAGAGCCTGGTAACCCATAAGGCACCTGATTCCAAACAACAGAATTATGAGTGGGGTAGCAGAAGTAACTCTGCCTCCTGTTGGTAACTGAACGAATTTACGTTGTTTCCACAGCAAGCGTGAATCATTAATTGTTGCTAGTGTGTTCTCACTGTTACGCGTTCATCGCCACCTGATGTGGGATGGTGGAGCCGGTAGTTCCTTCTCTACTGACCGACCTAACTGCACTTACACGTTATCCTTGGCTGGAATTAACGCTACCTGTTCCAACCAGTTACCTCCGAGCGTTGTGATCAAAGATTCAGTAAAACAACATTTTTGTCTGATAAACTTTTTGTACTGGTTGTCTATGTTAAAATCTACGTGAACGTCAATATTAAAATTCAAGATAGAACTAGTTAAAATGATTTAACTTGAACGGAGTAAAAAAGAAAAAAAAAAGAATTTTTATTGTGAAACGAGGATATAACTATAGGTAGAACTTTACATCTACGTATACTTCTATACTCAGCATACCTCTTTGAAGTGGATGGCAAAGAGTACGTCCTACTGCATCAGCTGCTGCTGGTTCTTCCCTTTAGATTCACTTACGGAGCGCGGAATGTTGTTTAAACATTTCAGTGCGTGCTGTATTTAATCTAATCTTGTCCTCAAGATTTTTAAGGGGGCTATAAGTAGGGGGCTGTAGTATCTAAGGCTACATGCATATCTGTACTCCGCAACCCATCTTGTGGTGTGTGGCGGAGGGGACTTTGTGTACCACTTGACTTCCCCCCCCCCCCCCTCCCCCTCCACGCCACCGTTTGGGCTCGAGTCTCTCTAGTTCTATTTGCACTGTATGTTCTCTGTTCTCGAGATAGTGTAAGAAGAAATAATGTTTCTGTTGACTCTTCTGTGATCGTACGCTCTGGTAACTTTAACAATAAACCACACAGTGATGCATAACGAGTCTCTTGCAGCTTCTGCCACTCGAGTTGGTTGATAATCTCTGTGACGCTTTCACACTTACAAAATGAATCTCTAGAGAAACGCACCGCTCTTCTTGTGGTCTGCTCTGTTTCCTCTATCAGTGCTACCTGTTGCGGATCTCATACTGACGAGAAATAATCAAGTATTGGTCGAACGACTGTTCTACAAGCTTCCTTAGTTGATGGACTATATTTTCTGAGGGTTCTTCCAATAAATCTCATTCTGGCACATGCCTTACTAGCGATTAATTTTATGTAGTGGCTCTATTTCAAATCGCTCCCTACGCATATTCCTAGACAGTTTATGGAAGTAACTGCATCCAGAGATGGTTCTACCATTGTGTAATCAAAAAAAATTTCAAATGTTTGTGAAGTCTTAAGGGAGTCTTCAGTTTCATAACTTCAGCGATTCTAAGCTAGTGACAGTAGTTTGTGAGGTGTTGGAACCATGGTGTATAAACTTGCTTGACAGTTGTTATTTGTGGAAAAGATCGTGCTCTGTTCACAGAGTTAGAGCAGCATGACATGTGATTACACATTCAAAGACTGATGCTATACATTTGTCTATATCCTCATAAGATGCTGTTTCATGTATTTCCCATTGCTGAAGGTTAGTTTATTGGACTGATGTGAGTATAGGATACATAGTGTACGTATCACAAAGAATCTATTTTTTCCTATTGTGTAGAAGGAAGTAGTTTTATCATCTTTGAGTTCCTTTTCGCAGTGAGTGGGATAGAAAACATGTAGGGTGAAAGTATGTCTGGTGTTGGAAATCTGTTTCCTGCATTGGAGCATTAATGGCGTTGTATTCCATGTGACAAATGTAGTGAAAACCCACCGCTTTAACATTATAGCATATTTAAGTGCAGAGCTGGATACCCTTAGGAGAGTGTGTTTATGTTCTATAATCATTTCTCTCTTTCCAGTGTCTTCTTGGTATGGAATCCAAACACTACAACATATAGTTGTTGCATCTCCTCTCCACTGATGGCTATTTCCTACACTAAGAAATAGTATTTGTGTCATTTGATGTTGGCAGTACAACAGAGTTTGCGATGTCCACATGTGTATAGGACTCACAGAGTAATGGATGGGGTGGTTTAGGAATGACACAATAATTGAAAACTATGCTGCAGTGTCATTGGCAGAAAGCATCAGAAGATTAACTTGATGAGACGTTTTATTGACATGTCAAGTCAATGAGAGTGGTGGTTTGGAACTCGAATAATTGGGCAAAATGCACTGAAATTATGGAAAAAATGGTAAAATTTGAAAACTGATGGAAAATACGTAAAACTGAGGAAAATACGACAGAAATGTGAGGAATGAGAGTACTTACATGCTCACATGGCTACATGAAAATCATTCCATTCCTGGTAGAACTGACAGCTGATGCTCTACGGCTTTAAGCCCTGCAGAATACCCCCTTGTTCCTCTTGAAGTTATGCATTGTAAGGCATAAAAATGATAAGCACTATTACGAAGATTTGAAGATCAGGACTACCAACATCAAGGACACTGAAACTATGATCATATACCTGGGTGAATGTGCACCACCAGTGGTGGGGGGGGGGGGGGGGGGGGGGGAAATCAATTTCTTGGTCTCTTCTAAAAACGAACACTGACATCCATCTGCTATCCTGTCACTGTGGAAGATGAGATTAAACGTAGAGGTCATCACCGTCGGACAGATGTTTGGAAACACTCCACAGAGCTGCAAACTCTTCAGGTTTCCATATGTTGTTATGTCTTCCACATTTTTGTCGTTAAGAAACACTGCCTCTGTCCCCTATTTCAACCATGCTCTGTGCTGTGGCAGCAGCTTACCTCACACCATGTGATGTCTAGCTTTCTATGCGAGCCAGTTCATTGAAATGTGCTAACGGTGTTTAGCACCTGGCAGAGGTCTCAGTGGTGGTAGAAAAATAAAATGTATGGCATTGTACAAAGCTGTAATAACACACCGCTTGGATGCATTACAGAAAAAAGACAATGTATCAAACTGATTGTGAAACACAAGAAACCTCTGTTTTGGTTGACAGTCTATGGGATATGGTCGTCCTTCAGTACAGGCAACAAAACTTTACACAGGTCAATGGAAGAAATATTGATCACTGGCCACCTGCTCTAGTGGACCAATACATGTATATTGAATGGGATCACCACATATGCATGATGTCAACATGCAGATGGTATTTGTTTTCGATATATCAGAAGAGAGACTTATCGAGTTGTCTACTGGGTGATGTTAGTGAAGATTTTATGGTTGACAGGTTTACGCCATTGGATGTTTTAAAAATAATGAGGAGAGAGAGAGAGAGAGAGAGGGAGAGAGAGAGAGAGAGAGAGAGAGAAAGAGAGGCACTACACTGTCAACGAAGACTCTGACACCATTACACTGTCATATTTGAAGTGTAGTAGTCAGAGGAATATGGTAAAGGAGATTAGGACATGTACAGGGGGATATTTATAGACAGTCATTTGATATCAATGAATTGTGGGTGTTACATTTCTGAATTTCTCTGTGCAGTCCGCATATATCCTTCATGGTTGCAAATTTCCTTCTGTATGTAAGTGTGCTAGTTCTCTTATTGTCAGTGATAAGTGGAGGACTAGATAGTTTTAATTATTTTAACAGAACATGGTAGTTGGAAAGTGATGAGGTTTCAAGATAATTAGAAGAAGTCTGTAACATGGTGGGGGACATCCACTCATCGAAAACAGGTGGATTCACTGCTGTGTATCTAAGCCTTAAAGATTCTTAAGAATAGGGCAGGTAACCGATCTCTGACGAAAGCGGAGTTCAGAGCCAAGCTCTATATCGTTTCTTCTGTGTATTGTGGGCGAACATATTACATCCTCTCACATACGTCTCCTGGAGTGGCTGCAATGAGGAAATTAGGGGCTAATACAAAGGATTTTTCCGAGAGACCGTCAGCAGAAAAAGTGTAAGTAGGCTGTTTAGGTTTTCTTATTGGTAACGCCGCTTAGCGCTCGGTATGAAAAATCACTGGCTGTGCTGTGCGCAGTGTGTGTTTCGTTTGCATTGTTGTCTGCCATTGTAGTGTTGAGCAGAGGCAGCTGGATGCTTCCAGCGCGTAGCATTGCGCAGTTGGAGGTGAGCCGCCAGCAGTGGTGGACGTGGGGAGAGAGATGGCGGAGTTTTGAAATTTGTAAGAATTTGTATCACGAACTGATATATATATTATGACTATTAAGGTAAATACATTGTTTGTTCTGTATTAAAATTTTTCATTTGCTAACTATGCCTATCAGTAGTTAGTGCCTTCAGTAGTTTGAATCTTTTATGTAGCTGGCAGTAGTGGCGCTCGCTGTATTGCAGTAGCTTGAGTAATGAAGATTCTTGTGAGGTAAGTGATTTGTGAAACGTATAGGTTATTGTTAGTCAGGGCCATTCTTTCGTAGGGATTTTTGAAAGTCAGATTCCGTTGCGCTAAAAATATTGTGTGTCAGTTTAAGCACAGTCTTGTATAAATTGTTCAAAGGGGACGTTTCATATGTCGACCCTTAGCCAAGGATACCTCACTGGAATCTTCTGATTTTTTTCTTGTAGTTTGTGTAGTTAGTGTAGCCTTTGTTTATTGCTAGCGCCTTATCATAGAGAGAATTTCCTTTGTAGTTGCAGTCTTTCATTGTTGTACAGTAAAACAGTTGTGGCATGCATGTAGAGTTGCACCAAGTATTTCGCAGCTGCGCTTGCAATTAACTAGATATTATTTTCTATGTTAATGTATTCTCTTATTTTTGCTTTTCAAATTGTGGTTTTCTGTGCTATCGTGTGAAATATTGTGACAATAATGGAGTGTGAAAATCGTAACACTAGACTCCAAAGTAAACTGAGAAATAATAGTGATGACGAGAGTAGCTTACCAGCACCACTGTGTAGTGAATTAACAGACATTCAAAGTAGTAATTTGGTAACTGTGCATAATGAAATGGAACAGGCGGAAAATAATGGTGTAGACGATGAAACAAGTAGTGAACAGGGAAAGATCATCTCTCCGCGGTAGTGACTATCACAGAGACAATCAGATAAACAGACAATTTGGAAACCAAAATAAATATTATCAGGGGAGAGAGAATAACTTTAGACGCAATGGTCCAGCGCGCAGTTACAATTCAGGGAGAAATTCTCCACCTCTTCACCGACAAGAAAGAAACTACAGGAACTGCCGACATGACGACAGACGATATAATCATTACGACAGACCTGAATTTCATCAGAACTGGCGGGATTCAAACAGGGCTGGGCCCTCTCTGCAAGGCGAATTTGTAGAAGTTAGGTCTCCTAATCCCAATAACGACGCACGCCAACAAAGAGATAGCAGACAATGACTCGCACCGCAGGCGCAGGCAGCCACGTGCGCCGGCTGGCTCAGAGAAAAATAACATAGGCGCTAACCTTGAGAAAAACTCCAGTATTCTTTACCGACGTTTACCGCATGATAATTGCGTTCAAGTTGAAACTCTGAGTACTAGGAAGAGTAAAGGTTTACACCACATTTCACATGTAAAACCATTTATTGAAAGATAATCTGCTTTTTAACTTTGTCTTTGCCATAAAGCTGTTCACTTCACGTTACTAGTATACTTTGTCAGACTTAGAATCTGTTAACATGTAACAATGTTTTGAAGTTAAATATCCAATCAAGAACCAAGAGAACTTATTTAAACAGAAATTATGAATGCATTGTTATAGTGAACAGACGACACAGTGTTGTTATTTGTACATTCTTGCTTGTTAGTTGCACGATTACATAACGACTATAAGGCTTACATACTTAGAACATATACTGTTAATGAGATTTTAATGCAGCATTTTGGTTTACTTGAAAATACATTCTTTATTTGAAGTACATTCGGTGAGATTAAAAATGACTTAGCATTTGGTTTCTCTGATAGCTACACGATTATATCACGACACTACTAATATGTGACACGATTTACATTGTTGCTTTTGCGGTGTATCTGTTTTATATCTGCACAGTTTTTCTGTATTATTCTGGAAAGCAAAACATGTTTTAGTAGTAACTTTTGTGGTATAGCTACAATGAGACAGCCTTTTCTGTAGCACAACAATACGTTACAGTACAGTACTTACTTCATCACGGCAATAAGCGTAGTAACTACGATATCTATACACAAAGCATTTCACATTTGTTTATCGTGAGGTAAGTACATTGACTTCTGTAGAACTTAGCTTTCGGAGGACGATAACTACGACACTTCCACAGAGAGTATCTTACAACACGACGCACAGTTTAGCGCTACAGTACGCGTATTTGAGTGACTAATTTTGTACTTAAAACATTTATTTTTAAAGATATTTGAAGTACAATGATACAAAGGTTTTCCGTGATACATTTCATTCCATTGCTGTAATCTGCAACACCTGAGGATATAATTGCATTAATCCTCAGGGGGGTACACGCCTACTTTGTGTACCATGTGTTTGGCAAGCACAAGGAGCCCTAGCTAATATGGTATTTGATTATACAACTTTACACATCGGTACCACATTCCTCTAACACAGAATTACACAGCTATCTGGTTATTTAACAGAGAAAGAACTATTCATTTTACTACATCAGTGACAGATGTTTACGTAATTACACAGTTGGATAACTTCACACTTACGAAATTGTATTTTGTCTGTACTTTTGAAATGTTCATATTTTTTTGGGACCATTGTTGTACTATGAGAGCTTTGAATGATGTATTTGGTATGGGATCACGATTTTTAAAGTACGTTTGAGGTAGATGACACTATTGAAATGATCAGTTTTTTTTTTAGGTTTTGACATTATTGCAGAAAGCTACGGTGTTTTAGAGATTTGACTGAGGTGTTATGATGTTATTTTTACGACGACGATGTGTATTATGCTGTTGAGGTATGTTTATGATCAATAAGATGATGCTACCGTATATGAGGAATTTGATTATGCTACTTATTTCTTATGATTAAATATTGAAGAAGTGTCGACGAATATATATATGTGTAATAAAGCATGGAATGAGTAGTGGTTAGGGACTCTGGTTTGTGAAAAAGGATGTTGGAAACCGAGAATCGTACTTTAAGAGTTATGAAATGTGTGTATATGCTTGAATGTACCACAATGCCGCCGAAAATTTTTTGGGCACTGTTATATTTACAGGATTTTGTTTCTACAGATTTGTAACGCAAGTTCTTGACCTGTGAAATTTTTTATATGAGACTGCCACTGTAGCGGAAACTGGTGTCGTAAATATTTCGGTAAGACAGTTAAGAGACCACCTGCGCGTAATGCGTCGTGGGCACCCAGCTGGGCGACAGCCACCAGGAAACAAGCCATTAGTGTGTGCCTTTCAGAGGCACAGGTAAAAAAAAAAGGAAAGCCATTATCCTCGCTATTGACATTTCTTTGTTGAAAGCGTCGCAAATACGACATGCTCATTACTTGGAAACATTCTTACATCTGCACACCTGATTAACAAGTGTCTTTCTACGAGAGTGGAGAGAACTTCTACTGACTTATGAAATGCCACATAGCTATTGAATGATGTTTTTATTCTTTGCTTTGCATAATTGCTTATTTCATATGATATCTGTTTTCCAGCTGTGTTACAGCATTGGTTTTATAAAATAAAATTAAATGCATTTGCTAATGTGAAAACTTTCAGTCAACAGATCTGTTAAATAATAATTTTATGATCCACATTCTTCAAAAAAAGGAGCACTTGGAAAGGAAAGAACAATAAGAAGGGACTAGTAACAGGAACTGCATACATAATTTTCTTTTCAAGTACTTGGTAATTTATTTAATAGAAAAAGTTGTGGTGCACCACTTTAATTACATAGACATTAAGATGTGATTATAACTTTCCCTTATCTGCATTGTTGTCTTTAGTATACTATTTTTTCTGCTTGTGGGTTTTTTCATGTTTAGATATAAGTCATTACATTTACTGCTGCTTGCTTTGCATTTTTTTGGGTCATTGCTGTTTGTATTAATTGTTTTGTGCTGCTGCATTGCCTCGTCCCTTAGTTAAGCATCTGAGCTCAGTAGATTTAAGTTAGCTTAAGAGGGGGTAGCCTACATAAGAGAATGAGTTGCGATGGATTTGAAGAAATGCACTGAGAGTTTATATGAGAAAAGTACAGAAAGCAGGTATAGATAGGACTTTTTGGAAATAATGAAGAACGAAGGGAGATCTCCGAGAAGTAAAGAAAGTCTTGTTCGCAAAATACTCCAGTAAAACAAACCCTGCCCTTTCCTTGTGTTATCCCACTATGTGTTTGTGTACCCCTGTGTATTTATGTTCTTCCTGTCTTTATATGTTTCTCTGATAAGACTTATGTTGCAGAATTTTTCTAATACTAAGCTACATTCACTATGATGAGGAATACTGTTATCCTCAAATATAATTTGCATTAATAAAATGTTATTTACTTTGTAAAGATGTTTACACATTATTTATTCTGTTTTGTTCTAATGCTCATGTGTGAAGTTGATGTTTCAAAAGTTATTCTGATCTTTTATGTATGTACTAATGTCGTAATTTTTGTAACACTGATGTATTTGCTATTTCGATTCTTTTTTAAAGCCTGTACTACTACAAATGTTATCTGTATTGTTATGTTCTTTAAAGATGTATTTTGTACCTTTTTTATTGTATTCTTATGTTATAAAATTGTAATTGACACCAGTTCATCAAATTAAGTAACTTGTAAATTACATTTCACTGCACACGTTTCTGTTGGTCATAGTATATGGACAATATGTGAGAAGTAGGGACTGATAGTGTTTGCACGTGTGTTAATAATTCAGTAAGGGACTGGATAACAGCATTGCTGGTTCTAAGGACATTTCAAAAACAATTTTTGTGAGTGCACAAGTGGTGGTTATGGACTTGCTATATTATTCGCAAGACTCTTCAATGGTGATTGTGCGCCTGCGCAGTCAAACAGATGGCTGCTGGCCATCTCTACAAGGACTACAGTGGGTCTACACCTTTGATGACCCACCAATACCATTATTTCTAGAATGTCTACAGTCGGTCTGCATCTCTGGTGGCCCACCAATACCGTAATCTCTACCAGGACTACAGTGGGTCTGCTCTGAGATGACCTACGTACCAATATTCTTCAAAACTTCGACTGACTCTGCTGTGGCTTTGCTCTGTTGTGGCCCATTACCTGTCTGCATGTCAAGAGTCAGCACTGTCTTACCGTTGGAGGGACAACACTACTTCTTCAAAAGTGCATGGAAATCCACTACTTCCGTGTGCATTTTCTTTTACTACTCAGACTTTGAGAAAAACACTGCAATTTTACTTTGATTAGGACTGTCTTTATGGACTGTGAGAAAATTTTAGCTTTTGACCACATTGTATCGATAAGTGTGTGCATTTCATTTCTTTGTCATTGTAATTATGAAAAAAATTTTCAAATCTGTACTGGCCACTGCCCAAAACAATTTGTAAATTTTTTTGTGGGGAGCATGGGGGCTATGTAAGTAGGCTGTTTAGGTATTCTTATTGGTAACGCCGCTTAGCGCTCGGTATGAAAAATCACTGGCTGTGCTGTGCGCAGTGTGTGTTTAGTTTGCATTGTTGTCTGCCATTGTAGTGTTGAGCAGAGGCAGCTGGATGCTTCCAGCACGTAGCGTTGCGCAGTTGGAGGTGAGCCGCCAGCAGTGGTATCCGTGGGGAGAGAGATGGCGGAGTTTTGAAATTTGTAAGAATTGGTGTCGCGAACTGATATATATATTATGACTATTAAGGTAAATACATTGTTTGTTCTGTGTTAAAATCTTTCATTTGCTAACTATGCCTATCAGTAGTTAGTGCCTTCAGTAGTTTGAATCTTTTATGTAGCTGGCAGTAGTGGCGCTCGCTGTATTGCAGTAGCTTGAGTAATGAAGATTCTTGTGATATAAGTGATTTGTGAAACGTATAGGTTATTGTTAGTCAGGGCCATTCTTTCATAGGGATTTTTGAAAGTCAGATTCGATTGCGCTAAAAATATTGTGTGTCAGTTTAAGCACAGTCTTGTATAAATTTTTCTAAGGGGATGTTTCAAAAGTTCTATCTTTTGTTTTCTCGACATGAGTGTTGTGTGCATGTAAATGGATGGACTGACATCTTACTTGGTAGACTAAATTTACATCTGCATCTATATGCATATTTTACAAGCCATCGTATGGTGAATGGCGGAGGGCACCCTGTACCTCTACTAGTCGTTCTCTTTCCTAAACCACTTCCAAATAAAGCGAGGGAAACAAAGACTGTGTATATGCCTCTGTATGTATGCTAATTTCTCATATCTTATCTTCATGGTCATAACGCGAAATTATGTAAGCGGTAATAGAATCCTTCAGCAGTCAGCCTGAAATGTCGGTTTTCAGTAACATTCCTCGAGAAGATTGCATTTTCACCCACGATTCCCATTTGAGTTATCGTAGCATCCATTCACTGATTTGGTGGAAGCCAATAGGAACGCCTCACAAGGTTTTATTCTAAGGGAAACCCAGGTCTGCTGGCTTATACATGTTTGGGATGGGGTGGTCAGCACACAGGTATTCTGCTTCCAGAATGAAAATTTTCACACTGCAATGGAGTGTGCGCTGATACAAAACATACTGGAAGATTAACACTGTGTACTGGTTCGAGACTTGAACTTAGGACCATTGTCTTTCATAGGCAAGTGCTGTACCAACTGAGCAACCCAAGCACAACACACTCCCCATCCTCACAGCTTTACTTCTGGCAGTACCTCGTCTCCTTCTCTGAAGTTTGGATGGTAGGAGACGGGGTACTGGCGGAAGTAAAGCTGTGAGAACGGGTTGTGAGTCATGCAAGGGTAGTTCAGTTGGTAAATCACTTGCTCGCAAAAGGCAAACATCCCGATTTGAGTCTCGGTCGGGCACACAATTTTAATCTGCCAGGAAGTTTCAGGTATTCTGCTGATGTTTACTGGGTGACCCTTTCCAGATTCGGAAACACATCTCAAAACGTTTAGGTTCGATCTAGTGAGGTGGTGGGAATGGGTTGGAGGTATCGCGTGAGTGGGAGGGGGAGGTTGGGAGTGGGGGAGAGTGAAGCATCCTACTGCCCACAGACCAACATGTCGCAGCAGGATTAGTTTGGGAGCAGTATACCAGGATTCTTAGTAACTTACTTCTACCATCATTACAAGGCAACTGACAGACAGAACATAATTAGCATTGAATATCTTCAGCTATTTAACAACGGTTACCACCCATTTAGGTATCGGAGGAGGTGACTACCTAGCCTGTGAGAAGCCCCCGGAGACGTCACAGAAGCATGTCGCAGCAGGATTAGTTTGGGAGCAGTATACCAGGATTATTAGTGACTTACTTCTACCATCATTACAAGGCAACTGACAGACAGAACATAATTAGCATTGAATGTCTTCAGCTATTTAACAACAATTACCACCCATTTAGGTATCGGAGGAGGTGACTACCTAGCCTGCGAGAAGCCCCCGGAGACGTCACAGAAGCGTCTGTAAAGGTTATATAGCCAGTGCAATTCAACAACAGGACAAAAAATTATACGCTACGCAAAGGGACTCTCGTGATCAATTACATGAATTAAATTAATTAGCCAATCAACTTCACATCAATGATATGCCACCGGGGAGGTGGAAATGATGGCGGACGTAACTTGGATATGATTCACTAGTTGGAGCTGTAATCAGGCGTTTTGTCGTTACAGCTAGATGTTTTAATGGAATTTCACTCTCCACCTACACAGGGAGAGATGGCCATCATAATAAAATCAGCTATATTACCGAACATATAAAGTAAAACGTAGTATTAACCTGATATTTACAACTCCTCTGTGCTGCCGCCTTAAGAGACTCCGTAGGTGATGAGGCATCTGGCTACTTTAAGAGAGTTTGAAAGTGGGGAAGCATCCTGTGACAGAGGTAGAGTATGTTTTTAGCACTCCATCATGAGAGAAAAATGAGATTAACCGTCATGCAGGGAGTAATAGATATTAAGCTGGTAAGAACAGATTTTTTTTTTCCTGATGAGGGAACAGTTAGAGAAAATATAACATATGCCACACAACCGGCAAATTTCACAACAAGTAACGATTGTTTAGCGATGTGAAAACTCGTGTATGTTCCAATTTCTTCTGTCTTCGAAAATAATTCGTTTAAAAGGGAGGAATCTACATCTCACATGAGACGTTCTTAGGAGTATGGACAAAACAACATCGCCGTTTTGGAATGTGTATTGGGAATTTTTTAAACTGGGCCATCTATGGAAATCGCACCTGCTTGTTCTGCAGTGTGCCATGGCCAGCGGCTGGAGTGGTCATTAGAGATCGGCCACCAGAAGCCACAGCTTAAGCCTGCCGCGACCGGCAGTTACAGCTGGTCGGCACTTCCAGAGCACAATGCACTCGGTGGATGACGCTGGGTTAGGCTGGTCAGTTTTTCTTCTTGAGATGTAGTGTTTAAGAAATATAATCAGCAGTACACTCGTAAAGAATGTCATTTCACATATTTCTTGTGGCTAGGAAGCGACTTGTAAATAGGTATAAGTGTGTTTCGTTCCCCAAAACGGTTGCTGCAGGAGTCCCATCCTTATCTCCCTCCCAGCAGTTATTCACTTGTAAATCCCCAGGTCGCTACTCCCTCGCACTTCAGTAATAGTTTGTTGTCCATATTATTATTACAGTTATTGTTATTATTATTATTATTATTATTATTACTCGACCTTCCACATAGGATTATTGGCTAGACTGACTGGAGCAACTCTCTGGTGCTAGGCTAATAGCGAAAATTTACTCTCTAATTTCAGCAGTTATTGACAAGAGTGGCTAGAGCTACTCCCCAGCGCTTAATCAATGGCAACTACCCCTCCCCTATTACCATGCTTCGCAGCCAGAGGATAAAAGATTGATTTTTCCCACCAATTCTTGAATTTTCTGCCAGTAGGAGGAAGGGAGTTAGTCTGTACCAGTATTCTGAGTCGACCATCTGTGATTGTGACGCCATAGTTAGGCTCGTTACTATTCCAAAGATGATGCGATAAAGTGTGCACCCTACATCCTTCCACACCAAAGACATGCAGAATTAATTTGTGTAAGTAAAGAATATATTTTTATTATTATTGTTATTATGTCCTCCACAATGCTATGTAATTAGCAATTTAATTTACCGCGAAAATTCGAGTTTACCACGAAAATTTGGATTTCCCGCCGATTTTTGAATTTATCACCAACAGGTGGTGGGCTGGGGAGATCTGAGGATATCCCAGAGGAGAGGGGGGAGGGGAAAGGGGATGAGGAGGGGTAGAAGAGGGGGAGGGTCGGGGGGGTTTCGCAGAAGGACGGATTATACCCAGATGGTCATAAATCAATTATCATAACGAAAGGTTAAGGGATTACATCATCAGTTTAATTAATTATCGTTTCAGTTTGATAACGATTTAATTAATTTGTGTATTAATTTTATATCAAAAGTGCACCAGGAACCGCTTTGTGCTACTAGTATTTTCTCTCTACCACCTGCCTAATCACTTGAGTGTCCTAGTCTACAGCTAGTAGGTTAAAATACCCATCTAAAGCGATAATATGACCTGCAAAAGTTTACTCGAAGTATTCTTCAGTTTCCATTCAACCGTTCCTCCATTACTACTGCTGTGGCAGAGAGTTTGTAAAAGAATCTGACGACCATCTTTGGACCACCTTTTAACACTTATCTTCTCCCAAATTATTTCACGTTCCGTATCTGTACTAATCTCATTATATATTGTGGCATCTTTTAAGGATATAAACACACCTCCATCACCAGCGCTCAAGCTGTCTTCACGCTATACGTATATTCCAAAAGGAATCTGGAATTTCATTGCTACTGACTTCTGGTTTCAGCCAGCTTTCTTTCTCTAGTACTATGTGGACATTGTTACCATTTACAAGTGACATTAGTTCTGGGACTTTCCCATAGAAGCTCCAGTAGTTAACTAATACTACATTAACAGTGTCTTTCTCCAATTGTTGCGATGAATGCTAGCCTGTCTGGAATCAGAAGGCATTTTTTCGGACCTCAGGAGAATCATCTCTGTAGTAAAAGGAACAGATGAGCAAGTCACATGTACTACTCTACCCAAGCAGCAGCCTCCTGCGTATAATGCCATGTCCTGTGTCCTACGTGAGCGACAGAGGCGAGCGACGACGAGCGACTTCTGGATACGCGACACTCCAGCAACAAGCAGCAACACCGGGTGAAAACCATGTCGCACCACAAGATGGCTGCTG
Source organism: Schistocerca gregaria (assembly GCF_023897955.1). NCBI lineage: Eukaryota > Metazoa > Arthropoda > Insecta > Orthoptera > Acrididae > Schistocerca > Schistocerca gregaria. Next base: position 852,933,247 of record NC_064920.1, read on the forward strand.
AGCCAACCAGCTGTTTCTATAAAATGGCGCCCTTAACCTGTAGAATATTGTAGCTGGAGAGTAAGGTTACAGAATTAGTTTTACTTAAGAAAATAAAGCGAAAAGGAATGCTGTGCATGAAATTTACAAAGGCAGGAATCTCCATAGAGAATTTCATAAGTATCGTCAACTACGAACATCACCAGACAAGTTCTTCTTACATGTGAATGAGCAGAGGAACGTTCGACTATCTCAGCAATAAATTAAATACGAATGTTTTTTACATGATCATGAACTTTTAACAGCCAATAACAGGGGAGTAATGAGTATTACATGACTGACTACGCTAAATACAAACATAAGCACACAGATTGAGACGAATGAACAATTGGTAGTTGTGGTGTAGGGGTAGTGTATACAGTTCAAAATTACATATGAGGGAGAGGTAGCCATTTCTATTTCCGGCTGTTTTTATATTTTTACTGACTCAGTTACGGTTCTGTATTCTAAATCATTTCATAAAATATTTGACTGATTTCTTCCATTTTTTAATTTCAAGTTTTATTCAGAAAGCATGATCTTACTGATTCCTTGTTTGCCTTCCTGATGTACTTCATTCGAAGGAAGCCTTTTTGACATTTAAATACCACACCAATGTAGCTATTTATATGCAAAATAGCTAGGTCTTGAACATACGACATTTTTGACTCTTCATTTACAGCAGCTTTTCGTGAAATATTTCAGTTTTTCCTCAGTTTATTTATTAAATTTTCGTTGATTACTCTGATTACTTTCAAGCAGTTAACTATTTTCATGCCAAACTAGACCTCCTGCTGGTCACTTTGATACCCCATTTACCTGTTTATCTCCCTTTGTTTGGCTATGAAAATGTAGACAAAACCTCATGGTGTTAAGTTACAAGGAGTCTTGTTTTCGCTCTGCTCACATGTTTACAAAGACATATCGAGTGTTAATCAAACTATAAAATAGTTCTTTCTGCGTGCTGTCATTTCCAAATTCGTGGTTTAGATGTCATGAGCCTTTTATGAGATACGACGATTTTTAGGACCACTTGATTCCCGAAGCGCAAGAAAGGTTCGGACGCGCCGCGAGCAACCCGCCCATGGATATAACGAACAATATCTCAAGAATTAAAAGAGATATCATTCCGGTCTCAGCTTTAAATACAATTTAGATATACTGGTTACATTTCACACGCAATAATGTATGGACTTAAATGAACTATACGGAAAGTCTACACAAAGTGATTTTACCTGTGCAAATTCTTAAAAATTTCTTGCAGCCATGTGCTCAATTTCGTGCAGCACAAACTATGACGAATAACGAAAATAAATTCTGATCTTTATCATTTAAGCACATCAACGAGAAGGATTAAATTGTTTCACCGAATAGTTTTCTTAAAATCGGATGTTAAATAATTCATAGCTGCCGTCTCGTCCCCTCCACTGCTTTGCTAAGAAGACACGTGGCTTCTAACGTCGCCAGTTGCAACGGGAGACAGGCAGCGACACAGATGTCGCTCATGTAGGACACTTCCGTAACTACATCTGTGGTTGTGTTTTGTCGCCTGAAGCTGTCGCGCCCTGTCGCTCGCTTCTGCCACTCACGTAGGACATGACCTAATGCACGCCTGACCAATTAACGGAAACCCTACAGTTCTTTACCCGACAGCGTAGAACGAAAAATTTGCATCCAATTACGTCGCAAAATCGTGAAAGTCTCTGGTTTATACCTTCCACTCTGTCTCAAACCAGAGAAACACAATCGATTCTGGGAACGATGCTGCAAAATGGTAGCCCTGCTTCCACCCCATGGATGAGGCTAGCCGTCTTCATTAAATCATTCAGCCAATTGTAGGAATTCAGGATGGCCTATGAACCAAGACGGAAGCATCACTCACGCCTACATGAACCATGGGTGCACCCAGTGCCTTCAATCGCTGTTGGCAGAGCCTCTTTCACATCTCGGACAAGAACCCCCAGCAGGAAATCAGTGGTCAGGGGTCTTCTTTCCTGACCAACTCGCTATTATGATCATGGATCCAATCACCCGCTTAACACTGGAGCTTCAATCGACAAGCAGTGCCACCCTCTGCATTTGTCTGGGACCCTCAGGAAGAACGGCTACAATCACAGCGGGGGGGGGGGGGGGGGGAGGGGCGTCCCGTGGTGGCTCATACTTACTTCCAGCAGCAGGCAGCAACTCAAACATGTTTCTGAGATATGTGACTGGCACCCGCTTTCACCTTCCACTCAGGGACCTTCATGACTCCACCACTGCTCGCTAATCACTGTCAGGTAGGATTCGAGCGTCCAGGACACGTGAATCAAAAGCCGCAACCGGGATCCCATGGCTTCAGAGGTGCCTCCTCTCAGATGCCCCGGCGCCACTGGAGTCCAGGACAGCAGCCTGAAGTCTATCAGTCACGGCCACCACAGTTCCAGTTGATTACGGACAGTGGACAATTACCCCTGTATATGCAGTCCCTACCCATCTTTAATCAGTTGTTTTCTGAACTACAGTTAAGAAAACACTAACCCAGGAAATTGAACTCACTCAATACAAACCATCGAAAAATACGCAAACTCTTGCATCAAAAATAAATAGCACTATTAAAAACAACTAAATAGTCAGGTACTCGGAAGTAAGTTAGAATACCATTAACCAAATTATGTATACAAACTGTGTCCAACCGATAAGCTGCTGCTCCTGATCTTCAGTCTGTCAGGAGGCTGTAGCTGTCAATGTTTCTAGAGCCATCATTTAAAGCTGGTTCCTGAAATTTTGTAGGTAGGCTTTCTTGGGATGGTTTACACCCAGTTTTAAGAGTATACCAGTTCAATTCTTTCATCATCTCTGTGACACTTTCTCGCTAGTGAAACAAATTTGTGACAAATAGTGGTGCCCTTCTTCGTATACTTTCAGTATTCCCTGTTAGTACAATTTCGTATTTGGTGTGGGTCTCACACTCTTGAGCAATATTTTAGGAGGGATTGCATGAGTGATTTGTAAGTAATCTTCTTTGTATACTGATTGGGTTTTCCCAGTAATCTACCAATAAACCGAAGTTTACCACATGTTTGACCAACAACTCAGCCTGTGAGATAATTGTATTTCAGATCCCTACAAATCGTTACACCCAAGTTTTTGTATGAGTTGGTCGATTCCAATAGTGACTCACAGATATTATAGTCGTATGATGATATATTTTTTCGTTTTGTGAAGTGCAGAATTTTACATTTCTTAACATTTAGAGCAAGTTGCCAGTCTCTGCACCACACTGAAATCTTATCAGCATCTGACAGAATATTTATGTGGCTTCTTTCAGATAGTATTTCGTTATAGATAACTGCATCACCTAAAAAAAGCCTGATTTTACTATTCATATTGTCTGCAAGGCCATTAGTATACAATATGAACAACAAGGATCCCAGCACACTTCTCTAGGGCACACCCGAAGTTATTTCCACATCTGTCGATGACTCTCCATCCACAATAACATCTTGCGTCCTCCTTCCAAAAAATCGTCAACCTGGTCACAAATTTCGCTTGATAACCCTATAAGATGGTACTTTTGATAACAAGGGTAGATGTGCTACTGAGTCAGATGCTTTTCGGAAATCAAGAACTACTGCTTCTACCTGAATGCCACAATCCACAGCTTTCAGTATGTCATGTGAGAAGCCGGCCGGAGTGGAAGAGCGGTTCTAGGCGCTACAGTCTGGAACCGCGTGACCGCTAAAGCCGCAGATTCGAAACCTGCCTCGGGCATGATGTGTGTGATGTCCTTAGATTGGTTAGGTTTAAATAGTTCTAAGTTCTAGGGGACTGATGACCACAGCAGTTAAGCCCCATAGTGCTCAGACCCATTTGAACCATTTTTTTTGTCATGTGAGAAAAGTGCGATTGGCTTTCACATGATCGATATTTTCGAAACATATACCAAATTCCAGCGAAATCTACATTCCGCTATCAAGGAATATATTGAAAGAAATACACCATTATTGTACTGAATATGTAAATGTTTTAAAATTAAAATCTTCCTTTAAAAACGACTTTACAGAAATGTAACTAAACCGCAACTAAAAGTGCCTGAGAAGCTTAGAATTGGAAATTGTTGTGTAAAATGAAATATTATCAGTGGGCATGTATCACGAGGCTACAATCCTTTTTTACTGAGTGTTCCACGAAACCGCACCTAAAAGGGGAGGAGAGTGTGATTCATATCATCACAGTAGAAGAAAGCAATTAATCACGAATAGCAAGAATCGGTGAAATCAGTGGATCATCGTTTATGACAAAAAATCTTACAACAATAAAAAGCAAATACTAAGCAGAGTGATGTTCGAGAGATTAAAACTTTACGAGTCATCATCACCTAATTGGATAAAATTCATGTAAAGCAACATTTCTCGAAATATCCAACGATATGAAAAATTTGTAAATCTGATCTTACTTAAAAAGAAGGAATAATCATGTGCTCACGAGTGGAACTGTCATTGGGAGCAAATATAGTGCCACGTTTATGAGTGCGCACTTTCTGCCAGAGGCTTATCTGTGTTCAGCGTACATGAATCCAAGGAAATTACATCTCAATGATTTATAAGCGTTCCATGCCGCTATCAGTTTCACTTGTTCGTTATCATGAAATTCTAAAATTTTAAATAATTGATGTCCCTTGCTCTTCCTGCTTTCTATCGTCGACTCTTGTGTATGAAAATCTTATGAGAAAGTACCACTGTATAACGTTAAAAGGAGTATTTGCGTATTACATTAACTTGTACCTCAGTCCTAATCTATACGATATTTAATCAGTTTCAAACAAAAGATACAAATACTTAACACTCTCATATAGGAATATTTAAATTTATAGTTTGTCGTGCATTGGTATACGCCTGGTGTTAGCTAGCATTCATGATTTTTTTATTATCATTTCATTTAATGGCAATAGAATCTGCGCTTCCGAAACGAGTTCGATTCTAAGATTAACTTTTACTTTAACGTCATTTGCATTAATAATTAACTTCAAAAAAATTTAAAGACACCATACACTACATGGATTCTATTCGTCTAATGCATAGACATTATATACTATCATCCTGTCTCTTCATCTTCTCCTTGTTCTCCGTATGTTCATTACTTCGCTAAATTCTATAGACAACCCTCGTTTATCATATCAGTATGTTGAATTTTCAGCATCCTTCTACAGCACCACATCTCAAATACCTTAATTCCCTTTTTTATGGTTTTCCCACAGTCCATGGTCAGTACCATACAATGCTGTATTTCAAACTACAATCTCAGAAATTTCTTCCTCGTGTTAATGCCGAATTTGGATACCAGTAGACATCTCTTGGCCAAGGAATGCCCTCTTTGCCTGTGTTAAACTGCTTTTTATGTCCTTTCTTCATCTGAACATGTCAGTTTCCTTCCAGGATAACAGAATGTCTTAACTTCGTCTACTTTGTGGTCACCAATTTTTATGTGAAGTTCATTGCTAATCTCATTTCTGGTACTCCACATTGGTGTTGTCTTTGTTCGATTTCCTCAGAATCCGTAATCTGTACTCATTAGACTGTTAATTCCATTCAGTAGGTCCTGTAATTCCTATGCACCTTCAATGAAGGTAGCAATGTCTTCAGTGAATTTTATCATCGATATCTTTTCAGCCTGAATTTTACTCCCACTCTTGAACTATTCTTTCAATACCATTATCGCTTCTTTAATGAACATACTGAACGTTACAGGCGAAACACTAATTCTCTGTCTCACACCCTTCTCTACCCGAGAAATTCTTTCTTGGTCTTCCACTCTTATTGTTACTTCCTCGTTCCTTACACATCATGTATATTACGCGTCTTGACCTATAGTTTACTGCTCTTTTTCTCAGAAATCTGAACATCTTGCAACATTCTACACTGCCGAACGGTTTTCCTGGGTCGACAAACTATGAATATCTCTTGGTTTTTCTTATGTTTTGCTTCCAGTATCAATCGCAACGTCAGAAGTGCCTTTCCCAGCCTATTTGTGACGTAAAAGATATTCAGTTTTTTTACAATCTACTGACTCTAATTCTGGACCGTATATATCTTCTGTATTGACTCTCATTTCTTCCTCAGTATCGTCATCATACAGTTCCTTCCTCTCATACTGTCATTCATTGTAATCTTTCTACCCATCCGCTCTTTCCCCTGTGTTCAACAATTGTATGCTTCTTGCACTCTTTGTGTTGATACCTTTCCTCTAATAATCCTAAAGTTTGTTTTGACCTTTCTATATGATTAATCAGGTCTTAAGATAAACATTTCTTTTTTCGATTTCTTCACATTTTTACTGCATCGATTTCACCAAGATTTCCCTGTACTTCCCACTTATTCCATTCCTAAGTATATTGTAGAATTAATGTCTTTCCTGGGCATTCCCTGTACCTCTTTCTTTCGATTATAAGTTGAAGTGCCTCTTCCGTTAACCAAGGTTTCTTAGCAGTTACCTATATCTGTCAGGCCAGCTTTTTTGTGTGTTCTTTTTAGAGAGAATACTCCACTCCCACTTATTAATCTGCTGTGATATGCACTATTGCTGTATCTTCAGATTTAAAGAACTTCAAACGCATGTCATCATTCCACAGTCGTCAAGCATCCTACTTCATACCACATTGATCATTCTGGGTGACTCTCTTAAACTTTACCCTGATATCAATTTTTTACTTCCGTTATTAACCTGCGAATATAGGGACAACGCCTCCTAGCACGTATCTTTTGCAGTATTCAGTTCCCAGTATCACCTAATCGGATCAGTAAGTTGGCTTTGTGTTTTGTTATTAGACTAATGAAGAGCTGTACTATACTTGTTGAAAATAACATTTTGCGACGGCGAATATTTATTTAGTTATGGAATCTGTAGTTAGAACCTGAGGACGTAACATTCTTCTGTGACATTCAGTTGCCACTACCATCAAACCGTACCCGAAAGATGGATTCATGTTTTGTTATTAAACTAAAGAATGACGATACTATGCATGCAAGTGCTACGGCGGCTAGTCATTTCGTTATTGACCTACCAATTCAGGAGTCGAGGATACTCAACGCGTTTTTTCTGCGACATTCAACTGTCAGTATCTCTTAACAGGGCCAGTAATCTGGCTTCATATTATTTTTAGCTAAAGAAGGGTCAAATAGTAGCAAGTTATTCCCATTAATTGTTATATTGTGAGGGAATAAGAGCAAAATTTTTGAAACAAACTCCAGGATGCACTTACACAAACTCAGAACCCACCAGCGTGGATGAAATCCAAAATGACATTACAGATTTAAGGAATGATGGACCATGGCAAAAGATTCAGAAAGTACTGAACTGTGGAAGCTTGCAGGTGCTGGAACAGGCAAGAAGCTACATGCAGTCTTTTTTTAAAAAAAGTCAGGAAACAGAAACAATACCTGAGGATTGGAAAACAGCATCATATTCGCTCAATTCAAGAAAAAAGAGACAAAACTGACACCAACATGTATAGAGGAAATTCCCTTCTTGACTTATAGTGGAAATCCAGTTGGATCAGTAGTTAGGAGAGTCTCAAAAAGGAAGATGCTCTGCAAAACAAATTTTAAACTTGAAGTTTATATTCATGTATGAGACTCATGAAGAATACATTAACAGATACAAAATGCAAAATTAGATTTTTAAATGAGACCTCTAAGTCTTATGTATCAAAGCTGGTGTAAGACAAGGAGAAGGATTTATCCACATTTCTATTCAATTGTGTACTCGAAAAGGTAATCTGGGAATGAGGGTGGACAGAAGAAAAGGAACAAAAAAATCACAACTGGCAGAAAAGAGGATAATCTGAATACTTAGTGTTTGGCCTTTGCAGACCACGCCATCTTAGCTGAATCTATAGAAGATAAAACAATGCAGTTAAATCTCCCATAAGGGAGAAAGGGAGAGCTTCTAGAGCAGGCCTTCGTATATCTTGTGAAGTAACAGAGTATAGGACAGATGCGAAGGTTGCACCGAAATACATGGAAATTGATTATGGAAGAATAACAGAGACTAAAAAAATTTAAATGTATAGATGAAACAATGAAACCAAATGCTTTCCACAAAGAAGCTAACTTATCAAGGGCAAGAAAAACGTAGGTGGCTTTTTAATTAACAAAATACCTGTTTTTTATGTGTATAGACTGAAGAGGCGAGTGAAAATTTGTACTAAGGCTTTAAATGGAACCTGGGTTTCCTGCTTACTATGAAGGTAAGTCAACCACTGAGCCACCATGGAACAGCAGTTGACACACTTGCACGGATTATCCTGATACTACTCCCTTCTTCGTACAAATTCTCACTGCCACTACCATCTGCTTTAAGGATGATTTGTGCTTATAAATAGTGGAAAAACGGAAATTTTATGACTTTTTTAAAATTCTATAGTCTTTCCTGATTTTAATATATGTATATATATAATAGGGTTTGAAATGAAGAATGACCTATATATACCAAATTTTAGTTAGGGTCATGTATGCCACCACGCCCCCCTTATTTCTGTTACAGAAACCAGTATTATTTCGAAAAGAACTGTGAACTTTCTGTTTCCAGAGATTATCTGTATGATCTATTGTATATGTTGGTAACAGTGCAGGTCTGTAAATGATTATCTTTGCTAGTATCTAATTTTGTTTTCCTGAAGCAGTTTGTTCACGTGTTACTGAACGTTTGTTGCCCAAGGGCTACATACGTTTGTGGAAGTACATATCCTTTAGTGTGCAGTAAATATGAACTATGCCACGCATCACAAAGTTCAACACAAGGAAATTCCGTGGTAACCAGTTCACAAACAAAGCAAGCCACGCTGTTGAAAGTAACCTATGTATCAGTTCTGCAGGGAAGAAACTCCCACATGGCATGCCCCTGGTGATTCAAATTTTTGTGTTAAGAATGACACTGTTTGTAGTGGATTTGTTGTTGTTGATGTGGGAATATTATCTTCTTTGATAAAAGAAGTGGCGAAACGTAAACATTGTGATGGTGCAGGCTGTCTGGAAATAACTGTACAACAAAGTAGTAGGAAGGGTTCAGCGTCAAAATTCGTTGTTCTGTGTAGATTCGGCAATAAATCAACCTAGAAAATGACTTAGAACATTATGCATAATTCGCATGATGTGAATTTGAAGTTAATGTCTGTAATGCGTGCAATAGGAAAAGGAAAAAAAAGGTGCTCAAACGTTTTGTGGTTTGATGGACGTTCCTCCTCCTTCCAGTAGGTTCAGCAAGTACATAAAACTACTTTTAGGTGTCTTGATGGTTGTGTCTAAAGCACCAATGAAACTTGCAGTAAAAAAAACTGTAAATATTAGTGGAACCAGAGATATACCTGTTGCGTTTTATGGGACATGGCAACGTCGAGGACATCGTTCCTTGAGTGGTGTTGTACGTGCTACTTCTCTGGAGGATGGAAAAGTTGTTGACATTGAGTGCTTATCTAAGTACTGCCACACCTGCCATGGTAACACTGAAGGACATATTGAACATCAGTGTTCTAAGAATTACGATGGTTACAATGGAGGTATGGAGTGTGATGGAGCTCTAAAATTATTTCAGAGGTCAGTGCCCATTTTGATATACGAACTGCCTACGCAATGGGGATTACAAAGATTTCAATAAAATTAATGAGTTCAACGTTTATTGTGGTACCGGTACCTTGGTAATAAAACTGAAGTGTTGTGGACATGTGCAAAAGAGGATAGGTGCTAGATTGAGGAAGTTACAAAGAGAAATGAAAGGAAAGTTGCTATCTGATTGTCTGATGGAAAACCTCAATCTGGCCGAGGCAGATTGACAGAAACTGAAACAGACCTTCTTCAGACCACCCTGTTCATGACTTTGTTCTAATGGAGCAGATTCTTCATGTGGTTACCAAAAAGCAAAACAAAGTGGTCAAATGTACCAAGCTAAGCATTCTTTTAGTGGGTCTCTTATAAATGAAAAAAAAAACAATTTTTAGATAGCTGAATGATCCTGTTTTGTTTACCATAGTAAATGTCTTCATGGGGGCACTAAGATTACAAATGAAAGTTTCAACCATTGCGTATGGGAAAGATTGCCCAAGAATGTTTTTAGAGGACTAAATACATTAAAAGTGGGTGTACTATATGCAGTGATATGTTTCAGTGCTGGATTGATAGGAAAGTTGGAAGTCCTGAGAAATTTAGGCATGAAATATGGCTCTAATATGGAACCACAATTGCTTGCGTGTGACAGACAATGGGTGCATGGAGCTGAAAGATTTGCTATTCAACTTACCATAAAAGCAAAAAGTGCTAAGAGGAATCCCAAGAGGAAGCTTGAAGATGAAGAAATGCTAAGCAGGTTCGAAAATATTCAAAATACTTCTAATTTGTTTAGAAAGTGTGCTCCATTACCTGATATCAACAGAAAATCTGTAAAACATATACATTATAAACAGTGCCTAAAAGAAATAGGTGTTGACATTTACATAATATTGAGATGGAAAGCACCCTGTATCCTTAAATTCCTCCTCACATAGGAACAGAATTTTCGAGGCTCTCCGTGTTCTGGAATAGCATCGTAAATGAGGGATACAGTCTGAAAACCAGGAGCAGGTACTAATACAACGCAAATGAAATTACGGGGTAATCCATGCAGATGTCTGAACTGCTGTGCCAAGGTGGCTTAGTGGCTAGTGCACTTGCTAGTAAGTATGAGATCTGGGTTCGATTGTCAGCCTTGGTACAAATTTTCACTCGTCACTTCAGTCTATATAAGTAACATCATATCTGTATGGGACTAGTTAAGTCTGAAATTGTGTGATATCATTTGCATAAAATACGTGTACAACAAGAAATGTCTCGAAAATGTAACACTACAACACTGTCATCAGATCAGAATGTCTTTATGCTTCAGAATGTATTTTGTTAAACACTGCCAATCAGTTAGGTAAAACAGAAAAGAAGAAGAGAAAAATAGCCAGGAAACTCTGGTGCCTTGATATGACAGTGGGAAACGGAAATTAGGAATTAATAAGGAATTATAAAATAATTGGATGGATATTGGACACGATGAGGAAAGGAGGAGGCGCATTATGTGGATTCCTAAAAGGCTAGACGAAATAAATGCAAAAAAAAAAGAATTATTCACTTTCTGGACAGAAATCCAAAAACATCAATGAAGTGGATCAAAGAAGATGAAGCAGACACCATGAAAATGGAAATAACAGAGGAAGAAATAGGACAAAGGAAGAACTTCGGAGTAAAAGCAAAATCTTTCAAGGACTTCCAAAAGAAAATAAAGAAAAAGACGTGCAGGAGAAAGAGGATATAAAATAGGATGGGAGTGAAAATTCTATTCAGTTGTCGGTATCTCCTAATCGGACTCGTCGTCTTGCATCATGTTTCGTTACAAAACTAAAGAATAAGTGTACTCTAGGTGCACCAGAGAGCACATTATTACGGCATATATTTATTTAGCTATTGCCCTCAACAGTTAGGATCGTGAGTGAACATGGCATCGTTTCTGAGATATTCACTTGCCGGTATGTCGTAATTGGTCCGGTAATCTCGCTCCATGCCTTGTCATTAAAATGAAGATCGTGGACACTATGCTTGAATGGGTCTTAAGGATAAGACCTTTGTCCTGAAACGAAAAACCACTGTTGGATTTTGGGATGTAAGAACGTTAGGAGAAGTGGGAAGGTTAAGACAAGTCGAAAAAGAGACATACAAGCAGGTGGGATATAGTGGGACCAAGCGAAATAAGGTGGCCACAATTCCGAGTAGTTCAAACACAAATTGTGGATTGCTGTTGTATTAAGGACAGACAGGTGAAGAATCAGTGCATCGAAATGATGTACAGGTCTTACCATTTAAAAGCTGTAAAACGAAGTTACTAGAGTGGGAACTAATCTTAGAAAGGATAATAACCACACGCTTTAAAACATATGTGCGAAATAACACTGTAATTCAATGCTATGCACCTACTGCAGAGGCTGAGGTTGAATTGGTCCTAAAAGATACATTTTATATAGAGCGAAATGAATTGCTGAGGTAAGACATAAAATTTTAATGGAAGTCTTGAAAGCAAAAGCTGGTTCAGAAAACGAAGGCCTTGAACATGTAATGGATGTACAGAGCATCGGGAACAGAAATACAGGTGTTGAACTGCTGATAGATATGTGCACTGAGCGAGACCTTCTCATTGGAAGCACACTGTATCCACATCGAAACTATCATAAGATAGCATGCGTCTCGCCAAATTATGTTGTTGTTGTTGTTGTCATCAGTTCTGAGACTAGTTTGATGCAGCTCTCCATGCTAATCTATCCTGTGCAAGCTTCTGCATCTCCTAGTACCAACTGCAACCTACATCCTTCTGAGTCTGCTTAGTACATTCACCTCTAGATCTCCCTCTACGATTTTTACCCTGCACGCTGCCCTCAAATGCTAAATTTGTGATCCCTTGATGCCTCAAAACATGTCCTACTAACCGATCCCTTCTTCTGGTCAAGTTGTGCCACAAACTTCTCTTCTCCCCAATCGTATTCAATACCTCCTCATTAGTTATATGATCTACCCATCTCATCTTCAGCATTCTTCTGTAGCACCACATTTCGAAAGCTTCTATTCTCTTCTTGTCTAAAATATTTATCGTCCATGTTTCACTTCCATACATGGCTACACTCCATACAAATACTTTCAGAAACGACTTCCTGACACTTAAATCTATACTCGATGTTAACAAATTTCTCTTCTTCAGAAACGCTTTCCTTGCCATTGTCAGTCTACATTTTATATCCTCTCTGCTTCGACCATCATCGGTTGTTTTGCTCCTCAAATAGCAAAACTCCTTTACTACTTTAAGTGACTCATTTCCTAATCTAATTCCTTCAACATCACCCGACTTAATTCGAATACATTCCATTATCCTTGTTTTACTTTTGTTGGTGTTCATCTTATATCCTCCTTTCAAGACACTGTCCATTCCGTTCAACTGCTCTTCCAAGTCCTTTGCTGTCTCTGACAGAATTACAATGTCATCGGAGAACCTCAACATTTTTATTTCTTCTCCATGGATTTTAATACCTACTCCGAATTTTCTTTTGTTTCCTTTATTGCTTGCTCAATATACAGATTGAATAACATCGGGGAGAGGCTACAACCCTGTCTCACTCCCTTCCCAACCACTGCTTCCCTTTGATGCCCCTCGACTCTTATAACTGCCATCTGGTTTTTGTACAAATTGTAAATAGCCTTTCGCTCCCTGTATTTTACCCCTGCCACCTTCAGAATATGAAGGAGAGCATTCCAGTCAACATCTTCAAAAGCTTTCTCTAAGTCAACAAATGCTAGAAACGTAGGTTTGCCTTTCCTTAATCTGTTTTCTAAGATAAGTCGTAGGGTCAGTATTGCCTCACGTGTTCCAACATTTCTGCAGAATCCAAACTGACCTTCCACCGAGCTCGTCTTCTACCAGTTTTCCCATTCGTCTGTAAAGAATTCGCATTAGGATTTTGCAGCAGTGACTTATTAAACTGATAGTTCGGTAATTTTCACATCTGTCAACACCTGCTTCCTTTGGGACTGCAATTATTATATTCTTTTTGAAGTCTGAGGGTATTTCACCTGTCTCATACACCTTGCTCACCAAATGGTAGAGTTTGTCAGGACTGGCTCCCTCAAGGCCGTCAGTAGTTCCAATGAAATGTTGTATACTCCCGGGGCCTTGTTTCGACTCAGCTCTTTCAGTGCACTATCAAACTCTTCACGCAGTATCGTATCTCCCATTTCATCTTCATCTACATCCTCTTCCATTTCTATAATATTGTCCTCAAGTATATCGCTCTTGTATAGACCCTCTATATACTACTTCCACCTTTCTGCTTTCCATTCTTTGCTTAGAACTGGGTTTCTACCTGAGCTCTTGGTATTCATACAAATGGTCTCTTTTCTCCATAGGTCTCTTTAATTTTCCTTACGCAGTATCTATCTTACCCCTAGTGAGATAAGCCTCTACATCCTTACATTTGTCTTCTAGCCATCGCTGCTTAGCCATTTTGCACTTCCTGTCAATCTCATTTTTGATACGTTTGTATTCCTTTTTGCCTGCTTCATTTACTGCGTTTTTATATTTTTCCTTCCATCAATTAAATTCAATATTTCTTCTGTTACCCAAGGATTTCTACTAGCCCTCGTCTTTTTACCTACTTGATCCTCTGCTGCCCTCACTACTTCATCCCTCAGAGCTACCCATTCTTCTTCTACTGTATTTCTTTCCCCCATTCATGTCAATTGTTCCCTTATGCTCTCCCTGAAACTCTGTACAACCTCTGGTTCAGTCAGTTTATCCAAGTCCCATCTCCTTAAATTCCCACCTTTTTGCAGTTTCTTCAGTTTTAATCTACAGTTCATAACCAATAGATTTTGATCAGAGTCCACATCTGCCCCTGGAAATGTCTTACAATTTAAAATCTGGTTCCTAAATCTGTGTCTTACCATTATATAATCTAACTGATACCTTCAGGTATCTCCAGGAGTCTTCCATGTATACAATCTCTTTTTATGATTCTTAAACCAAGTGTTAGCTATGATTAAGTTATGCTCTGTGCAAAATTCTACCAGACCGCTTCCTCTTTCATTTCTCACCCCGAATCCATATCCACCCACTATGTTTACTTCTCTCCCTTTTCCTACTCTCGAATTCAAGTCTCCCATGACTATTAAATTTTCGTCTCCCTTCACTACCTGAATAACTTCTTTTATCTCATCATACATTTCATCAATTTCTTCATCATCTGTAGAGCTAGTTGGCTTATACACTTGTACTACTGTAGTAGGCATTGGGCGCCGTGTCTATCTTGGCCACAATAATGTGTTCACCATGCTGTTTGTAGTAGCTTACCCGCACTCCTATTTTTGTTATTCATTATTAAACCTACTCCTGCATTACCCCTATTATTCTGTATTTATAACCCTAAATTCACCTGACCAAAAGTCTTGTTCCTACTGCCACCGAACTTCACTAATTCCCACTATATCTAATTTTAACCTATCCATTTCCCTTTTCAAATTTTCTAACCTACCTTCCCAATTAAGGGATCTGACATTCCAAGCTCCGATCCATAGAATGTCCTCTTGAGTAGTCCCCTGACAGAGATCCGAATGGGGGACTATTTTACCTCCGGAATAATTTACCCAAGAGGACGCCATCATCATTTAACCATACAGTAAAGCTGCATGCCCTCGGGAAAAATTATGGCTGTAGTTTCCCCTTGCTTTCAGCCGTTCGCAGTACCAGCACAGCAAGGCCGTTTTGGTTAGTGTTACAAGGCCAGATCAGTCAATCACCCAGACTGTTGCCCCTGAAACTACTGAAAATGCTGCTGCCCCTCTTCAGGAACCACACGTTTGTCTGGCCTCTCAACAGGTAGCCCTCCATTGTGGTTGCACCTACGATACGGCCATCTGTATCGCTGAGGCTCGCAAGCCTCCCCACCAACGGCAAAGTCCATGGTTCATGGGGGTAGGCAGATTATGTTACTGAAGATAAAATAGATCACATAGCTGTAAGTTTCGACACTCTCTGCTAAATGAGAGAAATAAGAGAAGATCGGATGTTGGACGTGTAAACCATCAACTTTTTGGGTAAGTGCACATTGAGGATAGTGGCAAATGCAACCAAACTCAATTACAGGAGCAAAAAGTAGATGAGGTAAGGTTAAAAGACCATGATATCAATGAAAGATTTGTCCTTGAATTACAAAACAGGTTATAGATTCTGTCTTGAACAGGATTGAAACAGGTTGGCAAAAACTTAAAGACAGCTCTCTAGATGGTAGGAGAACATCTTACGATTTAGATGCATCATAGAAAAGAACAGATCTCTGATGACATGTGGATTGAAATTAAATGCAGGAAAGAACTAAAACTCAAGTTCAATCTTTGTAAGATAAGAGCGGAGAAAATCGAACACGTAAAGAATACATAAAGGCAAAAAATAATTGAAAACTGGGATAAGGAGATGTAAAAGGAAATAGACAGATGAGCAGTCACAGTTGGCAGAAGAGTCAGCAAGATGGAGGAACATAAAGAAGATGTACAACATCACCAAACACTGTCAATGAAGAACTTTAGATGTGAAGCACCAGTTAAAAGGAAGGGTGGGGTGTTAACTACAATTCAACAAAGACAGCTATAGAGATGGGAGGCGCATTTCAAGGACCTGCTAAATCATAAAGAAAACTAAGAGGAACCGATGGCAGAAGTACCAGAGGAAGTCGAAGCAGGTCAATATATCAATCTGCAGTGTCTCAGTATGGAATAAAGTACGAATGCTTTGAGAAGCCTAAAAAACGCAAAGGCTCCAGGCATACACATATGATCGGAGCTCTTAAGAACCGAAAGCACTGTTAAAATGTTTTACCCCTTCGTGAAGCATATACACAGAAGAGCCAAAAGTTTATGACCTCCCTTTCCTGTTCCAGTCGTGTATGGTTCGCAGGAAGAACGACTGCCGGAAAGTCTCCGTGAGCGCTCGAATCTCTCTGATTTTACATTCGTGATCCCCTCGGCAGGTATAAGTAGGGGGAAGCAATATATTCGATACCTCATCCAGAAACGCAGCCTCTCGAATACTGGATAGCAAGCTACACCGCGATGCAAAGCTCCTCTCTTGCAGAATCTGCCACTTGAGTTTGCTAAACATCTCCATAACGCTATCACGCTTGCCAAATAACCCTGTGACGAAACGCGCCGCTCTTCTTTGGATCTTCTCTATCTCCTCTGTCAACCCTATCTGGTACGGATCCCACACTGAAGAGCAGTACTCAAGCATAGGTCGAATGTGTGTTTTGTAAGCCACCTCCTTTGTTGACGGATTACATTTTCTAAGGACTCTCCCAATGAATCTCAACCTGGCACACGACTTACCAACAATTAGTTTTATATGATCATTCCACTTCAAATGGTTCAGTACGCATACTCCCATATATTTCACAGAAGTAACTGCTACCAATGTTTGTTCCACTATCAAATAATCATACAATAAAGGATCCTTCTTTCTATGTATCGCAAGTAACTGCTTGCATAAAAGTCAGAGGTGGACCAATGAGTTATAGACTTGAACATTTTATGAAGCTCTTTCTCTTGAACAAATTATTACATTTTACTGTTATTGAAGTCTTTTATTTGTCTGTACATGTATGCCACATCTACCAATTTCTGTCCCATTTGGATGATTTCTTTGTGGTGCGTCTTTTCTTCCTATTTTAGAGTATAAGTGATTGACTTGGCGAATTATTTGTAGTACTGTTATAACATGTCTATTCGGTCTTTTGGAGACTTGCAAGCCGTAAGCTACAATTTATGCATTTGTGTGAACTGCACTTCCCCTACGGAGCTGTCCAGTCCAGCCCCAGTACTAATGTTGTCCCTTCCTCTACCGCAACTGCTTTGCAGTTAGGGGCTATGTGACATGCTGCCAGTGGGATACTGCGGAGGCGGATATTTATTTAGTTACTGATCTCCGATGTTTGCGGTCAAGGGCGACCGCTGCGTATTTTCTACGACATTCAGTTGCCAGCATCTCCTAATTGGACAGGCAATGTGGCTTCATGTTTGTTATTGAACTAAAGAAGACGTGTACCATGCATGTTGCAAGGAGCATATTGCAAATGGGGATACTCATTTAGCTATTATCTCTGAATTTAAGGGAGGAGGGTGCCCAGAGTAATTTTCGGCGATATTCAAAACCGGTATGACCTAATCGGATGAGATCATGGCTTCTAGTTTTGCTATTAAATAGCAGGACTGTTACGTATGCTGCAAGTGACATATTGCGTCGACAGATATATTTATAGTTACTGACCTCCAAATTTAGGGATCGAGGGCGCGAATCGCGTATTTCCTGGAATTTTAAGTTAACAGTATATCCTAACTGGCTAGTAGATGTAATTCCTTTATTCCACATAACAATGAAAAATAACTGATCTACAGATACCTTCTCGAATCTTGTAAGAGTAGAGTATGAGTTTTCAGTTCCGTTGAGATATATATTTCGCTCTGAAGCACTTAACCTTTCTGTAATTTTTGAAATATGTATATGTGTGTCCAGAATTTCGTGCTCAGCAAACTCTTCAACCTGTGTTGTATCTTTTCCAACACTTGCGAACTGTTCATTATTCTCATTCCTCACTAAGTGATTTTCTTGAATATTCAAGGAACGTAATTCCCCTGATAAAGCCGAAAGAGCAGATTGTCGTACAGTATTTATTTTTAACTTTTCCTTGCAGTTATCACTTATGTGCTCATCTAATTTATGATAAGTTGGTTGTAATTAGGCTTTTAAATTATCTCCTTAAACATTTAACTCAGCTATTAATTCCTTTTTAAGTTAGTATTTGCACTGTATAACAAACCAAGCTTGACATTAATTTCTTGAATTACAGGAACTTGCGGTACCACTTTATTTTCAGTAATGTTTCAGCCAATATTAGGTTATGAAGGATCAGATTCATGATTCTCAGTATTGTGCGATGCGTTAAAACATTGCCAAAGCTCTCTGTCGTTCAGAATCCGTGTTTTTATTTAATAACAATATTACCTCTCTCTGTGTTTTACTACAAAATCACTTATTGTATTAATTTCGTCATAAACAACAAACTGCAATCTTATTTTTATTTTTTGTGATGAATCTTATTTTTATTTTTTAGTGATGAAAGTGATATATTATCAACCACAACAAATACCACTTGTCTATGGTAAGTCTTCAGACCTAACTTATGTGAACACTGTGACACAGAATATTTTGGAAAATTATTTGATTTGTTTTAATAACTATATAAACACGTTTAGTTTCTCTTACATTTTTCGAAGTTTTTCATTCATCATAAACACGTTTTTTATTAATAGTTGTCTATATTACTAAAAACATAAATAGTGGTGTTAGTTAATTTGTCTAACAGACCATTCAAAATACTTATAGTAGGAATTGTGTTTTACATATACGATGAAATTTGCACCAAAGTGTCACCCATATTTAGTCAGTTCAGCTCATTACTTCAGCGTAGTCGCTCTTTGTGATTTCTTAGACTGATTCTTTGTTTGAACATTACAACAAAGTACACATAAAATAATTATCTCTGAGTTATGTTAAAATATTATTTCTGAAATTCGTCATGAATGAACAAAAAATAAAGTGTTAACACAAACAACACGGCATTAATCTTCAGGATTATCAGAGAAATCAACCCAAACCAACTGCAATTTCATCAAGGTTCTGAAATGGAAGCCAGCTTTGCATGCTGACGCCATATTCAAGATAATGAACAACCAGTGATGAATTATCAGAGCAGGCAATGGAGGACGGACCTCCTCACTTTTCTGCAGCAGTAGTAGTAGCTATAGCAAAAATTATTTGTACAACAAGCCTTACACGCTTTTGTCAGTGAGGTCAAAAGATGTTGGCTTATGTTGTTTCTTCTAAATAGACAGCACTAGAGGTCAAGTCAAAGTTCTGAACCTTAACGATAACCTAAGGCAGATGGAGGTGTGAAGCACCTGCTGAGGAGGCCAGGCACATGCCAGACTGCTGTAAACGCTAGATTGCCGTGGTAACCAGTTTGATATCTGAGTACTGGGGTCCTTTGTCAAGCACTGTAAATCCGTGGGGCATGCTTCGTATGTCATTGTTCCACTACGCGTTATGGGTGTGTACACGTATTTGTAGGCCACTCTGCACTATCTTTTGACATATATAATACTTTTATGTATGTACAATGATGTAACAGTGAAGATGCCTAATATTTTGAACAGTTACTGCTTGTTTCAGAAGCTTTTCTTCTTACTATGAATCTGATTGCCTTTCTTTTCCTTTTTGTATGTGAACACCCTTTTTATTTCTTGAATGTTCCCCACGCTTTCACTTCATGCTGCAGGTATGGTTTGAAGAGTCCATGGTATATCATACACAGAAGCTGTTTCTCCGCATATTGGAATAGCTGCCTCATTATGAATATGAAGTGCTGAATTTCTTAAAGATAGAATTTGTAGACATCGGCAAATATAACTATCTTTACTCTCCCTGAACTCTTGCCTGTCTTCATTCTAAGAGCACTAAAATGCATTTGAAATCGGCAGTCAGTGCATATATGGTCTACAATGATAAGCCAAAACATGACTACTGCCGACTGTGAAGTTGGATGTCACCTGTTGGCGTTGCGGAGATGTGACGCGGTTACAAAAGTATGTAAAAGGAGCAGAAGTCGATGGGGGATCATCCAAGCAAAGATTCGAGCTGCAAATGGGGAAATCCGATGAGATAAGCGACTTTGACAAAGAGTAGATTATTATTACCAGAGCCTGTGAACGACTATCTCGAAAAAAGCGTAGCTGGTTGAATGTTCACGTGTTCCTGTCGTGAGCGTCTACGAAAAGACGTAGAAGGACAGCGAAAGTATCACTAGGCGCTAAATGGTTGGACGTCCACCACTCTTCACAAAACGTTGGTTTTGCAGGCTTGTCTGCTTTGTATAGTACGATAGACGGCGATCTGCGTCATCTCTCCCTGAAGAGTAGAACTCAGGAGCATTTACAAGTGTTTTGGAGAATACCGTTCATCGTAAGTTGTTGAACATGGAGCTCCTAAGCAAACCGTCCATACCCGTTCCGAAGTTGACCCAACGACATTGTCAATATTACGATCTCAGTGGACACGAGACTATCTGGTTTGAACACCGATCAATGGAAACATGTCGGCTCCCTGGGAGAATCACATTTTTGCTACACTAGGTCCGTAGTCGTCTCCACAAACGCCGTCAGAGGTGAACGGTCGCTCGAAACGTGCAGCACACTACGTACGCAGGCTGGTGGGAGCAGCATTGTGCTATGGGAGACGTTATCTTCGCTTGCATGGACCTGTGGTAGTATTCGAAGACACGCTGACAACCGTGAAGCATCTGCATCTCTCCATGCTTGATGTATTCCGATGATGGTCGTCTTTCAGCAGTTCAAATGTCCTTATTCAGAGCCAAAACAGTGCTACAGTTCTTTAAGGACCATTATAATGAACTCACGTTGGTGTCTCGGCGAACCATGTAACTACAATGGAACCAATCTGCGTCGCTATCAGGCGCCATCATCGCAAGCAAATCAGCGGCCAGTTATTTACGCGAATTACATGACCAGTGCTTAGACATCTACGGCCACATACCTCTACAAACCTACCAACAAAACGCCGGATCACTGATACGCAGAACAAGTGATATATTTCGTTCCAAAGGAGGACAAACAAGCTACTAAGGAGATGGTCATAACGCCTTGGCTCATCAGTGTATGTGTCATATCTTACAACATATTGAATAAGGAAATAGACTGTACTTTGTACCACTTAACCTACTATAAAAGCAAGTCTGATACTCAGGAGTATTTTCCTGCCCAACCTAAACTGCCTAGGACACTTCCAGTATATAAAAAGAGACATAAGTTACAGGCCAATTTCCAAAGCATTTTAAAAGTATTGTGACAGGTAATTTATTGACAGTTATCTGTTTACTTTGAAAATCTAGGAATAATTAGTGGATCATAATACTGTTTAATGGAAAATCTGTCAATTGCTGATTCTAAGAAGAATAAGGATTTGCTCACTCTCTGTAATCTAGGCAAAGTCTTCCTCAGCGCTTCCAGAAAAATAGACTTTTATAGCATTGCAGATGACACTTTTAAAGCATTAAAATCATATTTGCAGAATTGTAAGCAAGATGATTGTGCTGGAAATCTAAATGTTCAGCACAGCACAAGGCTAAGTAGGAGTATTTATTGTTCCCTTTCTTGTTAATAATAACAGTTCATTAAATACTGTACAAGTACAACACAGTACTATATGCAGGTAACACAACCTTCCCTCACAGTAGTAACGGTTTTTACAGCCTTAAATATGCAATGGAAAGACAATTGCTCAAGAAACTATTGGCTTAAAGTAAATGGACCGTTGCTGGATGAAACAAAATTCAAAAAATAGTTTTTAGTCTGAAGGACAAGCTTCCATCAGGTGATCCAATCCCATTAAGTTTTTAGGGGTACATTTATAAGATGAATTGTCTTGAGGTTAGCACGTAAAATATATTACTGGTAAGATGCCTAGAGTAATTTTATTTGTTAAGGCAACTTATGGATTGTGAACCAGAAATATATGTTTGACCATGCTATTTTTTATTTTGCTAAATCATAATATTATATGGTACTGTTTTAATATTCACTCTTAATACCTTCATTATATGAACAAAAAACCATGACAATCTTTTAATTCGTACAAATAGGAACTGACCACATGCAAAACACAGAGAAAATATACGCTGTTACAACACTACAGCAACTGATCCATTTATACTCCATACTTAAAATTACTTAACAGTTTTGAATCCATATAGCACAAATTATTTAACAAAGTTTCACAAACTGTACTATATTTACCAGAACCAGCTTACAAACCAACACAGTATGACTGCTAAACTGCTCATTTGTTATATGATGTAATAGAATTTTTCAGTTTTAATACAGCACTGTAATTTTAATAACTGGCCTATTGTTATTTTAAAATCCCAGTTGCATTGTCTATGTAGGCGATGTTGTCTATTGCTGTAATAGCTTAATAAGAATAAAATTATTATTATTATTATTATTATTATTATTATTATTATTATTATTACAATTATCAAATAAACCATGAATGTAAAGATGTAAAGGTAAAAGAGTCTGGTATATATATATTTTGAACTTTGAAAAGTTCATGCAAAGTACGAGAGATGGCACCACCGGTGCATATCAAGGTCATGTTTCGTTAGTAGCATCTTTGGAAAGTACACACACCAAGTTTTAGCCACATTGGTCTATTTTTTTTTTTTTTTTTTTTGTGTTTGGCCTTCGCGTGAACCAAGGAAGTCGAGTGATTGTCAAAAAATGGACGAAAAATAATTTCTTGTGGTGATTAAACATTAGCTTAAGAAAGGCAAAACGACCCAGGAGACTAAAGAGAAGCTTGATAAACATTACAGTGACTATTCACCTTCGATTAGAACAGTTTATAAGTGGTCTCAAAATTGTCGGTGTTGTCATATGGTCACAAGTGATGCTGAACGTACTGGACGCCCTGTGGAGGTTACGACGCCAGAAATCATTGATAAAATCCATGATATGGTGATGGATGACAGAAGAGTTAACATGCGTGATATTGCTAGTGCTGTGAGCATCTCGAATGAATGAGTACATAATATTTTGCATACACATTTGGACATGAGAAAGCTATCCGCAAGATGCAGTCCGCGATTGCTCACGCTTGACGAAAAACGGAATCGTGTGAAGTGTTTCAAGGATGGTTTTTATCTGTTCAGGAAGAATCTGCAAAACTTTAAGCGTCGTTTCGTCACTGTGAATGAAATATGGATATATTACCATACTCTTGAGACCAAAGAACAATCTAAACAATGGGTTACCAAGGGAGAATCTGCACCAAAAAAGGCGAACACCATTACTTCGGCTGGAAAGGTTATGGCGACTGTCTTTTGGGAGTCGCGAGGGATAATCGTCATCGACTATCTGGAAAAGGGTAAAACTATTACAGGTGTATATTATTCATAGTTACTGGACTGTCTGAAAACCGAGCTGCAAGAAAACGCTAACGATTGGACCACAAAAAATTCCTTTTCCATCACAATACACCAGCACACACCTTAGCAGTTGTGGTCGCAAAATTAATGAAAATATGATTCCAACTCGTTTCACATTCCCCCTATTTTCCAGACTTGGCTCCTTTGGACTACTATTTGTTCCCCAATTTGAAGAAATGGCTGGTGGGACAAAGATTTTATTCGAATGAGGAGGTGATTGCAGTAACATATAGCTATTTTACATACTTGGACTATTCCCATTATTCGGAAGGGATCAACAAATTAGAATAGCGTTGGACGAAGTGTATAAGTCAAAATGGAGACTATGTCTAAACACAAAACAGTTTTACCCCAAACACATAATTAGTTCTTATTTTTCATGGACTTTTCAAACGCCCCTCGTGTGTATAGTGATTTTGTTTGAAAGAAAGATAAGTAATAAAATTACTTTTATCACAGTCTAAGATAGGAGATTTTTCACTCACAACTACACATAGCAAAACAATAGCACAAAAGAAAAGAAAATGGAAACTTCTTTTGTTTAAATGTGTGGTTGTTAAAATGTAGGAGCACTTCAAATTAAAGCCTTTGTTTGCATACACTTGATAACCCTTATACAACCATAGTGTAATATGAACAGGCTGTACAACAATCGATAACCTCCTTGAACTATTTAACTGTCGTTTTTACTGTAAAAAGAAAAATTCATAATTTATGTGTGTTTTAAATAGACCATTACAACATATGGATAGTTCTATTAACATACATTTATTAAATGTATATTGTTATGCCAAAGATATCATCCTCACCCATCATGAATAATTTGATATCCACTCTCAGGAAAAGGCAGCCTCCATGGCCTTCGATGCAATATAGCCTTCAACTATACACTTCCATGCTGTTTTCTACTTTTATAGACCCACCTTCCATTACCTCATCATTCCAGTTACTCCTCATCTTATGGCATCCAGCAAGAACAGATTGCAGATAACTAGGCTAGCTCATTTACCAAGTTATGAACACTGTTAATTCTATTTCATTATTCTGTCATTGTTTATAAGTGAATATACTGAAGATCTTTGACGATATAACATTGTTTGTGATACCAAATTATTTCTAGAATTTTCCTATTTCTGATGTTTCTCTGAAAGTTTCATTAGGAAAATTTCGTGACCTATAGCAACTGTTGCTATTCTTGTCAAGTTTTCTACCTTACCTTCAAATTTTCTACTTCAGCTGAGAGTTCTTCTATTTTCTGTATCAGACGACTTATCTCTTCTTCCTGGGCTTCAAGCTGATCTTCCGTTTTCTCCAGGCACTCTTGAATATCCTAATTTACAAGGAAAGATGTATAATTTTCTCTGTAGTTGAAAAAGAAAAAAATATCTTTATTAATTACGTTAGAAAAAGAAGCTATTTATAAGTACAGTATATATTTTATGCGAATCCAGTAGTGGCACACTAAAAGAACACATCTGGCTCACAAGTATGAATGACTCACATACTGACATCCTCATAAATCTAGGTTGTTATCCATGACACGTCAGGGTGTAGAACAAAACACTTTTTAACAGTCAAAGACTGCATGTGAAAAACCAGCGAAAACCAGTGCTTTAAATTCAAATGACTGTGTAACATGGTTCTGTCGAATATTAACACTTACATCTGAAAACCAACAAAAATATGACTGAGGATGAATAACAGGCAGTAATAAAGTACAAAAATTATGAAGCTATGAACTACACACAATAATCATTAGTATTAATTGAACAGTCCTTGGGCGTACTGCCGGTTCATAGAGTCCAACGGTCACAATATTTTGGATATCAGACAACTCGCTATCGTCAGCTGCCCTGACGAACTGAGCGCCAGAGGGCGCGTCTCTCCTGCCCCCGCGAGCCGCGTCGTCCGCGGCCCGAGGTCGCTTATTTAATCTGTATATTGAGCAAGCAGTAAAGGAAACAAAAGAAAAATTCGGAGTAGATATTAAAGTCCGTGGAGAAGAAATAAAAACTTTGAGGTTCACCGATAACATTGTAATTCTGTCAGAGACAGCAAAGGACTTCGAAGAGCAGTTGAACGGAATTGACAGTGTCTTGAAAGGAGGATATAAGATAAACATCAACAAAAGCAAAACGAGGATAATGGAATGTAGTCGAATTAAATCGGGTGATGGTGAAGGAATTAGATTAGGAAATGAGACACTTAAAGTAGTAAAGGAGTTTTGCTATTTGGGGAGCAAAATAACTGATGATGGTCGAAGTTGAGAGGATATAAAATGTAGACTGGCAATGGCAAGGAAAGTGTTTCTGAAGAAGAGAAATTTGTTAACACCGATTATAGATTTAAGTGTAAGGAAGTCATTTCTGAAAGTATTTGTATGGAGTGTAGCCATGTATGGGAGTGAAACATGAACGATAAATAGTTTGGACAAGAAGAGAATAGAATCTTTTGAAATGTGATGCTACAGAAGAATTCTGAAGATTAGGTGGGTATATCACATACCTAATGAGGAGGTATTGAATAGAATTGGGGAGACGAGGAGTTTGGGGCACAACGTGACTAGAAGAAGGGATCGGTTGGTAGAACATGTTCTGAGGCATCAAGGGATCACCAATTTAGTATTGGAGGGCAGCGTGGAGGGTAAAAATCGTAGAGGTAGACCGAGAGATGAATATACTACGATGATTCAGAAGGATGCAGGTTGCAGTGGGTACTGGGAAATGAAGAAGCTTGCACAGTATAGAGTAGCAAGGAGAGCTGCATCAAACCAGTCCCTGGACTGAAGACCACAACAACAACAATGTGTCATAGGGATTAAACTTTAACTAACCTTAGGACCAAGTTGCTGTGAACTCCGTTACATCTAGATAATAATGTCTTCTAAATCTGAATGCTAGCACATGCTTAAGAGGTGCAGTATGGTCATTCTGTCACATCGTTATGTTACATTGTATAAAGTGGTTGACGACTTATATTTTCAGTAGTTGCTTTCCCATTTGAGTATCCCTTTCAAAAAGAACAGTTCTCAAATTTTCGCTGCCATGATGGATACTCAGTGGAGGGAATTTGGAGCTTTACCATACCAAAGTCCTGAAGAAAATGTCAAACATAACCTGTCTGATGGCAGGCTTGGAGTGTCAGTCCCAAAATAGGAATGGATGGGGAACTGCGTGGTGATTCAGACACTAAAATTCTACTGAGAATTTTGACATTTGGGTTCCAAGAACCATAGTGCTGTCAACAGCGAAATAGTAGAGAATAAGTTGGTGACAAGTGTTTTTGATCTCTGTGCACCAATTACCAACTTTGAAGAGGTATGGCAACCAAAAGAATTATTTTTGGTTAACACAACCATAACTATATACATCTTCAAATTGCATCTGAAGATATCACTGACGTAGCGTTAGAGAACTTCACTTCAGGCACTGCCAATGAAAATCAGCACACAACTTTCTCCTGCGACTGAGCATTCATGGAGAACGATTATTGGAACATTCGTGCAAACAGTACTGAGCAATACAGACGACCATTCCCTTTATGAGATCTGCAGTCCCCATTGCGTGAGACACAGCATGTAACGACCCTACGTGCGCGTTCGATATTATGAGTAACTTTCGTTTAATGTAAACTAATAAAGGACGTAAGTGTAGCGGCCTTCAGTTGCCACCATAATATTTTTTCAGAGAAATATGCCAAATTTGATTTGGCCTATTTGAGAAAAAGGAAGAAATTTCTACTGATTTCTTTTCTTGCTTCCACGTACTGTAAAAACACAAGTGAGAAATAATTAATTGGTCCCATGCTTGGCTGCACATTAACGCTGTGAACAAGCTTTGAATCAGGTATTAATAAACCCAGTGAGACACCAAAAGTTTAATTTTTCTATAACAATCAATTAGAATAAACTTCGTTAAGGAATTTTTCCAATTGTTTAATTCCTCAGACATAGGACAGCAAATCACGTCGGTACATAATTCTCCATCAGTATGACGGGACGTAAAACTTTAAATCTGTCCAGTAGGCTGACGCCATCACAAAGAACAGGAATCCAGCCCCAGCACAGATTGATTAGAATATGTCGACCATGAGATGATGCAAACTTCACTGCAGTCTTCGAATTTCGAGAGAGGATACTATATGATCGCAAGACAAGTTCAAAGCAAATACCTATTGTGAGCTAAAACTAATACATAGCCGTTTATTTTTCGTTACACCAATAGACGAATGAGGGGCTATGGACTATGCAGTATCAGCAAAATCTTTGAAAAAAGTTTGCACACATGAAAATTTAAGGAGACCTGTAATCGTACGAAACCCACGTTAAAATCTTAATGTTACTAAGAAGTCTATGCTACAGTGTTTCTTGAGTAGACCAATACGTGCAGACGTTTGGAATGCAATGGCTACAACAGGATTGCAGAGTAAAGACTCCAGGACCGCTTGTACCACATGTATTTTAATTTCAGGAATAGTAAAGCTTTACTTATTGTGTCTAGAATAAGAAATTTGCTTTTCTTGGTGCCTTTTTTCTAAAAATTTACATCTACATGTATACTCCACTAATCACTGTGAAGTGCATAGCAGAGGGTACATCCCATTTTGCCAGTAATATGGGCTTTTCCCTTTCAATTAATGTATGGAACGCCGGAAGAATGGTTGTTTAAATGATTCCGTGCCTGTTGTAATTTATCTTGCTTTATTTTCATGATCCCTGGGGGAAACGATAAGTAGGAAGTTGTAGAATATTCCTATGGTCATAATTTAAAGCCGTTTCTTTAAACTTTGTTAGTAGACTTTCTCAGGATAGTTTCCATCTATCTTCAAGAGTCTGCCTAATCAGTTCTTTCAACAACTCGGCGAAGTTCTAACATGGGTCAGACAAACCTGTAAATATTCGTGCTGCCCTTTATGTATGTGCCCTGCTAGTCCCCTTTGGCACAGCTCACATACACTTGAGCTATAATCTAGGATGCGTCACACAAGTCTTTGTAATCTCCTTTGTAGGCTGACTCTGCCATTAAACCAAGGTCTACTACTTTCATTACTTACGATTGGAGAGCCTGAGGCTGTATGATCGTTCCAACTGAAAATCGCTACAAATTGTCATGTGTCTATGAGTTGACAGATTAGAACAGTAATTTATTGATACTGTTGTCACAGAATATCAAATTTGTTTTCAAGTAAATCTCGGCACCACTTTGAAATCTTGTCAAGATATGGCTGAACGTTTGTGTAGATTTTCTCAGACAGTATGGTACTTCATTATAGAGAAATGGCTCATCTGCAAGTTATACTGTCTACAACGTCATTAATGTACAACATGAACGGCAAGGACTCCAACAGATCTTCCTGAGGCAATCGTGATATTATTTCGACATCTGTCAATGATTCTCAATCAGAGATAAGACGCTGTGTGCTCTTCACCAAGAAATCCTCAATCGAGTCACAAATCTCCGCTGATGCTTTCGACAATAAAAGTATGTGTGGCACTGAGTGAACTGCCTTTTGGAAGTCAAGAAGCGTTGCATCTATCTGGCTGTCTTGATCCATGGCTATCAGGATGCCGTGTGAAAGAAGTCTGAGATGGGTTTCACGTAATCAGTATTTTCGGAACCGGTGAAGGTTGGAATGGAGAAGGTCTTCTGTTTGAGATACTTCTCTACGTGAGTTCTCCATATGATCTAAGATTCTACAAGAAATGAATCTCATGGGCGGTAGTTTTGTGGACCACTTCTACTGCCCTCTTGAAGATGGCTGTGACCTGCGCTTTCCCGCCATCACTGGGCATAGTTTTTTGTTCGATGATGCTCTGTCTCTGATGTATACTCGCGGTCGAGGATTACATACTGGGTTCTGTTACTTAAGAAGTCTTCGTGCCACTCACATAGCTGGGAACCTATTCCATATGCTTCTACCTCCGTTAACAATCGGCAGTGTGACATCGTGTCAACTGCTTTAGGGAAATCTGGGAATATGGAATCTGCCTGTTGATCGTCATCCATGGTTCTCATGATCTCATTTGAGAAAAGGGCAAGCACGGTGTCGCACGAGCAGTGCTTTCTAAAAGGTGCTGATACGTAGACAGAAATTTTTCCCTCTCAAGGAAATTTATTATATTCGAACAGAGAATATGTTCGAGGATTGCGATTAAATGTATGTACTTAGATGCAACCCAACTTGCGCTGTTCTCACAAGACGTACTGACAGCTTTGGATAGAAGCAGTCAGGTAGAGACAGTATTTCTCGATAATCGAAAACATTAGACTCAGTACCATACCCACGCTTATTATCAAAAATATCGCCACATAGGACGCAGCACATTATCTCTGATAGAGTCATCAACAGGAGTCTTCCCCAGGGAAATGTTTTGGGATTCTTACTGTTTGTATTGTATATTAATGATCTTGCAGATAATATTACTACTAACCTGTGACTTTTCGCAAATGATGCAGTTATGTATAATGAAATACTATCTGAAGGAATCTGCATAAATCTTTAGCCAGATCTTGATAAGATTTCAAAGTGGTATAAGGGTTAGAACTCGATTTAGACGTGTAGAAATGTAAAGTTTACTATTTCACATAATTGAAAAAGTAGAACCTTAGGACTATAATACCAGTGAGTCACAGTTGGACAGTTCATACAGGTAACTGGGTGTAACACGTTGTAGGAACATGAAATGGAATGTTTATATTGGCCCATTTATGTGTAAAGCAGTTGGCAGACTTCCGTTAAACAGTAGAGTACTGGGGAAATGCAATCAGTCTACAGAGGACATCGCTCACAAATCATTCACATGACCCATGCTAGAATATTGCTCAAATGTGTTGGACCTATACTATGTAGGACTCTTCTATTAGGCAGCGACGAGGAAACCAGCAGGCACACTTATTTGGATACCCAAACTGGTGGACAAGTATTTCAGTATTACCAACAGAGACGTTCAGTTGAGCAGCGAAGTGTTTGACTGTAATCTGTTGGTCACCTCGAATGACAGTGTCTGCACTTTCCAACACTGCAGAAGTCACAGCTGTGCGCGGCCGGCCAGCACGCAGGAGATTGGACAGGTTTGCGTGACCTTGTCGCGATGGCCGGCCCCCTCGGCCAATGACACACTGCGCTTTTGTTCACTGCTATGTTTCAGTACACATTTTAGAAGCTCTTATGAATATCTGTTACGGTCCTGTTTTCTTCCAAAAGAAAGTCCTGCTTGGAACCCCTTGTGCGTTATAGACGCCACCAACCGGAACTTTATGGAACTATAGTGACTGAAGCGAGAATATTCCACGATGTCCCACAACAAATTCCGAATTTTTCAAACGAAACTGACCAAGAAAAATGTGTTACATCATTTATGGAATGCCCCTCGTAGAAGGTACCATGAAGGAATTTTCTGTGACTTTGCTGAAACTTTTGGATGTGTAAGACATAACGTATTAATAATGGTGTTCTACACAAGGGCATCGGAGAATATCTAACAAATTAAGTTGCAATCATACTTACATAATAGGAAAGAAAGAGCAAGAATTGCCCCAACAGATGCAGGTGAAACGACGAACTAAGTGTTGGGAAATATTAAGTACAGGGGCTAGATTCTTCAACCACTGATCTTTATGTACGTTAATGTGTAACAACCATCAACAAATAAGAAAGCAAAAATAGCATATTATGGAAGAACAGATTGTGGGCGTGTAGGATAAACAAATTGAATATCATGCTTTGTTATGGAATCTGATGATGAGAAATTTACCTGAAGCAAAGTTGGAGCCCTTCACTAGATTGCTGAGCTCTCTTTGGTAACTGGACACTACCATTTGCGAGTTGTTCGCGGGATTCATTGAGAGATTATTGGTATTTAGATATATTACCTACTCTGGCTCACAAGATGGTAATGAAATTAGTTTGCTCTAAACAGAGCACTGCTTACCTGTAAAAATCTACTGAATTTAGGCTAAAACATATTACATTTAAAAGCCATCAGTGTCACTGGCTGACAGTTTGCAGTGAGGTTCTTCTTGTTTTGTTTTACACCATCCTAACAACCAAAATATTTGACTAAGATTGTCATTCTCTGTTACAAAAAACGTTGCAGTTGTTGAAGTATGCACAGATCATAAAGTGACATGACAACACACAATTGACCGGCACGCAATTAATGAACCTAACACCCACCATAACTGCGTCAACTACTCCAGACTGAGCTTTCCACAGTGCTCAGTCAGGTGACACGGTTAGCTTCCAGAGACATTTGTCAGCAGTGAGTCCAGAAAAATACTTCAAGAACTAAAGTGAATTCTTTATTATTATAGAGTTACGCTCACCTTACATTTGTCCATTTCAGATGAAATGTCATCAATAGTATTCAAAAG
This sequence comes from Schistocerca gregaria, assembly GCF_023897955.1. Classification (NCBI taxonomy): domain Eukaryota; kingdom Metazoa; phylum Arthropoda; class Insecta; order Orthoptera; family Acrididae; genus Schistocerca; species Schistocerca gregaria. The sequence continues at coordinate 852,965,278 of NC_064920.1, forward strand.
ATAGTTTATTTCTTGCTCTTGAGCTTCAAGTTTGCAGTCTTTTTCCAACAAACTTTCATGTGCTTCCTGTTTTTCACAGAAAAGTACAATGTAACAAACTATTATGATAATATGGAATGTAATGAGTATGTAATTAAATGTGAAGTATGACCATTACTAATTTTCCTACTTTACTTTTTATTAACAACTGATGGGTCACATTTAGCATAGCATAATATAGAAACTACATTTCTATACTTTTATTCTATTTCTCTCGAGTCAAGAGCGATATTGCTCAAAGGTTATCTAAATTTTTCATACTTTTTTATGTATTTTACTGATGTTTAGTGACAATACAACTCAAGAATGCTTGTAGGTACATTAAACTTCATATGGAAACCAAAATTAATCGTTTCTTTTCACCAACATTTTTCGACAGATATGCTCTCTGAATTATCTACTTTAGTCTGAATACAGCGAATTAAAACTAAGAATTCTAAGTGGAGGTAAATGATCATAACATTGCTTTTAATGCGAAATTCTGTCTGGATTACATTTCATTTGTCTGTGTAATCACGCAGAAAATGAAATATTAAAAAACAAAAGTTATAAATAAATACTAATCCTGAAACTACCTTGCAGAAGTCAAGCTAGATTTTACTTCCTTCGTATTACATAGTGATACTTTTCTAGAATGTGAACTACTCTAAAACATTGAGGAACACTGTAAAAAACGGCAAGTTGTTATAAACAAACGTTTCTCACAGACGGAATCTTTCATTAAAGAAAGAAGCACATCAGCTGTTAGCATACGAAATACAGCAAACTTTGAGTCATGTTTCCATCTTAATTAAAAGTATCTGACAGCCTTAAATGGATGTCTCTAATATTCAGTTATTATAACTAATTTGGAGGTGGGTTCTTGGACAAACCATGTATACAGTAGGCCTATTAATTACACCCAAACAATTTTTGTATTTGATAACAAAACTTTATTATTTTTGTACAGTCTATGTTTTGGGTAGAAAGCCCACTTTCCAGTACACAACTGATTCACTGGGAATCAGTTGTGCACTGGAAAATAGACTTAAAGCTAAAAATTAGGTCTTAAAAAATAGTAAAGTTTGTGTAAAAAGGGTAAAAGGTCTTTCCTTTTACTAAGGGGAAACTTATGTCCTATGTTGCCAAATGAAATTATCAAACTCTGTGGCCCATTAGCTCGAGCTCCAAATTTGTAGTCTGTTTCCACAAACACTGGTATGCTTCCTTTTTTTTTTTTTACAGAAAAGTACAAGGTAACAAATATAACAAACTTTTATGATAAGTGTGCACTTAAATGTGACATATATGAGCAACACTTCTTTTTATAAATTAGATGTTTATCAACAAATGATGGCAAACTTTTAGCATAATATAATGCAGAAACTGTCTTTCTTTGCTGTTATACTGTTTCTTTCAAAATGAGCTGGACACTGCTGAAGGGTATCTACATATTTCACAACTTTTTATATAGTTCAGTGATTTTTAATAACAATGTAACTCAAGACTGCTTGTAAACATATTAAATTTGATTTGGAAGCCAAAACTCTTTTTTTCTTTCCACAAACATTTTTTAATGGATAAGATCACTGTATTCCCTACTGCAGTGTAAATGAAGTGAATTAAAAATATTAATTCTAAGTGGAGATAAATGATCACAGTATCTTTTTTAATGCAATATTCTGTCTGGATTACGTTTTATTTACCTTCATAATCACACACGAAATAAATAAATAAGGTAAACCCGTATGGCATGAATGACTGAGAGACCCTGAAGGACAGGTTCAGTCACCTCAGGCAGGTTCAGTCACCAAACTGGAAAGGTTTCATCTATCCTTAGCACCCACAGCCACCTTTCCTTTGCAAAAGTGTAAGAACTGTGTGCATAAGTCTATCTGTTACACGTTTGTGTTCGATATGATGAGAGGACGAAGAGTGTGAAACTCAGTACCAGCACATAGCCTAATCCTTTTGGAGAGCACCAAGGGGACTGCTGAGCACGACTTCCCCAGTGTCATATGCCTTCACTACATGGGATACTGTGAAGAGGTTTGGTATTTAAACCAGTACGTTGGAGGAGAGTCTGATGATCAGGAACTTTACGCCATCACTACATCTGCTCCTGCCAGCCAAGTACTGGAACTGAAAATTTTTTCCACCAGCAGCATCCGATCTCGCTTACCTCTGAGGCGAGTGCCACTGCACAGCCGTGCATTAGCAACATTGGCCACAGAGGTGAGTAGAGATGAAATGAAATTAAAAAAAACGAGTTTTTTAAGTAAATTCTAATCCTGAACGTACCTTGCAGACCTGTATTTAGATTTTACATCCTTCGTTTTACATAGTGAAGTCTTGCTAGATTGTGAAGGAGGTTAAACTGTTCCACAAAACATCGAGGAAGATTGTAAAAAACACGGCGTGTTGTTATAAATAAACGTTTCTTAAACACAGAATAGTTCATTACAGTATGGAGCAATTCATCACTGAATGAGTGGCTCAGCGGGAACAATCTTATTGTAATAAAAAAAAACAGAAAAAGTAGTTTAGCATCTCACCTAAAAACTAGAACTCCCCAGTATACTCCTAAGCAGCCAAGAACTGTCTAATGTTAGGTACATTCAGGATTCTTGGTATGTGGACTGAAGGATATCTTGAAAGGCGTTAAAAAAATAGTCATCACTTTATTTCTGCTACAAGTATATTATTCTCACTTTTACTCCACAATATAGCATGGAATCATCTTTTGGGGAAACTGACACTGCAGCAGATATACATCATCATGTAAAAAAAGGCAGTTTGTATAATAAGCAATTTGAGATGTACGGCATCATGTAGTCAACATTTCAGGGGACTTGGCATGATGGCTCCACAATACATTTACTGCTATATCATATCGTTTGTGCAACACTACCTATTAAACATAGAGAGCTCATTGATATTAAATGAACACATTAAATCCGAAATTAGCCGGAAATCTGGCAAACATTTGACCTTATCCAGAACAGCTTATTATCAGAGACGTGAGCTACAATTGGTATGCAGATGTATAACAATTTACCTAGTGAAGTTAAAGGCACAGAAATGACAAGATGTTCTATAAATTAAAAAGTTTTCTATTGGAAAAAGTTTTGGTAAAGTTTTTTTTTAATAGTTTACAAATGCTCTCTCACTCCTAATGTTGTTTGTAGTGTATGGTTTCTTAAATATATGTATCATTTTGTTCTGTATTTATTCCTGGTTTCGTTCCCATCATATTTCATGGTACCACTTATTATTTCATCTTACTGAAAAAACAAGCTGCAGCTCCCATAGCTAATGAAAGTGCAGTGAAATGTCTGTTACAACATTGCAATATTACTGTAAGAAAATAAATGGTAAAAATTTGCTTGTTAAAAATATATACTTTATTTGTCCAACAATATTTTGATTTCTTGATCAGTAAAGTACATACAATACAAAACTAGCAATAGAAGTCTTAGGGCAGAGTCCTGTAGGACACCATACTTAATTAGTGATTTACTGGATACATTTGTTTTTGTTTCAATGGCATTTTCTTTTATGCCATTATGCCTTAATAATACAATTGTTGCCTTCATAATATGGAAACGTTACCCATGGGTAAGGATTCTTTGAAACGTTTTGGGACTAATTTGGGATTAGGAAATTCATGTTAGACTATGTCAAATGCCTTCGTCAGATCAATAAAAATTCCAGTAGTGTGTTCTCTGTCATCCAGTGCTTTCAAATGAGCTTCTAAATAATGATACACATTGTCAGTTATAAATGCAGACTTGGATTTGCTAAATCATGCTGATTTTGTGATAACGATTTTTTTGCATTGTAGCTTTGAAGCTTAACACAGAATATACTTATTTTTGAGTGAAATGTTAGTTGGAATTCCAAACTGCACAAAATTGGTTTTGAGGCAGCAGCAGTATTATTAAAATATTCGAGAAAAATGTCTTCAAGTAAGAATACATCAATAACCAAGTTCGAGCACTTAAAGCTTTTAACTGAAATTTGATGTGCTAATGCATAGTGTCATGAGGAAATCCACTTTCGAGGTAGTAGCAGGAGACTCATGTGTACATATGCTGAAGGTCTGTGGTTATATAAGAACTTTTCATGGATTATAAAGATTTACAACTCTGAAAATCATATAAAATATCCAACAAGGCGTTCAAAAACTTCAGGCACGTTAGTAGTAGGCTAAATGTTCTGGCAAATATACCTAGAGTCAGACAAGCGTCCAAGTTGTCAATACTGTTGCTTCAGATCATCACGGACAAACGACTGAACTGTGAAATTATAAATAGATGAGGACAATATCGTGGTGGAATTATGCAGATTAAACTTGGACCTGAGCACGCTAGAAATTTTGCTACAGGTACAAAAATGAGGTGGTATTCATAAAGACGACAGTGTAGAAATGAGCTGGGAATCTTTCTGTGATATATTCAATAGAACAGCAAAAAGGTGTTCGTTTTCTACCAGTGGAAGGAGTAGGAGGAACTGATATTCATTGACGAATGTCACAAGTGTACAGAGAACACTGCATGTCCTTTGCAAGGGTCAAGGCGTGGAAAAAGCGCTTCAGGGAAGGACGAGTGTCATTAGCCGATGATGCACGGTCTGGAGCACTACACTGAATCACCAATGACATCGTCCAGCCGGTGTATGCACTCTTAACCCAGGACCGCCAAGTGACAGTAAAAGCTATATCCGACGTGGTCGGCTTGAGCGTCGGAAGTGTTCACACAATTATGAAGGAACTTCTGCACATGCACAAAGTGTGTCCTCAATGGGTGCCCCAGAGACTACAGCCATACCAGGAAGCATGTTGAATGGCCCACTGCCTTGCTCATCTGCAGCGCTATTCTCAGGAAGGGAATGAATTCTTGGCATAAGTGGTGGCTGGAGATGAATCATGGTGTCAACACTTTGAACCAGAACCAAAACGACAAAGTCTCCAGTGGAAGCATCCAGGATCACCACCACCAAACAAAGCCATGGCCATCCACGCAACTGCAGGAAAGGTTATGCTGACGTTCTTCTTTGACCAAGATGGCTCCCTTCTGATTCACGTCTTGCAGCATCGGACAACAGGGAATGTTACTAGCAAACCTTGACCATCCTTCGCCAAGTGAACAAATCAAAACGACCAGGCAAGATCACCCCTGGGGTCAATCTGCTACACGACAATGCAGCCTCATATGGCCAACACAGTCGCGGCACTCCTGTAGAAATTCAAATGGGAGTTTCTGGGCCACCCTCCATACAGTTCAGAACTCTCTCCCTGTTACTAAGCCATTTTTGGTCCCCTTAAAAAGGCTCTGAGGGACAAACGATTCACCTCAGACACCGAGTTCCAGCTTTACGTGGGGAACTGGTTAACATCGCAGCCCCAGGAATTTTATGAGACAGCCTTTCACCGCCTTGTGTCACAGTAAGACAAGTGTCTCAACAGCCAGGGTCAATATTTTTAACATACAGGTACTGGTTTCTGTAATTATGCCTCCGACTCGTGTCTTTTTGAATGCTGCTTATAGTTTCATTTGACACTGTATAGCTATAGCAGAAAAACCCATAAAAGAAACCACAGGAATACCGAAGAGCGTGAAAAGCCCCAAAAAAGGAGGCTAAGAGTTTTACCTACTAATGCCAGATGAACCGGAAGTTTAAAAGACTTTTAGTATTAAGAAGTAAAATTACAGAGGGTATGAACGGCATAACACTGTGCTAGGCAGTACCAGGGCTTTAAGGATGGGATAAAAGAGATGCAGGAAACTATGGAACCATAACTATCGCAAATGTTCTCTCCAATATCGTAGAAACAGTAATTAAAGATTGAATGATAAACTTTATAAAAGAAGCACGGCATGGGTGCACGAAGGGAAGACGCACAAACCCTTTAAGGCGAAGTCCATAACAAACATAAATAGGGCTCTAGATGATTAGAGGATAGCATATACTTAACCGTTCCAAAGCTTCTGATAGAATCCTTCAGGAGTATCTGCATTGCAATGGCATAAGACGGAAAGCTGCAGATATTATAAAAACGTTTGTTGAACATAGGCTGCTGAGTGAAGGGAAGAAAATAAATCTGGGAATACTGAGAAAAAAATTATTTCCGTAATTAAAGGAGAGAATTACTAACTATTTTAGTTAATTACATTTTCAATAATAATGAAGGATATTTTGAAAAAAAAGAACAGCAGAAGGTGGACTCCGAATTTTTGCCCATTTTAGTTTAGAAGTAGGAGTGATTTAAAGAGTACTGTAGGTACTGCAGTATGCAGTGTTTGAATACGCTCGGTTCGACCTACACGACAGTATCGTTACTGAGAACAAATATGTTCGTTAATTGAATAATTGTACGCAATCTTCATATATTCATTCACCCAAGACATGTCCGTATTTTCATCTGTTAGGAGTTTCCTTTCGATGGGGATCTATATGCACATACAGAAAGTGAAATTTTATGCCACACATAACATATAGGCCTGTATCACCACTTTTCATGATTTGCCCGTACTTTTTACAAACGCTATCACATGTAAGGAGTAGCATAACGGAACCACCGAAATTTGTTGTAAAACAGCTAATGGCTAGCCCATGATGTCATTCCTTAAACTTTACTTTGGAACTGTGCTCCACTGTTCAGTGGAAAATGCTGTACATTTTTTTCATGAAGTCCTAGTGCCGATATCTAGCTCACTGTTTCTTTCGTTATCATGCAGGTGGTTGTGCTGCTTGAGGTTAAAATACGTACATCATGGTACGGTAACATTTTACCAGTCAGTGTACATTTGTACCACTTACAATTTTTGTTTTAAATTGCTGGTATTCCACTTGTAGAACTGCTTTGTTCTAAAAGTAAGAGAGGAAATAAAACACCAGTCATTTGAAACAAAATTAGTAAGTTGTACAAAGTTACTCGCATTCACTGTACCTTTTCTAACAGCAAGGCAAAAATTTCAGTATTTCTGTCCTTCGTCCTTATTCTTTTGTACAGACCATACACTTCTTATGAGACCTATTCATCGCGTTGGAATTACCTTCAACACGTCATATCGATTACAGTACCAGTGGTGGTACGTTCCTTGCACCAGCAAAGTCGTTATGTCAGCTATTGCTAATTGTGCAACAGTGTGTGGTAGGCACTACTTATTCCATGGGCGGTTTAATTTTCGTCACTTTTCCTTTCAGCAACTTGTCTGACAATAAAATACGCCAGACACACATCATACCGAAATACATCAACTACATTAAATTTTTCACATGCATTTCAGTTGCACTTACTCCGGGAACTGCACACTTGCAGACCCGTCTACTGAATAATATACTAAACAACCTTGTAAGGGTCACGTTACTCAAAAGCTCATGTTACACAAGCTACTTTCTGTTCAAAACTGATTACTCACGATAGATGCACGTCATGTGACTGAGTGTCAATACGCCATCAACCACGTTGGAAGTAGCTCAGCGGCATCAATCATCAAAGTACAATTGCACATGCGAGAAACAGATGCTTGAGTGGCGTCAGCTATCTAGGGATTTCCGTTATCGCCGAAACAACTGGTTTTCGATTACACCGTTTCCTCTTTCATCTACTGTTTCATTTGACTGTTAAAACCCCTCAAAATAGCCGGTTTCTGGAATAACAGATTTTCGTTTTTTTAATTGCTGTTACTCCGTTAATAAAAATAGACACCGAACAAAGTCTATTTAGTTCTACGACACCGTAAGAACTTTCGAATTATACATTTCAAGATACCTAGAATCAAAATTCCATATAAAATAGCTAGATAAAAGAAAACTTAGCCTGTACATGTACTCTTTACTGCTTTTCTCAGAAATTAACGTATACCTGAATACAACAAAAAACCACAGGTAGACTTATACTGCTTCTAATTTGTTGAAACTGTGCTAGATAACCATATTGTAATCGAGAACCACACAATTATTTGTGACTTACGAATAGACAGTGCTAAAGGATGAAAACTGAGGCTGGAGAACTTTATTTTTGTGTTGTTATTCGTTTCTTGAAGACAAATTTCGAATCAAAAACCCTTTTCGTAGTAAAACATATTTGTTTACATTTTAAAAGGAATTAAAACACAGTTGATTTTCTTGTGACAACACTAAAAATGTCCTGTCGAAGCTGCAAGTAAACACCTTAGATACCACACAAAATAGAACATTTACCAGGAACAATTATCTGACGGTAGTTAAAATTTCAGTAATGAACTAATTCGTTCACCAATACTTATTGCCCAATCTGTTCATAAATACTTGTTTTTTAATGTGTTGACTTCTTTCATCAGAATCGGTATCATGCTGAGATAATACCAGTTATTCAGAGGTCACAACACTTTGTGTCAACAATAAATGTGTTTGGGTTGCAAATGACAAGCCTGGCATCTACTCTGCTCTCAAAAATAGAAAGGAGTACTGCCTTAGTAGTAAAGAACGTTACTGTCTCAGTAATAGTACCAATTCTTACATGAAATGTTTGGTACTCATATCCAAGATGTGACGTTTTTAAAATAGCACTTATTACTTTTCGCATTTTCTAAATAACTCAGTATTTCAAAGTAATGGATGTTTTAGAAATAAAAATTACTAGCCTGCAAAAAAAATTTTCCTTAAAAACCGAAAGATTTAGCACCACTGACTCCTATGACAACTTGACTCATCAGTTTTTTAAGCAGCTATAACCAAGAACAAACAAGTACCGAAGAGGACAAATTATTAGGAACTAAAATTCCAGTATTGATTTGAACTAGTCGGTTTTCCTACTTCTGTCGCCAAACCTGGAAGTTAACGTATTCTTTCCACCATGACTCGTTTTATTATGCCGGTAACGTTTTCTGTCTACTTTTAATCTTGATTTTATGGTTTGCTTTGTTTTTGTGACATATTTCAAAGACTGCATGACGATCTAGTATTTTCTTCTACTAATGTTTTCCCTGGAGAGAGACCAAATATCTGACAGCAAAGAGTTATTTAGATTTTACTGTACCAGTAAACAGAAAATGCTTACACTCTGCATAAATAAGAATGTAAATGGATAAATTTGTTTTAATGAAAAATATTTCAGCAGTGAAATGGTTAGACTTAATGAATGAGAAAAAAATAATTTTCAGTGTAGTAGTGGAAGTAGTTTTATTCATCTGTAGATCACATTTACGAGGAAATTGTGCATGTTCTGGTATTACAACTTAATAACAGCAGAAATAAAGTAATTCACATGTACAGACATTTCCATACTTACAGATTTAGTTGGCAAGGATAGGACAGGTAGTCGGTCATGGTCTTACAGTAGGAAGCATCTCTGCCTGAAGTAATTTAGGGAAAAAATGGCTAGCTCAAATCAGAATGTCTGGATGAGGATTAGAGCCTCCACCCTCCAAAATACAAAGCCACTTCATTCAAAACAGAGTTATCTCATTCGGTTTATCCTTAATGCACAATACTGTTTAATCAGTAAGTTATTTAATAATGTAAAACGCTATTGCTACACTGTTCATTAATTTCTGCGTGCCTTACATACACATTGTTTCAAATCACTTCACACACTACTATCTGACATCAGGACCTTTTCTTGTACTGCAATTTCCATTTACTGGGCTGAAACCTTATTTTCTATAGTGAGTGACACATTGATCACAATACTGTAAGACGCTTAAAAATGTTATTAGGAAGGCAAAGAGTGTGTGGTATGTATATAGAATAGGTAATGCATAGGATAAAATTAAACCATATGGTCAGTTGTGAAGGAAGTGTCTAGTCAACAGTACAAGGTCGACGTTACAAAGTCAGTTCATAGCAAAAATATTTCTGTTACAGATAAATCAGACATATGTACAGTATTTAACAATCATTTTCTGAGCGTTGCTGGTTAATTAACTAAAAATTTATTTTTAAAGATAATCCTATAACTCTCTTGGCAAATGCCTTTCCGAAATTGATGTCTGAAATACTTCTTTGTGACATGGACAAGAGGGAGATTGAGTCAATAATTAAACCACTGGAGACTAAAGACTCTCATGGATATGATGGAGGGCCTAGCAGAATAGTAAAGTACTGTGCAGCACATGTTAGCCCTGTATTTAGCCATATTTATAACTTTTCCTTTAGGAATGATCATTTTCTTGACCGATTAAAGTACTCAGTAATAAAACCGCTTTATAAAAAGGGAGAAAGGGACAGTGTAGACAATATTAGACCTATTTGTATGCAAACAGTCTTTGCTAAAGTTGTGATTCTTGAGTTTCTCCCGGCGTATTTGATAATCAAAATATCCACGGGTGTACTGCCGGTCTATAGTGTCCAACGGGCACAATATTTCGGCGATCAAACATGTCGCCATCATCAGGTGAACTGACGGACTGAGCTCCTGTGAACGTGCCGGCACGGAGATCCGTACGCTATGGCTGCTCAGGGGGAACTGGGTTCGGTCGCGGCGGCGGCCGATTTAAATACCCTCCGCCCGCGGCGCGCTCCCTCCGCCGTCCGCGCCCCGCGCCACGGTCTCGCGGTGGAACAGATTGCGACGGCGTCTGAGATGACGTCGGTGTGATGGCTCTGTCCGCCGTGGTCGTCACAACTATGCGTTTGCTCGATTTACTCTTGATTAACCCAATCGCTGGTTCCCAAGCCTTGCTAAGATTATAGCCACAGTCACGGTTTATGAGGTCGTCATTGGTGCGAATTTCGATGGCCTCTCTAACAACGCTGTCCCAGTATCTCGACGTCTGTACCAGAATCCTCGTGCGGTCATACTCCATAGCGTGATTTTCCGACAAACAATGTTCAGCGACCGCCGACTTGCTCGGATACATTAGTCGAGTGTGCCTCTGGTGTTCACGGCATCGATCCTCGACAGTACGCATCGTCTGACCAATATACGACTTGCCACATTGACACGGAATCTGGTACACGCCAGCCTTCCTCAAACCGAGGTCATCTTTGGCGCTCCCCACCAGTGCACGAGTTTTATTCGGAGGACAAAACACAGTTCTGACACGGTGTTTCTTCAGAATGCGGGCGATTTTCCCCGAGAGTGCGCCTGTGTATGGAATAAATGCAGTGCCTACCTCCTCCCTCGTGACTTCATCCATATCAACAGGTTGTGCTGCAGTGGTTGGGCGGAGAACACGTTGGATCTGCCACTCTGAGTACCCATTTTTTCGAAACATAGTTCTCAGATGTTCCAATTCCTGGGGTAGACTCTCTGTGTCAGAGATAGTGCGCGCCCTATGTACTAGAGTTTTAAGTACCCCATTCCTCTGTGAAGGGTGGTGGCAGCTGTCTGCGTGCAAATACAGATCAGTGTGTGTTGTCTTTCGATACACCCCATGACCTAGGGTGCCGTCAGCCCTTCTCCTGACCAAGACGTCAAGGAAAGGTAATTTACCCTCCTTTTCAGTCTCCATAGTGAATCTGTCTCGCGTGTGTATGGAGTTTAGATGTGTAAGGAAGTCAAGTAGTTTATCCATACCATGTGGCCAGATGACGAACGTGTCGTCCACGTAACGGAAAAAGCAAGTAGGTTTCCATTCGGATGACGACAGGGCTTCCTCCTCGAAGTTCTCCATGTACAAATTCGCCACCACCGGTGAGAGTGGGCTACCCATGGCGACTCCCTCCGTTTGTTCGTAGTATTCTCCATTAAAAAGAAAATACGTGGAAGTCAAGACATGCCTAAAAAGTTCAGTGGTATTCTCGTCAAACCTCTGACCAATCAACCCTAGCGACTCTCGCAGGGGTACCCTCGTAAACAAGGAAACGACGTCAAAACTCACCATGATATCTGACTCATCCAACCTGAAGCTATCAAGGCGTTTAACAAAATCCACGGAATTACGGATGTGATGAGGGCATTTACCCACATAAGGACTTAATATTCCCGTAAGGTATTTGGCCAACAAATATGTAGGTGCCCTGATGTTGCTGACAGTGGGGCGTAATGGTACCCCCTCTTTGTGAACCTTCGGGAGTCCATATAGTCTAGGCGGTACCGGACCTTGGGGTAACAATTTCTTAGCGTCACCCTCCGGTAAATCTGCGTCCTTGAGAAGAACCCTCGTCTTGTTCTCCACCTTCTTTGTAGGGTCAACGCTGATCTTCCGGTAGGAATCGTCATTTAGCAGGCTCTGCATCTTATCAGTGTAGTCCTTATGGGAGACAACAACTGTAGCATTGCCTTTGTCAGCCGGTAAGACAACAATTTCAGAGCGTTCCCTCAGATCACGAATGGCCGCCCTCTCTTTACTGCTGATATTTGACTTCATCGGCTTGGATTTCGTCAACGCACGACAAGTTTCACGACGTATTTCCTCGGCTGATTCTGGCGGAAGTCGAGCTGCAACCTGTTCAACAGCACTAACAATTTCTGCGACCGGAGTGAACTTGGGGGTGGGAGCGAAGTTGAGACCTTTCTGCAAAACCGAGACCGCATCATCACTCAACACCATGCCACTCAAATTGATGACAGTCTTGCACGGAACCTGCAGAGATGGTTTGTCAAGGAGACGTGAGAACTTAGCTGTTTGACGTCCCGTAGCCTTCTTATGAGCGGAATCAGCTGACACCCAGGTGACACCATCAATCCAACCCCAAGAAAAAGAAGTGAACTTAGTAGCCAGTTGCAAATGTAACTTGAGTAATTCCTGTGAGATAAACTCAAGGCTCCGGCGGGTGAATTGCACTCTCTCACGTACCAATGCGAGGCTGGCTCGTTTCTTGATTCTCTTAGCTGCTGCAGAATCGATGTGATGCATAACCTTTTGCTAAGACGAGGGTTCTTCTCAAGGACGCAGATTTACCTGAGGGTGACGCTATGAAATTGTTACCCCAAGGTCCGGTACCGCCTAGACTATATGGACTCCCGAAGGTTCACAAAGAGGGGGTACCATTACGCCCCATTGTCAGCAACATCAGGGCACCTACATATTTGTTGGCCAAATACCTGACGGGAATATTAAGTCCTTATGTGGGTAAATGCCCTCATCACATCCGTAATTCCGTGGATTTTGTTAAACGCCTTGATAGCTTCAGGTTGGATGAGTCAGATATCATGGTGAGTTTTGACGTCGTTTCCTTGTTTACGAGGGTACCCCTGCGAGAGTCGCTAGAGTTGATTGCTCAGAGGTTTGACGAGAATACCACTGAACTTTTTAGGCATGTCTTGACTTCCACGTATTTTCTTTTTAATGGAGAATACTACGAACAAACGGAGGGAGTCGCCATGGGTAGCCCACTCTCACCGGTGGTGGCGAATTTGTACATGGAGAACTTCGAGGAGGAAGCCCTGTCGTCATCCGAATGGAAACCTACTTGCTTTTTCCGTTACGTGGACGACACGTTCGTCATCTGGCCACATGGTATGGATAAACTACTTGACTTCCTTACACATCTAAACTCCATACACCCCAACATCAAATTCACTATGGAGACTGAAAAGGAGGGTAAATTACCTTTCCTTGACGTCTTGGTCAGGAGAAGGGCTGACGGCACCCTAGGTCATGGGGTGTATCGAAAGACAACACACACTGATCTGTATTTGCACGCAGACAGCTGCCACCACCCTTCACAGAGGAATGGGGTACTTAAAACTCTAGTACATAGGGCGCGCACTATCTCTGACACAGAGAGTCTACCCCAGGAATTGGAACATCTGAGAACTGTGTTTCGAAAAAATGAGTACTCAGAGTGGCAGATCCAACGTGTTCTCCGCCCAACCACTGCAGCACAACCTGTTGATATGGATGAAGTCACGAGGGAGGAGGTAGGCACTGCATTTATTCCATACACAGGCGCACTCTCGGGGAAAATCGCCCGCATTCTGAAGAAACACCGTGTCAGAACTGTGTTTTGTCCTCCGAATAAAACTCGTGCACTGGTGGGGAGCGCCAAAGATGACCTCGGTTTGAGGAAGGCTGGCGTGTACCAGATTCCGTGTCAATGTGGCAAGTCGTATATTGGTCAGACGATGCGTACTGTCGAGGATCGATGCCGTGAACACCAGAGGCACACTCGACTAATGTATCCGAGCAAGTCGGCGGTCGCTGAACATTGTTTGTCGGAAAATCACGCTATGGAGTATGACCGCACGAGGATTCTGGTACAGACGTCGAGATACTGGGACAGCGTTGTTAGAGAGGCCATCGAAATTCGCACCAATGACGACCTCATAAACCGTGACTGTGGCTATAATCTTAGCAAGGCTTGGGAACCAGCGATTGGGTTAATCAAGAGTAAATCGAGCAAACGCATAGTTGTGACGACCACGGCGGACAGAGCCATCACACCGACGTCATCTCAGACGCCGTCGCAAACTGTTCCACCGCGTGACCGTGGCGCGGGGCGCGGACGGCGGAGGGAGGGCGCCGCGGGCGAAGGGTATTTAAATCGGCCGCCGCCGCGACCGAACCCAGTTCCCCCTGAGCAGCCATAGCGTACGGATCTCCGTGCCGGCACGTTCACAGGAGCTCAGTCCGTCAGTTCACCTGATGATGGCGACATGTTTGATCGCCGAAATATTGTGCCCGTTGGACACTATAGACCGGCAGTACACCCGTGGATATTTTGATTTGCTAAAGTTATTGAAAAGACGGTGTATGTTAGGGTAATTGATCATTTTATGCTCCCCGATTTAGAACGCTAGGCATATTTTTTTAATTTAACTAAAGCATTTGATTGTGTTGATCATAAAATAGTTGGACCATTATGGAATATGGGGAGTAGCTCACAATTGGTTCACCTCTTACTTAAGCAACAGACAGCAGAAGATCATTATTCACAGTGTTGAGAATGGCTGTGATGTGAGGTCTGAGTGGGGTACAGTGATATGGGGGGGGAGAGGTGCCACAGGGATCGGTGTTGGGGCCACTCCTGTTCCTTCTTTATATAAATGATATGTCCTCTAGTATTACGAGTAACTCTAAAATGTTTATGTTTCCTGATGACACTAGACTGGTAGTAAAGGATGTTGTGTGCAACATTGGCTCAGTTTCAGATAGTGCAGTTTGTAATGATACATGTTGAATGTTACTTAACTTAAGTTTCTTCTGCCTCGTCCATTGATGAATGAATGCGAAATTTTCACGCTTTTCAAAATTTATTCAAATTAATTGACATCCAAACTGCACACTCACCAAATAAACAAAACACAGGCAAACTTCACTGATCTCTTTGACTTCCAAAAGTTACTTCAAACCGGACTTCTCACAGCATCATTACTTCACTTTATATAGAATTTTAACAATAACTTCCAAAATAGAGCATTATTAATCTTGTACAATTTTGGTGTTACAATTAAAATTTACAAAACGTAAAGAAACTGATGTTACAGCCGAATAAGGTATAAAATACAATATTCAATAAAAATATTTTATAGTAATGTTTTTAGTTTTCCATAATAACATCATTCTGAACTTAAATTAAAATAATGTCTCACTTATCATTTTAGTTAGGTAATTAATTACAGTTTGGATTTTGTTACTAATATTCAATGGTAGCACAGAGCTCGTGTTTTATCTGATTACATACATAAAATGCCCACATAAGGCCTCAAATTTTGGAAAATGGAAAATGATGAGATGTAAACAATTGGAGAGTTACTTAGAAATGTAATTACAAAGAATGTTAATTATGGAGGAAGACATTAAAATAAATAACAAATCAAAATACATCGCTTGGTAATAACTTTTAAGATGTTTCTCAAGATAGTGTGGTCTTCTGTTACTGGATTACCATTTTGTTAGTTAGAAGCATTGAATTTTCATGCTAAAATCTCTGCAGTCTCTAGCTTTATATATCTAAGAACATACTACTTAAATTTCTTGATTAGTTACTTAATTTAGCATATGTACATAATTTTATCAATGACAACAATCCACAGATAATTATGACCACGCACGTCCTTCCAGAACATTCCACATGCCTTCGCAATGAATATCACGTATTTTATTAAATAGGACCAAATGATAAATATAAAGACACACATACAAGGCCTTAGGAAGCACTGAATTGTTCGATAATTATCCGGATACATAACGAAAAAAGTGGTATCAGACACTTCATATGAATTTTGGGGAAGGCTGTAACATTGTAAGTTCATGACATAAGTTCATGGTTTGTAGAAAATAAAGTAACGCTGAATCACAGTAAGACTCAGTTTTTAGCGTCTCTAACACACACTTCAACAAAAACTGATGTTTTGATCTCACAGAATGGGCATATGATTAGTGAAATTGATCAGTTCAACTTACTAGGTGTTCAGATAGATAGTAAACTATCATGGAAAGCCAACATTCAGGATATTTTTCAAAGACTTAATGCTGCCATTTTTACTATTCGAGCAGTATTTGAAGTGAGAAATAGTTCAACACAACAATTAGTCTACTTCTCTTATTTTCATTTGGTTATGTCGTATGGTATTATATTTTGGGGTAACTCTTCACATTCTAAGCGGATATTTTTGGCTCAGTACTGGCGGTTCGGGTAGTAAGTGGTGTAAGTTCACGAACCTCTTCATGAACCTGTTTATGAGCCAAGTTATTTTGACATTGGCTATCAATACATACATTCCTTACAGTCATTTCTTATTAACAATATTAGCTTATTCCCAAGAATAAGCAGGTTTCACTCAGTTAATAGTTGGCAGAAATTAAACCTGCATTTGGATAGGAACTTTCTTAACACTTGTGCATAGAGGTGTGGAGTATTCTGCTGCATCTATTTTCAATAAGGTACCGCTCGAATTCAAAAATCTTAGCAGTAATCCACGCACTTTCAAATCAAAACTGAAGAGTTTCCTCATGGGTCACTCTTTCTATTCTGTTGAGAAGTTCCTTGAAAAATTAAGCTTATTTTTGTTGTATTGTTGATTGTATTTACGTAAATTTATGGCTTGTCTGTTTTGGGTCCATAAACATTTTATCTGTTATTACATTCATGTTGTAATTTCATTTATTGACAGGTTCCATGACCTATGTTTGTCAGTTTGATCCTACAGAACTTGACATGTAAATAAATAAATAAAGAGCTTAGTGGTCAGCACATCAGAATGCCAAGCGAGGAGGCTGATTTTGATACCTAGTAGGGTTCAGAAGTTTTCTCCAGTCAGGTATGGACTGTTGTGTTGCCTTCATCATCCTTTCATTCAAGTCAGCACGAAAGTTGCGAAAGTGCCATTAACTGAAAACGACTTCCACCAGGTGGCCAGTCTACCCAATGGGTAGCTGTAACCACATGCACATTTCTTTTCATCTGTATTACATACATAAACCTGCAGTGTATAGAATTGAATGCTTAACTGGCACTTTTTACATAAGTTTGTTTTCAGTAATGTCTTTAAACTTCTTTGGTACTTTATTGTAGTTTCTTTCCTTGTTAGAAAACACTGTTTCGAGTTTTATGTTTATTATTTTTTGGTGAAAGTAAATTCAGCCTAAATCTTCTTCCATGGTAATGGACAGAGCTTATTTTTTACATGTGCAATTGATTGGTATTAGTTCTCACAAAATGCAGTTAAAATACCCAGTGTTTTGAACAGACCTTTACAGTGAGCTAAACCATTATTTTTGATCATTATTCCTACAGGTAATTTACGCAGTCTGAAAATTGTGTACATATTTCGTGAATGCTGAAAAAGTAAAAAATGTTTTATCTTATTCATGCCACTTATGCAAAGAAAATTATACATAGAATATTATGTACTTTATTACTCACAATATATAAGTAATTGTTTTTTGTTAGGAAGATATCTACAATCATTTGTTTCTGTCGACACTTCAGCACTTGGCGAAAATGCGACACAGCATTATCGTAAACAAATTTGTAGCACATGTAGCAAATTCTTTATTGGGGTGATGTTTCAATATACGATGCAACCAACTCCCATGCTTTCAGAATTTTTCTTAATGCATCAGAAGATTGCCACTTTGCTGTTTGTGCCTCTTCCTCCTTCTCCTCCTCTGAGAAACTCCTCTCCACAACTTCCTGCTGTGAACACAATGCTACCCCATAAGCTCTCTGGTGGCCATTCCTTGGTTGTGGTCTTCCACAACCTCATCGATATCATTGTTATCCATTTCTACTCCGATACTCTTGGCCAAAGACACAATTTCATTGGCTACAGGTTCGACAGGCACTGACTCAAATGCCTCAGAGTCATATTCGACAATGCACTCTGGCCAAGCTTCTTCCAAGAAGAGGTGAGACTCCTCTTGGTAACCCCTTCCCACTCCTTTCCGATTATCTTGATGGAGGCAACTATGCTGAAGTGATATTCCCAAAACTCTCCGAGAGCGAGCAGCTTCAGTCAACTCAAAGCAATGCTCGAAGAGTGCTTCAGTGTAGTGCTTCCTAAAGTTAGAAATAACTTGCTGGTCCACAGGCACAGTAAAGGAGTAGTGTAGGGAGGCAGTAACTGGATCTTGAAGAATTGAAAGTCTTCAAGGAAGTGGTCTTGTAACCGTGGATAACAGCCACGAACGTTGTCCATAACAAACAGAAGATAGAGTGGCAAATTCATCTGAAGTAAATACCTTTTCAATATTTTTTCACTGAAGGACCAGACACTCTATTGGTCCAATCACAAAAAAAGATCATGTGTCGCCAAAGCCTTGCTGTATCCCTGTAATATTAAATGTTATGCACATATAAGACTACTCTCTCTCTCTCTCTCTCTCTCTCTCTCTCTCTCTCTCTCTCTCAGGTCAGAGATATCACTGTCAACCATTTTAAAAATTAAGCATGAAACACACAGATATGGGTAAGTATTCAAAACATATTGATCACTTGGGAAAACAAATTATCTCTCTCAATAAAAAAGCATAGAAAATAATGAGACCTCTGAAAAGGAATTAAAAGACAATTTAGTCTCATCTGCGTATAAAGTAACGAAGAAAATTTGCAACCTAGTTATTTTAGGAGGCTTATTTTCCAAACAGGAATATGATCAATTATAGTACAGATGCAGACAAAATGTATTCTTGTAGCATTACAGAATGTTCCTGCCGCTACCTTTTCTTTCTGCTTCACATACTTTCAAGTGCAATAGAAGAAGTTCACTTTTCTCACAGGGCATTGGAATTTTGTATTAAGCTAGAAAAGCATCCTAGAAAAAAATGGTGTTACATTAAGAACGCTCAGTGGAGTGAGATGCTATTAAAATTAAAACTAAAATTATCTCGAAATGGAACCAAAATGACTTTGACGCTAGGATTTGTAATATGTTATTACTAAGTGAAATAATGATGAATAATAACTTCTGTAATAAATATGATACACATATTTACAGAAATTAGCAGTAGGTATAAGTAAACAGATACACAAATATCGTAAATGTTTGTCTAAGGGTTAGGGCGAACATTTAAATATCGATATGTAATGTTTTATGTGGTTTAGAAACAAATGTCACACTACATTCAGAAGACAGCTACAGTACATGTGGGGCACATTTCCTTGAAACTATCCTCACAGATATTCCAACAAAATATGGGTCATTTTAAATGGAACAATGCTGCATTCATATCATATAGCTAGTTATCGACATCTGACATTATTTAGTAATGATAATTTAATGATGATTATGCAGAAGAGATGCTATCAAACAACTGTAAAACTGAACTGTGACTAATAACTGCACCTTTATTTTAATGTTATACACTTAAGAAAATGAAAAATCTTATTTGATACTGATGAGCTCTTCTTAAGGATTATTATTTTATTATTACGAAAATTGTAATGTCCCAATATCCTGACAACGAAATGAGAAAGCCCTTAGGTATGAAGTCCACCAAACTCTTTTTCTTGTCATTCAAATTTATGAACGCCTTTTTTATGAGTAATAATGTCCAGGAGGTTGACCCAGTGGACACAGTTGTGATAAGGTTGGCAGGAGAGCTTGTTGATTCCATTTTGTATATGCCTTTCGTATGGAACAAAGTATACCAGACATATTCCAGCATTTTTGGGAGTGCCTGCAGGATATTATTAATTCTTGTACCATTGTTTTCGCTGACAATCTTTGAGTCATCCTCAAGGTGACTTGCTTGCTGGATTTTTAAAGCACTTTACACTCCACAATGTAAAGTGTTTTAAAAATTTTGCACTTTGAGAAAGACCAAAAGGTTTCCAGCTGAAATACAAGAGTTAATAGTATGCAAGATGAACAAACAAAAAAGTTTGAATATTCGATCCACTGTGAAAATTTCAAGAACCATATACCAAAGAAAGACTGAACTGTAGGGAGAAGGTAATTAGCAGTGCTTCAGTGGGGTTATATATTGGCAAGCTCATAAATCTTAAATATTTTGTGCTAATACTGGGACAGTTTATGGAAAAAGGTGATAATTAGCACTTCTGCAGTAGTAAGTCATGTATGCAAGATATTTGCAGGTCAAAATATAGTGTTGCAAGAATTACTTTGTCTTACTTCAAGAATCCTTATCAAAGGTAGGCATTAAGTCATTTTTTGGTCTACTTAATTAATAAGAGATATGATGAATCTGCCAAATTTTTTTGTACCACACTCTCATTTGCACTGCACCTGACAAGGTAATCTGCAGACAATTTATTTCATTATTCATGCACAGGAATCCAGATTGTGTTAATGTAAATTGTGAGGAATAGTGCTTTTGGTTAAAAATATTGACAGGTAATAATAAAACGTTTTATGATCGTATTTTAAGTACCTATCACTTAATTTTTGAAAATCCCATCTAAGAACTGTAATTTACTGAGAGGAAAAGTAACGACAGTGAATTTAGTATTTCTGTGATTTATTAATATGTTGATTGTCATGAGGCCAACAATGGACACAGTGAAGGTTCATAAATGCTGCTGTATAGTGGCTGGCCATCATGTGCCCCACTCTCGTTTTTTATCATTTACAGTGCAGTACTGTGCAATAATTTGTATTTGTGAATTGAGTGACGATGGTACACTGGAAACTGGGTATAGCATCCTGTTCAACATTATGAACTTTTTTTTCAGTTCTACACAGCATCCAAACATTTACTTTACTACACAAAGTATAGCATATGACGTCCACAATACGCATGGCATGAAGCTGCTGTGTCCTTTGGCGGCCTTGTCGCATGTTACTGAAAGAAGGGTGGAGGCACACAAACTTGATGAATCGCTGTGTAACACTACTAAAATAAATTTCGAAATCCCTACTGACTATTATGAACTTCATCTTTACTTTTCAAACTGCATATAGTAATTTTAAAAAGGAAGTCATTTCAGATGTTGGCAGATGCATTCTGGTACAAAATGCTGTAATTACACTTAATAAAATATAAGTTCCTTATCTGTCATAGGCTGAATGAACGGACTTACATTCAAAATTCGTCACTTCAGGACATGGTCACCACTACCAGCAAGTAGTTTTATTTATTTTTTTTGGGGGGGGGGATGTTCCCAAGGTGATTTAGTTTCTGTTCGTGGCCCAGTAGGAAATGCTTTAATTTTGCTTTAGTGGGAAATATTAGTCATCAGAACGATAATTGCAGGTAATAGGTAAGTGATGTTCCTATTTTTCTGGATGCAACGACTACATTAGTTGCCCACTAAGCTCTCTGAAAGAAGCTCAATAACCTTTTTAATAATTATACAGCTCAAACACAGATAACACTTGCTCTAAAATACTGTTCAAAGCGTTAATACTATTGTTGTCATGAGAGAGTCCAAAGTTGTCGCAGTGAGTTTTCATAATGAGATCATATAACTATGATGATGTAACAGGGTTCTTTATGGTATATTATGAAGATAAAGAGGAGCTAAATGCATTGTTTAAGTATTTAGAGTATCATTATGGTTAGGTTATGATTGGGGATTAACCTTAGGTGTAACCTACCACTTCAGAGATATGGATGCGTTTTGCCCTCTACCTCTCTAACTGACAGATGGCAGCTGTGACTTTGGGCAATTATGTTATTGTCTTAGCATGTAAGAGTGTGGTTGTGGGCCTCATATTGTGCGTGAAGCATATTTGCAATGCAGGGTTATGAGCGTCTGTATTCATGTGTTTGGATATAACTGCTTGTTGGATGTAATAACGGCCCTGTCACGTGTAAGAGGAAGCAAGAGTTGACAGACAGTGTTCCTACTAAGTGGTATTATGGCCTTTGTAAATCTGTATACTGTAGTCAGTTTTAACGTCAAATGTATAAGAGGAGTAGTAATAGGTAACACACATGGACTAAAGAAGTAGAACTTGAATTAATTTTTGTAGGATATCTGTGACAATTTCCAGCTAATATGGACATCACATAATCAATGGCAAGATAAAATGTAGAATACTAAATGAGAAAGAATAGTAATTAATGAATCAATTGTTAACATTTTTTCTTTAGAAATATATGGGACACTGATTCAATATCAAATAATGTAATAAATACTGAAAATCACCATGTTTGTCACCTATAATGAGAAACAATCAAGATCCAGGCACAAACAAGTTCTAGCACACAGGAAAAATGTTACAATTAATGAAGAATGTAACAAGGGAAGTGTAGGTTACAGTCACTGAAATGACATGAAACATTATTACTCAAATGGAGTAATCATATTATGTATCACACATTATTAATTAATACCTTCATTACAACATATCATATTATTCAATTAAAATTACAGTTCTCTTACATATTCCCACATATTAATTCTCAGGTGCCATTTTTTAGCATTAGTCTTGTTGATAACTGTCTGTAAAGTAAACGGATGTCACATTTATAATCTTCTATACAAAATAGAATTGAGTATAAAATAATGAGAATTGTCATACTGAGCTACTGCAATTTTAGGCAAGTGAAGCACCAATTTATTTTTGTGTACAATGTACATATTGCCTTGTACTAGTGTTTTAGCTGTATGGGGCAAAAAAATTATCAGCAGAGGCTTAACCTCAATGTGTAGGCACACATTATTGGTGAACCACCTAGTGGTAGCAGACATCTTTCCACATCATCTCTCAGGAAAGGCACATCTCCACTACCTGACGAGACTCTTATCTCCCTGCTGGAAGATATGCCTTTGATGCTACAAAGGGTAATGTGGCTATTGCCTGCAGTTGCTCCACTTCTCTTCTACATTTCTCTTCTACGCCTCAGTGTCTATCCCAACTTTATTATGAGGCTGAACTGGTGCTGGTGGTTTGGTACCACTGCACCACTAAAACATTTGTGCAGATAGAAAATTCCCAGATTCCTAGTGTGTTCTCATGTGTTCTTTCAATCACAGAAACCTTCATTGTCAAAGATCTTTTATCTCCACCTTCAAGTTGGTGTACCTTCTTCCTTAGAAGCTTTTCCAGCCATATGTCCAACCACCTGTTTTTTCTTTGTCCTCTCAGGCATCATTTCCAGTATATGAAGGGCTTATTTCAATAGTAGTACAAGTCTATTTTTGTTCATTGTGAGATACAGAGTCCTAAAGTTAAATGAGTGCTGAAAAATCTGCAACTGAGATACCAGAAATATCAAAACATATTGCTTCTTGCTAGAGATGAACCTTTCTGTTTATTTGGATCATTAATTACAGAAGCATTACAGACAGAAAAGTGGAGGTAATGGAATTGTACCAATATTGAAATAAGCCTTTCATATGTTCTGACAGTTGCAACTGCATGGCCATGGTTTTAGTAGTATGGCAGTTATTTCTTGGCAGACTGAGATTGACTTGCAGTTATATTAGGGCAGTAGTTAATGTATCGAATTTTTTAGCGTCTAGTTTGTAATTTTTATGTTCTAGAATGAAATACAAATTTATATTTAGATGCAGTTTTATGAGTAAATTGTACAAATGATCTATGTAGCTTAAAGGTACGCCAATGAACCCTCTAACAGGCACTTAACTGTGAATGGGAGAGTTATCATGTAGATATATATGCATTTTAACTGTTGATATCTGTGGTTCACATGCATACAAGAACGTACTGGATCTCACATACAGTGTTGTCAATATATAATTCTACAAGCACATTTTCCTTCTGAAGAAGACAAATTTACATTTGTCAAAACTATGGTACAGGGATAATAAACCTTAATTCTGCAATGGGTTTGTTGTTGCTTTCCAATTCAACCAAATATTTATGGGTTCCTTTGCTCCATTCTGATATAGGATGAACTGCCATTGTTTAGCATATAATTAGGAAGAGTCAGTAACCAGAGCAGACAAATTTTAAAAAATAGTTCATTATATTTTCCATTGGTATGATCAGTGCAGTTTTAGAAACTATTGCTGTCTTTTCTTTTTTTCGAAAAAGGGATTCTACCAAGTCCATATACGTTATTTACACGAGTATTACGAAAAATACTTAACGATAAGCTTCGACAATGATAAATAAGTTTGTTGGTTCTGTGAAGCTAGTCTTGTTCTAATTTGTGCAATTAATTACAATGTACTGAGAGAAAAATGAACATCTTCCTTTAGCATTTGAAATTAAGTAAAAGAAAGAGAAAACATTCCTGTGCTGGTACCTGAATAAAATTTATCTGCACATGTACTTTAATAGCAGATTTTCTCCTACAGGAAAGATGTCTTCTGAAACCAGTAGCTTCTAAATTTCCCTCTATATTTTATATATGGCTGATGCTAAGTTACTTTTTAATTTTTTTAAATGTGTTAGTCTTTTCTATGCTTTTTATTCAGAGTGGTAGCTTGCTTCACCATATGATCAATGTGCTTCAAATATTTACTCGGTTTTGTGCGTTTCACATTCAATTTTGTGTATTACAGCCAGTGACAACTTACTCCTAAGAGAGAGCGCTAGAATCTGTACATTACATCAAATATTAGATAACATACTTCTATTAAATTAATAAGAAAATTCCAGAATCTTTTAGAAGTGAAAAGTTGAATAAATAGTATTAGGAATTGATGGCAAGGGACTCAATTGCTCTATACCTTATAAATCTGAACATCTATTCATTCCACCATGGTTCATTTGAATGACTGAGTGATTTATTCATCTGTAGAACAATATACATTATATGGATGTAGTAGCATGTTTGTACAATATTTCTTATTAAAATAAATATTTCTGTAACAGTATTTATACCTCCTATACTTAGTTCTACTTTTCTAATCATGTTATTAAGTGTTACATTGTACAATATTCATGAACATTAAATTACAGTCTATAATTATTTTAAATATTCATTTCCAGTGTAGTAGCTATTATTTAGTAAATATTTTTGTAGACTTTGGCTAAATGTGTGGGAATCATTTGCGTCTTTTATTTCTTGTAACAGTCTACTGCACAATTTTATTCCACAGTGTAATACACAATTTTGAGTTTTTGATTTGTTTCTCCTGTGTGGATGTAAACACTATCTGGATTTGGGTCTGTGGTCGTGTATTCTGCTGTTTGTGGTGTACAGATTAAGTTTTTTTATATGTATTATGTTGTGATGGATCTATTTACTCAGAGCTCAGGATTTATAGCTTTTCGAGTAATTCTTTAGAGTGTTCCCTGTTACAAATACGTGTTACTATTCGTACAGCTCTTTTCTGTATCTTGAAAACTGTCTGTATGTTCACAGAACTTATTAGCACTTATTCCCAAAGACATTATCCCATAACTGAGGACTGAATGCATATATCCAAAGTAGGCTACTTTGAGGCATGAAATGCTGTACACTGGTGCAAGGATTCGCAGGGCATGACATGTTGAGAATACCTGTAGCTTCTTTGCCAAAAATTCTCATACATTTTCTCCATTACAGTTGACAATCTACGTCCATCTCCAAGAATTTGGAATCAGTTACATAAGCTAATACATCAAGTTTACTTTCGATATAGTATTCTTGGTTTTTCATTTAGTCACAAGTTTATACAGTTTGTCTTTTTAACATTTAAATTTACTCTCTTGATTAAGACTGTTTGTGAACGTCTCTGAGAGCTTCATTGGATTTTTCTTCTAAGTGAGTTGAATTTTTGTCTCTAATCACCATGTTGCTATCATTAGCAAATTGTATCTTTTCTCCATACCTGACACCCTGTGGGAAATCATTTACATGTATAAAGAAGAGGATTGGACCCATTACACTTCCATGGGGGACACCAATATTAATATAGTTTGGATCTGATAAGCGATTTGCTACTAGTCTTTTATAAACATGTGAGATTTCAACTTTTTGCACCCAGTTTTCCAAGTATGGTTTAAGCTAATTCTGTGCCACACCCCTTATTCCTAAAACTTATAATTTGCGTAGTAAATTTCTGTGGTTAACTGTGTCGAATACTTTTGATACAGCCAAAAAAATTGCTGCTGGATTTTCGTCTTTACTAGTGCTTTGAGTACAACTTTAGTAAACTGTGCTGTAGCTGACTGTATTTCTTGTGGGCCTGAAACCAAATTGTTCATTGTATAGAAGGCCGTATTTGTTTAAGTACTTCATTAGTCTATTTTTCATTATAGTTTCTATTAATTGGAAACGCTTGATAATAAAGAAACTGGTCTGTGGTTTCCTACATTTTCTGAATCACCATTTCTTGGTACTGGTGTTACTTTCCCTTGTTTCAGGTATTCAGGAATACAGCAGGATCTGAAAGATTCATTAGTGTCTATTGTTAATATGATTTCATTGTTGTTTATACATTTGTTAAGGACACTGACTGACATTTCATTTAACCCTGTGAAATTTGTGTTGTTCAATCGGTGTATTACGTGTGCCACCTCTTTTTCTATTGTTGGAAAGAGCATCATTGTGTGTGGTGGCTGGTGGCTGCTCCTGGTGGTGTAGAACGTGTCTGGATAGCAATGCCACTGAAGTATTCATCTAAGAAAGTTTGCAAGTTCCTTTGGGTTACTGATTTGAACATTGACATTATTTTGGTCCAACATTTGTTGTCTCCAGTTTGATTATATTCCAATTGTTTCACTTTTGTTATCTGCCTTCAACAATGTTTCACTGTTCGCAAGTTTTTTTGTAGCTACCAAAACCTTACTATAAATTCTCCTGTAAGTTTTGTAAAATTCTGAAAAGCTGTGTCAGTCTGGTTATTTTTAATATACATGAAATACCTAAGAGTTTCAGATGACTTTTTGATACCTCTGGTCACTCATATACTTTTTTTGAAGTTCCAATGGAATGCAATGTTTTGTGAAATCCCCCTCAAATTATAGTTTAAATATTGTCATGTTCTTATCAAACATTTTGTTTACATTTTAAATGCGTACTCTTTCTGACACCTTAAATATTTCTTTTAATACTTGACAGGGGTGACCTGATAGGCCTAGATTTTGAACATGTAACCTGCAGTGCTTTCTTTCTATGTCTGTTGCCATGTGGTCTATTTTTGAGGAGGACTGTTTAGGCACATTAACTGGACAGTTTACACATCATGTTACGCCTCAGCTGCAGATGATATGTAATACTAATATCACCTAATTTCATTGTGTTGATATTTAATCCCCACATGTGAGACTGTCCATTTTTGACTAGATACCTCGTTCAAGCTCTGATTGAGTTATGAGTAAAAAATGTCCATATTACCACTAGGGGATGTATATAAAGAAAATACAATTAATTCTTTTTGATATTCTTTTTTATGGTCTTTCAGCCCCTTTAGTAAGCATGAAAGCATCACAGAGATGATCAAAGAACTCCAGTGGCAGATGCTGCAGGAGAGGTATTACGCATCACGATGTGGTTTGTTGCTGAAGTTCCGATAGCGTATGTTTCTAGAAGAGTCAATAGATATATTAATTTCTCCAACGTACATCTCACGAAAAGACGAACAAAAAATCAGAGAGATTCGGGCCCAGACGGAGGCTTACCACTAATTGTTCGTTCTTGCCGCGAACTATTCGCGACTGGAAGGGGAAAGTCACAGTGCGGAGTACAGAACTATTCATCATTACATTTGTCATCATCTAATCACATTTTCACTGAGCATAATAATTTTTTTGTAGCTACACTGACCTGTTTAAACGAGGTGATTTTGTTGGTTTGTTTTACGTACAAGGTTGTACGCTATGAATATTTTCTTACAAAAGTAATTCAACCAACTGAAGTGACTCAGTGGCTGAAGCACTCTACTCACGTTCAGAAGGGTGGGGTTTCCCTAAATCACTGCGTTTCATTTGAAAAGGCTAAAGTCAGTTTCTTTCCTCAACCTTATCCAATAGCACTTGAGGTCAGAATGGCATGAAATCGACCTCATCGGAATTTTAACCCCTAAATGTCTTTCAAATGAGTGTGATATTCTGACACCACCTTTGTAGTGTTCCAAACATTGACAGTGAAAGTGATGTCTTTCCTGTCGAAGCCACGTCAGCCGCACACTTACAATTTGTATGTCAATGTATTTACCTTCTCTTTGTTTCAATATACACTGGTGTCCAAAATTACACCAACAAACCGCCATTGCCCCGTGTTGTGTCTAAATGACGGTACAATCATACAAACTGTCAACAGACGTGTACAATCGTGTTCTGCGTGGAAGCTGGCATTTCTGTCAATGGACAACCACATTAACTATAACGTCAGTGCATCTCTTAAACGAGGTAGAAGTGGTGGCCGCTGAGGTATTCCATTGATGGCACGAAAAAACTTAGTTTGGTCGAACGTATACGGAATTTTGCTGATAATTCATATGTTTCACAAGACACTATATCAAACAAAGCGTATAGAGAGACAGAAATGAACACGTACAACAGCGCCCTTCTGATGCACAGTAAAAGATTGATGTATTCGTGTAGAACATGATAGGAAGTGTTTGTATAAGAGAGAGAGAGAGAGAGAGAGAAGTTTCTATAGCTACCTTTTTCGCATGCCTGCATGAGAAATAAAACGTAACACCAACTCCGAAAATCTCTTTCAAACACACAAATGCACACACTCCTGACAGGGTATGTTCGGTCACTTTAACGTGGCAGTCGTAAGGAGGGGATGTTTTAATGTATAGTTGTTTAAGATACCGGTGGAGATCGGGCCTGAACTACCATGTAACGACGCCACCAACCTCAGCTAACAATTGCGCTATAGCCGTTATCAAATCATTTATGTGCTCCGCTTTGCTTTGAGTTGTGCTTGCTGGTTGTTTCCTTTTCTTATTTTGAAATGAGTGCGGAGAGCAATCTGTCATAAGGTTCCAATATGACTCTCACAACACCAGATGGAATCAGCGATCCATATGTGCATTATTACATCGGCTCCTCCTTCCCTGGAGCACCGAACACGGACGTAGGCTGCCAGCCCTGTGAGAGACAGGCGTGACTTGTCCCCCCACTCCGCTCTTCTCCCCTCGACAGCCAGAAATCCTCGTTCGTTTTACGTTCGCGGCCGACTACCAGAAAAGTGTCTGCTGCAACATGAGTGTCAGTACGAGAAATAACAGAGCATGTACAAATTATTTGAAGTTGTAATCTAGATTATGCGAAGCAAATTTAATGAATATCAAAACTGGACATGATTGTCCTACTTCGTTCTTTGAATAAAAATATGGAATTTCAGTCTTTGATCGCTATTTTTTATTTTCAATATCGGGTTTCAGGCTAGCTGCCCATCGTCAGATCATATATTGCAGTTACAGAGTACCCTGTAAGTACAGAACTAATGGTTCGCTGTCACAACTTATTGCATTACTGGCCATTAAAATTGCTACACCAAGAAGAAATGCTGATGATACACGGGTATTCGTTGGACAAATATATTATACTGGAACTGACATGTGATTACATGTTCAAGCAATTTGGGTGCATAGATCCTGAGAAATCAGTACCGAAAACAACCACCTCTGGCCGTAATAAAGGCCTTGATACGCCTGGGCATTGAGTCAAACAGAGCTTGGATGGCGTGTACAGGTACAGCTGCCAATGCAGCTTCAACATGATACCACAGTTCATCAAGAGTAGTGACTATCGTATTGTGACGAGCCAGTTGCTCGGCCACCATTGACCAGACGTTTTCAGTTGGTGAGAGATCTGGCGAATGTGCTGGCCAGCGCAACAGTCGAACATTTTCTGTGTCCAGAAAGGCCCGTACAGGACCTGCAACATGCGGTCGTGCATTATTCAGCTGAAATGTAGGGTTTCGCAGGGATCGAATGAAGGGTAGAGCCACGGGTCGTAACACATCTGAAATGTAACGTCCACTTTTCAAAGTGCCGTCAATGCGAACAAGAGATGACCGAAACGTGTAACCAATGGCACCCCATACCATCACGCCGGGTGATACGCCAGTATGGCGATGACGAATACACACTTCCAATGTGCGTTCACCGCGATATCGCCAAACACGGATGCGACCATCATGATGCTGTAAACTGAACCTGGATTCATCCGAAAAAATGATGTTTTGCCATTCGTGCACCCAGGATCGACGTAGAGTACACCATCGCTGGCGCTCCTGTCTGTGATGCAGCGTCAAGGGTAACCGCAGCCATGGTCTCCGAGCTGACGGTCCATGCTGCTGCAAACGACGTCGAATTGTTCGTGCAGATGGTTGATGTCTTGCAAACGTCCCCATCTGTTGACTCAGGGATCGAGACGTGGCTGCACGATCCGTTACAGCCACGCAGATAAGATGCCTGTCATCTCGACTGGTAATGATACGAGGTTGTTGGGATCCAGCACGGCGTTCCGTGTTACCCTCCTGAACACACCGATTCCATATTCTGCTAACAGTCATTGGATCTCGACCAATGCCAGCAGCAATGTCGCGATACGATAAACCGCAATCGCGATAGTCTACAATCCGACCTTTATCAAAGTCGCAAACGCGATGGTACGCATTTCTCCTCCTTACACGAGGCATCACAACAACGTTTCACCAGGCAACGCCGGTCAACTGCTGTTTGTTTATGAGAAATCGGTTGGAAACTTCCCTCATGTCAGCACGTTATAGATGTCGCCACCGGCGCCAACCTTGTGCGAATGCTCTGAGAAGCTAATCATTTGCATATCACAGCATCTTGTTTCTGTCGGTTAAATTTCGCGTCTGTAGCGCGTCATGTTCGTGGTGTAGCAATTTTAATGGCCAGTAGTGTATGACAGCGAACCAATAGTTCTGTAGTGACTGGTTATTATATAACTGTAATATATGATCTGAAGATGGGATGCTAGCCTGAAACCGGTTACTGAAAATAAAAAAAATAACGATCAAACACTGAAATGCCATATTTTTATTTTTATTTAAATTTAATGACATTACCAACATTTAAAACTAAAAACTTTGTACTCACCAAAAGCAGCAACTCCATGACTTTGGGAAGACAGATTCAAAATAATTAGGAGGAACGATATTGTAAATCGATTTGTCGCTCCTTCTTGTTGGCAATAAATCTGTCATCTCAGATTTAAATGTTTAATTTTACACGCGAACGACTTTTCACAGGATAGCATCCCTAAGGCACTTAAGTCATTCTTCTTCCATGGTGTTTCGTAGGAACGTTTTAAATCTCTTTAGCATTGAAAAGCACCGCTCAGCCTCTGATGTTGAGATAGACTTCGTAATTAGCAGTTTAAAAACTTAAACAGTCTCGTCATCGAATGTGTCACGAAGTTCATCCTCTAGAATTAGCGGAAGAAATGCAACCGCTCTCAACTCAGGCCTATAATAGAAGTCTTGAAACTCACCCTTCAACTTTCTTTTTTCCAGAAATGTATATGTCTTTAATTTCAAGGTATTTGTCAGGAAAATCTGTGATGTACTTGTCAAACTGATTTACTTCAAATAAGTTGGCTGCAATGAGGTGTCCAGTGAACTGAAAACGTAATTTTATTTTAGAAAGGACGGCATCGCACACTTCCAAAGCATCTCTTTTTAATGCCCATCAAGATTCCGTGGCTTCTTGGCACGCATCGTTTCATCATTTTCGAAACTAATCCCGTTAAGGATGAAGTCAATGTCATGTCTGATGTTTTGCATTACCGTTTCAATGTTCTGGTTGTCTACTTCTGAAGCTGATTAAAAAGTACTTGTGCATGAGGCATTATCTTACAGAAAAATGATAGACGGGAAATGACTTCGTTATCTTGCAGTTTTTGTTTGTACGTAGGAAATAGTTTTATGCTCTCGCTTGTTTCAGTGACTTCCGTAACATCTTTTACTACTCGTGAATGGTAATTCTATCTCGTCACACAAACGGGACTAACTTTATCGAATAATGCTATGCAACACTCTTGATCTCTGTGGCGAGTTAGAAAAGAAAGAAGAATTACCTGAAAGGTGTGAAAAAAAGATGCGATCCTTGCGATTAACAGAGGCTGCCATTGACGTAAGGTTGAATTGATGCGCATAATAATGGATGTAGCTTGCATCTGGATTTTGGATTTAAGTTCTGAACTCCGTTCGACGTGCCACCTGTAGCGTTTGTGCCACCGTAAATCTGAACTATTAATTATGCTAGATCATCGCCAATTAATGGTTCAATTTCTTTCAGAATACTCTCAGCTATAGAATGAGCATCCTGACTTTCTGGATTAACATAGTTCCAAAATCTTTCGACAGGTTTTCCCTCAACAACATAACGCCAAACAATAACAAACTGAAATTCGCAAAACACATCTGTGCTTTCATCAGCGATTATTGCAACATAATCAGAACGTTTTATTTCTTTACGAACTTCATAATGGTACAATTCCAACGTGCATTGCAGTAGTTCGTCCTGGACAGTCTTAGAAATGCCTTTGAACACTGATGCTTGAATGAGATTAACTTGAAGATGTTTATCCAGTTCCGTGCTGAACTGAATCATCTCGCGAAAAACCACTTTATTTTGAGAGGTATCAGATTCATTGTGGCTTCTGAGAGCCAGTTCCAAAGCACCACAGAACCGAACACAGCTTATAATTAAATTCAATATACACTCCTGGAAATTGAAATGAGAACACCGTGAATTCATTGTCCCAGGAAGGGGAAACTTTATTGACACATTCCTGTGGACAGATACATCACATGATCACACTGACAGAACCACAGTCACATAGACACAGGCAACAGAGCATGCACAATGTCGGCACTAGTACAGTGTATATCCACCTTTCGCAGCAATGCAGGCTGCTATTCTCCCATGGAGACGATCGTAGAGATGCTGGATGTAGTCCTGTGGAACGGCTTGCCATGCCATTTCCACCTGGCGCCTCAGTTGGACCAGCGTTTGTGCTGGACGTGCAGACCGCGTGAGACGACGCATCATCCAGTCCCAAACATGCTCAATGGGGGACAGATCCGGAGATCTTGCTGGCCAGGGTAGTTGACTTACACCTTCTAGAGCACGTTGGGTGGCACGGGATACATGCGGACGTGCATTGTCCTGTTGGAACAGCAAGTTCCCTTGCCGGTCTAGGAATGGTAGAACGATGGGTTCGATGACGGTCTGGATGTACCGTGCACTATTCAGTGTCCCCTCGACGATCACCAGAGGTGTACAGCCAGTGTAGGAGATCGCTCCCCACACCATGATGCCGGGTGTTGGCCCTGTGTGCCTCGGTCGTATGCAGTCCTGATTGTGGCGCTCACCTGCACGGCGCCAAACACGCATACGAACATCATTGGCACCAAGGCAGAAGCGACTCTCATCGCTGAAGACGACACGTCTCCATTCGTCCCTCCATTCACGCCTGTCGCGACACCACTGGAGGCGGGCTGCACGATGTTGGGGCGTGAGCGGAAGACGGCCTAACGGTGTGCGGGACCGTAGCCCAGCTTCATGGAGACGGTTGCGAATGGTCCTCGCCGATACCCCAGGAGCAACAGTGTCCCTAATTTGCTGGGAAGTGGCGGTGCGGTCCCCTACGGCACTGCGTAGGATTCTACGGTCTTGGCGTGCATCCGTGCGTCGCTGCGGTCCGGTCCCAGGTCGACGGGCACGTGCCCCTTCCGCGGACCACTGGCGACAACATCGATGTACTGTGGAGACCTCACGCCCCACGTGTTGAGCAATTCGGCGGTACGTCCACCCGGCCTCCCGCATGCCCACTATACGCCCTCGCTCAAAGTCCGTCAACTGCACATACGGTTCACGTCCACGCTGCCGCGGCATGCTACCAGTGTTAAAGACTGCGATGGAGCTCCGTATGCCACGGCCAACTGGCTGACACTGTCGGCGGCGGTGCACAAATGCTGCGCAGCTAGCGCCATTCGACGGCCAACACCGCGGTTCCTGGTGTGTCCGCTGTGCCGTGCGTGTGATCATTGCTTGTACAGCCCTCTCGCAGTGTCCGGAGCAAGTATGGTGGGTCTGACACACCGGTGTCAATGTGTTCTTTTTTCCATTTCCAGGAGTGTATATCTATTCTTTGTCGCACGTTTGTTGTGGCTGTCAATTGTTTGTCTACATTGCTAATCTAATTTCTACTGAAAGTTTTGTCTAGAAATGAAAGGCTAAGCACGTTATTCATGTGTAGCTTTGATATTTCATAAACTTTCATTTTAGACCAACATAAGCCCAATATCAGTTATTACGGCATTACACCAATTGACATCTCCCCGTAAATAACACATAAGGAAAACAAAAAACAGCGTTGTTTTCTTCAAAACCAGAAATTCATTTCTTGTTTTGGCAAATTTCTAGATTGAACTTCAGGCATCGATTTTCTGTTTGCTGCGGCAGATACAGATTCGGGAGTGGCCAACATAGTGTTTTTTATCTGACAGTCCTGTCGCTAAATGACGTTTTCAATAACTCATTTACTTTTTTCATGTTTGCTATTTCACATTCAGATGAATTTTCCCTTACAGGTAACACTGTGCAGACAGCTTTATAAAAGTCAATTACCTGACCACACAATAACTACTACGTGTTTGTACAAACTGTGACTCAGTAACGTAATTAGTGTAAACAGAAGTACTACACTTTTGTTTGGAAAATATATGCTCAACCGTTAGTGAATAAGTTAGTTTTTTTGTTCAGTAGCAATAGTTCTGCTGTTGTGAAATATACCAATATTGAAATAATGCCCCTTAGTTTCAAAATCTAAGGGTATAATTATATTCAAATTACGTATAGCTATAACGATATTTAAGTGCATTATTTCTGTATTCGATTTAATTAAGCATTAATTAGCGTTTAGGAATGCATTAGCAGTAACTTGTAGAAAGATTGTAAAACTTGATTACAAGAAATCTGCGGCCCGGTGTATTATAACATGATCGCTTGATGGCAGATCGTGCTTCTACAGGTCCTACAGGTTACTGCTCTTTGGCGGAGAAAACTTGACGCTTTGAGCCAGACTATCTGTGGCTCTACCTGCGCAATATTAAGCGTGTATGAGGCAGACGGCGACAATCTGCAGTAGGCTCGAAGCTTCAGCAAACTACCGCGAGAGAGCGCACAGTGAAACGTGCTTCTTCAAATAAGAAAATACATACTCCGAAACAATGTTTTATGCTCAGTTCGCACAGATTCCTCTTCCTTACTTTTTATGCAAGTGGTGCCACACTACCGCGAGGTAGTGTTTGCCTGGCAGTCCCACATTCACATCGCTGTGTATATAGTCACAGGCGGTGCAGTATGGCACAAAAAAGATGCCTACCAGACTTTCTGCGGTGGAGGATCATAAAAAGAATGGAAGCTGGTATGTCGCAAACTGATGTAGCCCCAAGGCTCAATGTGAATCGTTCTGTTGTTTCTTGGATGTGGCGACAATTTATAGAGACTAAAACAGTATTTCGAAGACCAGGGTAGCGCCGACCACGTGTTAATATCAGAAAGAGGGGACCGTTATTTGGCCGTAAAGGCACGACTGTACCACCTAGTACCGCACAGCAACTGGAATCTGACCTCGCAGCATCCACTGGACGTGTTGTATCGAGACGGTGCACGGAAGGATTCGGCAGAGTAGCCTTCGTTGTCGGAGATCGGAGATCTTCTGTATGTCTACCACTGACGTGTCTTCACAGAAAGGGAAGTCTAGAGCGGAGCTGTCAAAATGTCACCTGGACGTTCGAAAAGTGGTCCAATGTTCTTTTTACGGATGAGTCCCGACTTGGTCTGGAGGCCGCATCTGGAGGGATCGTAGAACGCTATTTAGGAATCCAAACAATGTGGATGGAGACCGATAACGAGGTGGTCTGGGCAGGGATTATTGCTGCCAGAGGGGGCCCCACCCTATGTGAGCAAGCACATTAATCAGTTGTTGAAACGTGTTGCAATTACGTTAAGTTAGAAAAAACGAAGAACATTTTTGTCTATCGTTATGAGTGTTGTAGTTGTTTACATTCTGAATTTTTTGCATTGTTTCTAATTTACTATCAACTGTTTACATTTTTTGTGGAAAAAAATGCGCAATCTTGCAAAATTTCCGTCTGTTGTTTTAATTTTGGACATCAGAGTGTAAACACACTTTTGTTTCTATTTTCGTTTCATATGTTTAGGAGATTGTGACATCAACGCATATTTCTTCATATGGATTCGAGGCTTTTCTGACCCGCATGTCATGATCCTTATTGTGCTTAATACAGTAAGTATAAATAAAAGATATGAAAAGTAACTTAGCTGTACTCAATTAACGTAATGAAAGTGTTCAGTGTTGATTTGTGACTGACTGTGGTCAGAAGTAGACCAGTGGCACTGGATGAGCATAATAATGTATCTATTAGTACACAGTCAGAGAACAATCTCATATGTTCCCTACATTCAACAAACGGTGATACAAGAAGATTATGGAACAATATTAAAGAATTCAGTATTTCTATTTCAAACAATTTATGTATTTCCAGTCATAAAGTCGAGAATATTGAAAACTCTTCATCCAAAGGAAAACTACGAAAGATACATTAATTATGGAAATCAGAAAGTGTAGTTCAAACATTTAACACATCTTCACTGATTTGAGATTTAATAACTATCAGCTTTTATAAAATGAAAATAATTAATATTAGACGAGACTTCTGTCTTCCACATGGAATTTTGAAAGACCCCATAAGTCGCGAGCAACAAATATTTAAAATTAAAAGGGAAAAGTATTACAGCGATTGATTTTATATTACTGTTATTAAGAATAAATATATTGAGATGTGTGGAGTTTCTTTTCATTATTAAGACATACGATACAGTTAATGAGATACAGTCTGAATTAATTAGCATAAATCAACAAGCACACAACACCACAGCTTACGTGTAATATTTGTGGGCGCAGAAGCTGCTGAGGTAAAACTATGCAACGAAGACTCTTGATTTCTCCAGACCATTGATTACCCTTCCAGCTATTCAGAAGGTGTGCCTAAAAATGTGGCGAGCTGAAACCACGCAGAACTTATTCGGATGTTGCGGAAGAAAATGTAATTTCATTCGTCATACACATCATACACACATACAAGGAAGGAGGCAGGAGGTAATCAGCAAGGACTGGCTAAATGCAACTCACTGTGACACAATGTGACATCCCCATGGAAGCTGTCGATTTGCTGTTGAGGCTGTTTCTAGCCTCTATGGCTTTCCCCATCAGAGTATTTCGTATCCTCGCTTCTACTGAAGTATTGACAAACGATTTTACAATCAGACGAAAGATCCAACTAGTTTGCGGTATTCCTGAAACACAGACATCTGCATAACACTTTGCAACTGGATACCTTCTATGGGGAAGAAATGTCAGCAGTCAAAATATACGATGACTGTGCTTCATGTCTTAAAATCATGTAATTCGTTTGCTCTGATTACATAAGTAACATTTTAAGTGTGGTCTTTTAATCCAATAATTATATCGACAAGAGTGCCTCTGTATCCGAATGATCAGTTGCCCCACGGCAGGCTATCGGTATGGACGTCTTGTTTACGACTCCATCATACAGCTCGCGCATAGAGTTGTTTACATGATTCTGCCGCGTTAGTCCGCTATATTTTCTTCGAAAGAGAATTGGCTTATGCCCACAGAAAATGGAACTGAAGATCAGCGTTTGGACTGATTATTCTCAGCCAAAAGCACTTGAAATCGAACAGTGTATCAAAGATGAAGTGAAGATTGATTGTAACAATCCTGTTGGCAGCCGCCCATCTATAGTGAGCAATGTGGTGTACATGAAACCGATTAACGAAGTAGTATGTGACGGAATTCTTCATGCAACTAGAAGTGGTCTTAAATTTCGTCACTCTGATGGACACATTGGTGATGTAACTGTAGAACAGGTGGGACTTGGCCCGTGGATAATCCGTGTGTTTGAGCTCCCTATTGAAGTGCCTTCAGACGTGATGGTATCTACATTCAGCCCATATGGGAAGGTGATTTGCCGTACAATGGAAAAACGGGCTCAGTTTACTGCATATCCAGTTC
The DNA here is from genome assembly GCF_023897955.1 of Schistocerca gregaria. Classification (NCBI taxonomy): domain Eukaryota; kingdom Metazoa; phylum Arthropoda; class Insecta; order Orthoptera; family Acrididae; genus Schistocerca; species Schistocerca gregaria. Next base: position 853,003,538 of record NC_064920.1, read on the forward strand.
TCAGTTGAGTACGACAGATCCGCATAGAGCTAACCAAATATGTACTGTTCTACTTATATAATGGTGGATGGTGTGCTATTATTATTTACGATCACCAGCAAAAGATGTGCTTCGGATGTGACCAAGAAGGACACCTCCATTTCTGCTGCATGTAATGCAGAATCACAGAGTTGCTGCGACCTGGGGATGAATGGGCCATAACCACCCTGATTACGCTCCCACTGCTGTTTGTCAAGATTCTCCAAAACAACCTCTAACTGTGATCCGTGCAGGGTTCTACTAATAAACCAGTACCATATCCAGTAGTAGCTCAGGGTGTTGTGGATGGAATGATGGCTATGCCCTTGCCTCCTCCTACACCACCTGTCTTGTGCAGTGATGAGCAATTTTTGGTGCAGGGGATGGTTCTCGAATCTTTGGTTGTGCCTGACCATCAGGTTCCCTTGGCGTCCTCGGATACTGACGATCATGCGTCCAAGCAGCGGTCTCTGAACAGAGGTCGGAAATGACGGATCACCCTGTGTAACATGTACAAGACACAACCTCAAGATGATGATGATCACAACTACCAAAATGAATTTCTGATGGACGATTCCGTGGTGGAAGCACTGTCCTGCCCCTGTCTGAGGTGAAACCATCATTTCACACACCAGGCATCACGCCTATGGTCGTTGAACAGGAGCTGCGTCAGCATTAGTCTTCCACCACAGACATAACAACACCTTCAGACTCGACAGTCGCCCAATTGGACACACACCATCTAGGCACTTCTGCGTGGTCTGATGATGTAGAAGACGAAACACCTGTCATTGTGACAGCAGTGAATGTTGCTCCTCTCAGACATGACTACTAATCGACAGGGGTACTGGATGGTGGTGTGCCGGCTGCTGGGACAATACTCCTGTTCGCTGCTGCTCTTCTGTCTCAGTGGGCATCCCAGTGGTCATAATTCGCGACAAGCTTACAGGATTGGCTCTATCAATGTTAACTCCACTGGCACAGTTTTCTGTTCAAAGTCGATGGCGTCGGCCCTCGTTGTCGGCGTCTTGCAGGAAATTCGCCTAGAGACGTTTCCGACTATGTGTGTCTATATTTCTTATCTCACGCTATGTGCTGACAGTGGTAGTGGAGCGGCTACACTTTCAAAAGAAGGCATAGAGATAGACGAAGTGGCTGACCTACCCTGGCTAAGGGTATTGCTGTCACCCTCTATGGTATCCGAATCATCAATGTTTATGCTGCCTCAGGCTGGGCCAAGCGACAGGAATACTCACGATTTTATGCAGAAGAGGTCGCTCCTTTCCTTGTTGGCCGCTACAGCGATGTTATTCTTGGTGACGACTTCAGTTGTGTGTTATGGTTCAAATGGCTCTGAGCATATGGGACTTAACATCTGAGGTCATCAGTCCCCTAGACTTAGAACTACTGAAACCTAACTAACCTAACGAACCTCGGTCATGGATGTGTGTGATGTCAAAAAAATGGTTCAAATGGCTGTGAGCACTATGGGACTTAACAGTCCCCTAGAACTTAGAACAGTGCCTAGAACCACTCAGTCATTGCGGCCGGCCGGCCGTTGTCGCCGAGCGGTTCTAGGCGCCTCAGTCCGGAACCGCACATCCATGACCGAGGCAGGATTCGAACCTGCGATCGTAGCGGTGGCGCGGTTCCAGACTGTAGCACCTAGAACCGCTCGGCCACCCCGTCCGGCGTTGTGTGTTATCACAGGACTAACATCCAGATTTTACCAGGAACTCTAGCTGCAAGTGCATGAACTGAACCGCATGTGCATGGTGTTCGGTCTGGATACACATATCACCAGCCATTCAGCGACTCATCTTGACCGTGTATGTCTTTCCCAAAGACTTGTAACTGGCAGACTAAACACTGAGTTGTGGCCTATGGCCTTCTCAGACCATATCGCCTACATTAGGACTGTTTCCCTACCGCGGTAGAAAATGTGGTGTGATGGAGGCCCAAGGAAACTGAATACCAACCATCTCAATGATCTGGAATGCAGGCAGATCATAGAGAAGACGTGGAAGAACAGTGTGAGACACTTTCTAGCATATCCTTCAACACTCCAGCGATGGAGCGACTGCACTAAGCCTACTTTATTTCGTATAGTGATGAATTACCGTTGCAACAAAGTACTGTGACAACGACATACCATGGAATATTACTTTACAACTCTCCACGAACTCACAGGGCATGCCATGGCACAATAGTGCGTGCAAGATATCGAGATTGGTTTTGAGGAGAGCCCCTGTCCGTGCATCATATTATCCAAAAGACGCAGCGGTGTCTGAGAACGCTGGTCCATCTCCTCGACATAGCATATGGTCGCTGATTGACGTCACAGAATGATATCGGCAGTGCCTTTGTGGACCACTACAAACAATCCTAAATGGCAGAGGACCAGAACATCACAGTAATGAATGACGTCCTCTATTCATTGACAGGATCCTTGATAGGGCTGCTGTGGAGATTCTCACAGTGACGATGACAGCAGATAACATCACTTATATTCTTCATAACGGTGCAGGAAACAGAGTCGTAGATCCTGACGGCTTTTTGCTGGAGTTTTACTGTGCATTCCACGACATCACGCTTTCGCACTGGACTGCAGTGTATCAAGAACTGACGAACCCAAACCTTCCCTTCTCACCTGCACTCGTAGAAAGCCTGCTTATCTCAGTATCCAGTCCGTGCCAGAGGTCAGGAAGTTGGACCTTATCGGCCACTGACCGTGTTAAATTGTGACTTCAAGATTTTTACCCGGATTATTGCTGCCCGCCTTCGGCGAGTCCTCCCTAAAGTCATCTCTGTTAATCAAACGTTCTTTGGTGGCGGCAAAAAAATTCAGACAGCACTCGGCGATTATCGTGACGTCATAGCCCTGGCAGCGACATGCTCCATTCATGGTGTGTTAGTGACGGTGAACATAGACCACGCCTTTGATATAGTGAGTCATAACTTTCCAGAAAATGTGCTATGACGGATGGCTTCCTCCAGGCATTTATACGAGTACATAACGTCTTGCGACTCCTCTGAGGTGCCATATCGCGAGTGCTGGTCAATCGCCATGTGGTGGGTCCTGTTATTATCATGCAGTCAGTCCTCCAGGGATGTCCATTTCGATGCTTCTTCTTGCCATTGCCCTTTAGCCACTGTTACACGGTCTGCGGAGCTGGCTAACTGGAATTACAATGAGCGGCATGCTTCCAACTGCCATGTGTACACGGATGACCTGGTTTTCTTGGTTCTGTTAGGAGATGAAGTGCGAAAGGCAGTGGAATGAATCAACCAACATGGGACTGCTCTTGGAAGCCGCGTGAATCAGACGAAGTCTGGTCCTTTGTTCGTTGACAGAAGTCTTCCAGCAGGAAGTGTTAACCCATTGCCCTTACTGAACAAATTCAAATGTTTGGAAATCATCTTCACGTATAATATGCAGTGAATGGTCTATTTAAATGAGTTCTTCAAGTATCTGCATGGACACTTGTGGCAAGTCCCCGCAAGCAATAGAAATGATGCAACAGGTGGATTTTCTTAACACTCATCTGGCTTCAGGATTATCCAGTTGGGCACAGATTTTATCGATGCCAAAGGCAATAGTACGCATATCGTGGGCGGCGTTTGGCTGCTTTGTAAGTGCGGATCTTTTCATCAATGTCCGCTATGACACGCAAACTCTTCCTCTTCGCGATGGTGGCCTCAGTCCTTACAACATCCATGCAAGAATGGCTGCCCTTAATGTAAGTACAGTGGTTAAATCATGGACTCACCATCGAACTGAATTAATGAGAAGCTTGATTTGCAAACTGAACCCTCCCTCCTGAGTGGTGCCCTTTGCAGTAGCTCATATTTCTGTCTTCCTCTCACATGTCAGGACTTTTCCCATCGAATATGGTTATGTCCACACCGACTTGCCTTGAACTAGGAACCGTTTGGCATGTGATACTTATAACCTAATGATAGATCATACTACAGTCGCATGACCCAAAGCCTGGCGTTGCGTGCACCACGTCCTCCTCGACTCGAATGCTCGAGCTACCTGGTATCCGGTTGTTAAGGGGAAATACATGAGACAACTTCTTATAGATGACATTAACTTGACACATTTCTCGCTTTGCCACCACTGTCACACATCTGACATGGATGAACATTGACTGATATATGGATCTTATGCAGGGCAGCTGATTCAGAAAATACATGCCTTTCTTCTACATAAGGCTCCCATGCCATTCCACTGAAGTCACTTCTGTTCCCAGATGACACTTATTTCTCACTTACAAAGACCAATGAACAGGATAAAAGGTCTATCGATCTCTTATTTGTTTCATGAAGGCGACCAGAGTGTTCTCGATTTTCGAACATTCCTACAAGATCATTTACCTTTTCCAAGCACAATTTCATGTACTGTTTATTCTGCGCTAAATGTTTTGGTAGTGCTCTCTTGGTCCTTCCCCACCCCTCCTCACCTTGCTGCAGATGGGGTATTCCGCGTATGTGAAGATGATTTCATTGTATGGACTCAGAGGGTACTGGCAAACTGCTATCACATGTAAATTAAGTGATAGTAATTCAAAAGTACTTACGCTGATACCGTCTTCTTTCTTTTCTGCGTATTAGAAAATGAATCAAAATAGAATTGAGAGAAATTGTGTGTACTGGATAAAAGATTAATGCTATATCGGCAACCATTACATAAAGATGTATACATTTCAGACTGAATGACAACTTCCCAGAAAATGATAAACGTAAAACTCTTTTTATGCAGAGATTGTAGACAGTTGAAAGTATCGTCGGGACACAGTAATAAATTTACCCACTGAAAGAATTCTGAGCATATTATTTCTGAACCGTGACAAGTTTGTAGGTAAACGAATATTATCAATTAACTAAGAACTGTAGGGCGTTTCCCAGCACCTCACTTCATGCCAAACGTGGGGAAAAGCAATTGTCTAAAATTAATGAAATCCTGCCGTTCACTACTGGCACATTCCGGTAAAGACTGTGTAATATGGTCATAAGAGCACTTAATAATTTCAAGAGTACACTCACAAGAGAACTTTAACTAGGGGCAGCAATTTTCAGTTTGACTTATGGTCAGGAAACTGGGACACGACAGAGCAAACGTCACCTATATACACTCCTGGAAATGGAAAAAAGAACACATTGACACCGGTGTGTCAGACCCACCATACTTGCTCCGGACACTGTGAGAGGGCTGTACAAGCAATGATCACACACACGGCACAGCGGACACACCAGGAACCGCGGTGTTGGCCGTCGAATGGCGCTAGCTGCGCAACATTTGTGCACCGCCGCCGTCAGTGTCAGCCAGTTTGCCGTGGCATACGGAGCTCCATCGCAGTCTTTAACACTGGTAGCATGCCGCGACAGCGTGGACGTGAACCGTATGTGCAGTTGACGGACTTTGAGCCAGGGCGTATAGTGGGCATGCGGGAGGCCGGGTGGACGTACCGCCGAATTGCTCAACACGTGGGGCGTGAGGTCTCCACAGTACATCGATGTTGTCGCCAGTGGTCGGCGGAAGGTGCACGTGCCCGTCGACCTGGGACCGGACTGCAGCGACGCACGGATGCACGCCAAGACCGTAGGATCCTACGCAGTGCCGTAGGGGACCGCACCGCCACTTCCCAGCAAATTAGGGACACTGTTGCTCCTGGGGTATCGGCGAGGACCATTCGCAACCGTCTCCATGAAGCTGGGCTACAGTCCTGCACACCGTTAGGCCGTCTTCCGCTCACGCCCCAACATCGTGCAGCCCGCCTCCAGTGGTGTCGAGACAGGCGTGAATGGAGGGACGAATGGAGACGTGTCGTCTTCAGCGATGAGAGTCGCTTCTGCCTTGGTGCCAATGATGGTCGTATGCGTGTTTGGCGCCGTGCAGGTGAGCGCCACAATCAGGACTGCATACGACCGAAGCACACAGGGCCAACACCCGGCATCATGGTGTGGGGAGCGATCTCCTACACTGGCCGTACACCTCTGGTGATCGTCGAGGGGACACTGAATAGTGCACGGTACATCCAAACCGTCATCGAACCCATCGTTCTACCATTCCTAGACCGGCAAGGGAACTTGCTGTTCCAACAGGACAATGCACGTCCGCATGTATCCCGTGCCATCCAACGTGCTCTAGAAGGTGTAAGTCAACTACCCTGGCCAGCAAGATCTCCGGATCTGTCCCCCATTGAGCATGTTTGGGACTGGATGAAGTGTCGTCTCACGCGGTCTGCACGTCCAGCACGAACGCTGGTCCAACTGAGGCGCCAGGTGGAAATGGCATGGCAAGCCGTTCCACAGGACTACAACCATCATCTCTACGATCGTCTCCATGGGAGAATAGCAGCCTGCATTGCTGCGAAAGGTGGATATACACTGTACTAGTGCCGACATTGTGCATGCTCTGTTGCCTGTGTCTATGCGCCTGTGGTTCTGTCAGTGTGATCATGTGATGTATCTGACCACAGGAATGTGTCAATAAAGTTTCCCCTTCCTGGGACAATGAATTCACGGTGTTCTTATTTCAATTTCCAGGAGTGTATAACAATGTGTTGATAACGCAACTAATGAAGGAGGTTTTATTTTTATTAATCTGAAAGCTAAATTATGGTTTGATTTTTTTTCGGGAGATAATGAATAAATTACTCCTGTTCATCACCGTGTTTGAAACCCACGTGTTATATTTGTATCGCATTTACTTTTCGATTTTATATTCCTCTTATTTAGCCCGTGGTGCAGCTTTACAGCCATAATCCTCACTATGATGTTAATGTTTGACATCATACTGAGAACTGTGGTACTAAATCTCTGATTGCATTTGGAAATAATAACTCACGGCGCAACTGTCACTTAGATAATGATAAACTATCGTCGATTAAAACGCCAATAACTGTTACCACAAATTAAATAAAAGTAAGCAGTAATTGCAGAGGAAGAAAAACAAAGACAGATGCTGCAAATTGATGTTGAGAGAATGTGTTTGTGACTTAAAAAAGTGTTTATGGTTCAAGATATCATTGTTTGGACAGTGAGAAAGGCTCGTAACTTAATTACTGCATTATATAATTTTATTGTATATATTTCATATCATCATCAATCGTTTATTGACCACTAAACTATATTTATAAAATAATTTATATTACTACAATGAGAAAGTTCAACATCAAAATGTATTTGTTAATGCAAGAGACAGCAATAAGCAACCAGAGTAAAACAAAACAAAAAAAACTGTCGACCTGTGTTGTTGGGTTCATTTGAATTCGGTACTTTGCCATAATTTTGGGAATCGGATGAACTTCACTATACTAATTGAGCAGATTTTGATAAGTGTTCTCCCTGTAGATACAATGTTCTCATTCTTCTCGCAGGTTCAACGTAAGCTCTACGTCCAAAGTATGATGTATCTTATGGTGCTAAGGATACCGCAATGTGATTTCCTCTGCCTTTTGTATCGAAGGATATTTCAGATTCCTTCAGTAAGTTTTACTGAAATGCAGTGTTACGCCCTTTGTATATGTTGTGAAAGTTACTGCCATTTGGACGAATGCATGTTGCTTCAGGAAAGACTTGACGACTCTGAAATTGTATATAAATATTATTTCTTAGGTCGCTCAAAAAATTGCGTCTGGCATCAAGGTTTACGAAAGTCCATGATATTTTGACCCTCGTAATGACTTAGGTCAAAATCCGTTACGATAAGATTTAGCCTAACTTCATCTAAAATCACTGCTTCAGTTTTTCCCATTATTGGTCGTTGTGTATTTCTATTCGAATAATGTCGATCGTTAATTATTTTTCTATGTTTTATTTTAATATTTTGTGCAAGGTGTACGTAAGTTCCATGTATTTTTCTTAATAACGCTGTAGTTATTACTCTTTGCTCAGTCAATTGTTTCTTGTGCGAGCATGTTGTGTGTGAGTTCTATTAAAGTGTACTTCTTTAAAGATCACCTGTTACTTATCATAATAACCAGAATTTAGCAAGAAGTTATGGTCCCAGATACACGTAAGTAGAAAAATGAAAACCGAATCATTCGTCTGATAATACAAAGGAGCACACAAATAGGTCACTTGACGCACTGCATATCAGCAAATGATGCGATGCGACGTAACGTCAGGCGGCGAATTGGGGTCAGTTAATGAAAGGCGTGGAATTATTTCGTTAATCGTTAGTCAAACTGCAGTAAAAAAAGCCAGTTATGTGCTTTTTTGTCGCAGGTAATAGATTTTTGTCTGATATCAAAGCATTCTATTAAGTCGCAATTGGAACTTTTGTCAGGGGATCATCAAGCAAATATCAGTTATGTCTCTTGGTGATTTAAACTAGGCTTTACATTAAAGTCAAAGTATTTGTATTCAGTTGCAACCAGACAGGGAATTAAACCGACTGGAGGAGAAACTGATCAACATGTGAAGTCTTGGGATGAGAAGGAATTTGAGGTAAAAAATTTTATACGTTTAAATGTCAGCAGGGACATAATCGCGAAAACAGTAAATTGCAAGTCTGTCAGTCAGAAGCTTAAAAAATTATGAGCGGTTTAGGGTAAGAAGTCAGATTTAACAACTGCAGGTTTGCAGAAAAATATCTTCTGCTGCAAATACGACACTAGTAAGTCAGCTACTCAGATCCGTATGTAGATTCAAGAATGCCCGGAAGATTTGGGCTATGTAGAAGGCGAGACTGTGAAAGAAAGTTGGATTCTGTCCCGAAATCCTGGAAAGTTAACGCCGAAATTTTGTTACTTCTGTACTGCATGCGACAATGTAGCAGCGTGTGACAAAAATCTCGACGTATTATTTGAACGGTTGCTGCTGGAAGAAGATAGATTAAATGAGACACAGCCGTTAAACATGACCCACAAAAAAATGAACGCATTGTCAGAGGAAGTCAGTAGGAAAAGTCTCCCAACTCAATGTTTCAAAAGCGGCAATAACTAGCATGTAAAGAAACTGCAGAAATGAATCATGTGCGAAATTTATATGATATTGTATAGACAATTATCTACGGATCAACAGCAACCAAAAGGGACATTGTGTCACGGATTGTCCAAATACAACTTAAGACGGACATGAAAAAATGCGAAAAGCCCCACAGTAAAAAATCTGTGGTTTGAGACATAAAATAATAGTTACTGTTGGATTGTCTGTTGCAAATACAAATAGGGAACATTTGTTACCAAGATTGTGGCGCCACGTAATAGATGACATTAAGAAAGGCATGGTAACTAAGTAAGATTAAATCAGTGTACGAAAGTGTTGAGTGTTAATTCTTCCAAACTAGAAGGAACTGAAGTTGGAGAAGTCGAATTCAAGGCTTTCGATGGAGGACAATGGTACAATTGTCCTTGAGAATGTTTTAAATGTACCAAACATATGTTCAGATTATAAATGGAGACATGTCAGTTTTCCAAACTGCCGATGATCCGGGAACTGTAGTAATAGGCTGATGAGAACGACAGCTGTACAAAGTAGAAAGTTAGCACATCAGTCATAGAAGTACTGAAAAGAAATGGCATTGGTTATATTGATGACTGGAATGAATACTCACATGTTGGTTGAATCTATGATAAACATCACAAGTATCATCGGACAGATGTGAAGAGTGCTAAAAATACTCTGGATGTAATTAATGTTGACTTGTGTGAAATGAATCTCATATTATTAGTAGGAGCAACGTATTTTTTGTTGTTTAAAGATGGTTTTTTCCCATTTACGGACTGTTTATTTTCTGAAGCCGAAAGATGAAGCTGCTTCCAAAACAAAAACTTTCGTGAAATTGATAGAAATCAGTATGAGAAGAAAGTAAAATGCTTAAAGTCAGACAAAGGGTCCGAAATCAAGAATGCTTTCACTAAGAAGCTTGTAGATGAACTTGAAGTTTCCACATAAAGGCCAATACGTACACACCTCGGCAAAGCTGAAGAATTGAAAGAGAAATGCACACACTTGTGGAGCTAGCACGATCAGCAATACACGCATAAAACCTGAATGAGAATCTGAGCGATGCACAGATAAATAATGCAGTCTTTAAGCAAAATTAGACTGGAAATAGTTCAGTAAAAGGCAAAAGTCATGAAGAACTTTGTTTTAGACGAAAAATAGACTTGACATGTTTTGGATGTGACTATGATGTAACTGAGACCACTAAACGACGAAAGATTGAAAAGAAATCAAGGAAAAAGACCTTTGTTGGATATGATTTGAATTTAATCTTCTGCAGTATATACCTTCCGATTGAAATGACGTCATTGCCTTCGATAATGTCATATTTGACAAAGACAAAGAATAAACTACTCTAGTAAATACTTTCAAAGGAAACAATAAGTATGAAATCAAGTATGTAGACAAAAACCAGATATCTGTTGATTCAATCCTTTAAACATCGCTAAATAGTTATTTTTCATTACAAGCAGAATTTTTCAAGAAATAATATGCTTATAACATTCCAAGGAAGTTTTCATCGAATCTCTTAACAGTACGTCATCACAAGTCTTCAACAAAACTGCGAGTGTCGAATATAACTGTAAAATAATAGATTAAACGTTTTGTTAACAGCTCTGTAAAATAAATGCAGTAGACCCTACTTCCGCTAGCTCCTTTTTGGGACGCATGGAGAAAAATTCGGTTTCAAACCCAATACAGATTTACAGTGATGCAAAACTAAAAGGTACAGATAAAGTGGCTCATAGTGACTTTCGTTCTGAAATGTATTATTAGTTGTATGAAGACAAGAAGTTCGTTGGACGTACATGGATGAGCTAAGACATGAACATTTCCCACAGTAAGATGCTGAAGTTGCGCTAAGAAATGTATAGGAGAGGCTCAGAGACGAATGAGGATCATTCTACAGACGTCAGGGGGCCGTAAATGCGGAAATCTACTGATATAAGCAACACTAACAAAGGACAGATAGTTACGCACGGGCGCCTGGGAACGAGTAAACGGCGAAACTGTTCGACTATTCGTGTGCTACCATCTTGAGCCTATATAGAATGTAGCGAACTACGATTAGGTGAAACGTTGTTGGACGTCCACGCCTCATCACAAAACGTAGACGTCCCATTCTATGAAGCAGGACAGATGGGATCTGTGGCAGGTTTGACGACAGAGTACGATGTTGTTGCTAGCATAACCGTTTCAAAGCACAGAATTCAGTGCACGTTCGTGAACATGGGGCTCCACAGCAGGCAACCCCTAAGTGTTCCCAAGTTAAGAGAATTACACCATGAATTACAACTGCAGAGGTCACGATGTCGTCGAGATTGGACCGTCACACCGAGTAGATGGTTGAGTAAGGATATGTTATTTGTAGGCGACTGACTGCTTGAAACATGCACAGCGCAACAGAAGCACGTTGGTGAGAGTATTACTATCACTTGTGCTTCCATGGGACCTAGACAGTAATCGAAGGCATCAGGAAAGGTGTGGACTATGCGAACATTATTGAGAAGCATCTGCTACGCCGCATGGCTGATGTTTTCCCTGCAGGAGAAGGAATCTTCCAGTAGAATAACTTCCTATGTCACAAGTCTAGAATCGAGCTGCAGTTATTACAGGAGCATGATAGTGAATTCATGTTGGCGGTTTGGCTACCAAATTCGCCGGATCTAAGCCGTATGGAACACATCTGGGATGATACAAAGCACCAGATCCACGCCGAAGAACCACCGACCTATAATTTACGGGAAATAGTGAACTGTGTGGAGAAATCTGGTGCCACGCTTCCGGAAATCTGCAAAGGACTTGTCGAATCTACGTCACTGTCAAAATCTCTGCTGTAGACAAACGTTGCACTACATGCTGTTAACCTAGTGGTCATAATGTTTCCACTTATCAGTGTGTAATTATTTAGTGATGCTTCAGGACTTGCTAGTTTAGCCGAGAGTTCTAATGTGCTGGTTCCTGGATTCGGGTAGGCGCGCCGGCCCTGGATCGAATCCGCTTGACGGATTACTGGCGAAGGCTTGGATATGGTTTTTAGGCGGTTTTCCACATCCCACTAGGAGAATACCGGGCTGGTCCCCACGAGCCGCCTCAGTTACACGACTCGCAGACATCTGAACATGTTCGCACTATTCCATGGATTACACTAGACACAGACAGTTGGGGTACACTAATTCCATCCCAGGGGGCGACAGGAAGGGCATCCGGCCACCTCCTAAATTAACCTTGCCAAATCCGCCCCTAACCATGACGAACCTGCGAAACTGCGGGACAAAGGCAGAAGCAAAAGCTTCAGCTTTCAACGATTTATAAAAGGTAGACGTTGTAGAGTATACATACTGGAAGGAGAGAAACAGAATTCAGAATGTATACGACACGAATCACCAACTACACAGACTCCTAATAAGCTGTAAGATAAGAACTAGAAGTGGTTTGCTACATAATAGCACCAACGTCAAATATCTGATTTATGAGGTGTATACCTTCTTTCATGATTGCTGTAACAGAAAATAGTGAGCTTGACGATGGAATCAAAACAAATGAAATTAGAAATAAAGCCACAATTAATAAAAGTACACAATTCCTACCATTAAAAAAATAAGCCTAAAGGCCACAAATCAATTGAAACAGAACCAGAAAAACAATTTTTTCTGGTAATTATATGTGTGAATATATAGTCAAACGGTCTTTAATTTATATGAAGAAAATGGTACGACACCCCACTGAGGAATTCTGTAGTAAACGTAATCATTTCTCATGACCAATAACTGCCTGTTTACCAGTATTGGAAAACATAAGCAATAATGTACTTTACTTATACAAGACCACTGAATCTTAGATCTCAGGGAAAATAAATCAAAGAGTTACTTTCGTGAGACTAAATATCAATTCAAATACATAATCTAAGAAGTCACAAAGTTTAACATGTATAGGGAATCAAGTACAAGTAATTTTTTCAGAAATTTTGGAGAAGTACCGCATCTCTTAACAATTACCAACAAATTTAGATTTGATAAACAGTTACATTGATTTCTGGTATTATTTGTTTTGTTTCTCTTTGCTGTATATACTAATTTATTCGCGACCGTAACGTTTTACATTCAGTGACAAGAACATTGCAACAAATATACTGACGACGAACACGGTTACCTTTCAGCAGTGTGCAGCATCCTCTTTGCTTTCCTTTCGCTGTGCACATTACGTTTGCCTCATTGTAGTTTTAATATTCATTCAGCTCAGTTCCCAGTAATTATCCTCAATTCCTAGGAGGCTAGTTCCTAACAGCATTAATAGTTCTGAGCAAAGCAGGTCTCACAAAAGTACATAATTCACAGTTTTAATCCACACAATACGTCACACTAAGACCTTAAGAAACTAGCAGAGACGCAGTACGTCTGCTCTCCAAATCCTGTGAATAAGGCAATTCAAGATGTTCATTGTCTTCACAGTCCATACGTACTGGTTCCTAGAGTGCTACGACCACGAAAGTTCTGAATCAAATACGTATGAGACCCAGAAACTTAAATGAGTTTTTAAAAACGTAAATAAGGTCCTTTTTTTTTGAAGTGCACAAAACTCAAAAATGCGACAAGTGAAGTTAAAATCAACAAATATACTCACACACACACACACACACACTTATCAATATAGAATTTAAAGCTTTTTCCTGCAACCCAACTTCCAAACTGTAACTGTGAGCTGCACCGCCGAATAGTTGCTGTTTAGAACATGTCCTCTGACAAGGAGCGTTGTACAGGAGTCCATAGTGTACTTTTGATACTACTTGTTGCTATGTCAAAGATGATAACACTAAAAACATCTTCTCTAGGGACACTGTTCTCCTGATTAAAACTACCACAAGGTCATCAGCAACTGCGTATCTGAAGAAGAGTTGTGCCACGAAGGACAAAATCAGTATAGGTATATGGTCACGAAAGATCTGTTGGTAGAGCTGTCCTAAAACACTGTGCCTCAAAAAGTACTCTGCACCTTGTCATTGTCAAAACGTCTTCTCTTTCAATGCTGTCCAAGTAGAAACTTGTATACCCTTCCCCTGCACGTTTGGTTTATCGGCAGAGCACTGACAGTTCACAATGAGAGCTGTCTCTTTCGACTGAAATTCTCCTAATGGCTCCCCGTACTTGTGTATAACATGTGGATCTGCTGGTAGTGTAGCATATCGACCGTATTCAGTCAAAAAGTAAGCCAGAGAGGAAATGTATTGCAACAGCGGCCGCCACACGCAGCCAAGGGCGTTACGTGTTGCGAAGCAATACACAACCGACAGGTGTTGCGCAGCAGAGCAAGCTGGGCATGATACAACAACAGCTAATGCTGCAGTACAGTAGCGGAAATACGGAAGCCTTTTCTCACATGACACCACAGAAGTGTTTAGAGGACACGCCTTAAGTCCTAAACGAACATAGTTTGGTGGGTATCAGTACTCATCCAGTCGTGTACTAAATTATTCTCGTCCCAGTGTCACAAGCTGTACCACGAGCCTGTCAAACACGGAGCGAATGCAGTACCGGGTCCGCTGTTTGACCACGGGACAGGGTCACGAGAGAGCCGCCACTGGAGCAGAGAGCTGCCTGCCCACTGGAGGAAGGTCACGGCCATCGTCAGTTGTGCCGCCATACTGTAATCATGGTCAAAGCTCGGAACTGCTCATTGTGCTGTCAGCAATGCCGGACGTTTATTGTTTCGCATGAGAGGCAACTGGATGTGTTTCTAATGTACTATGGCTGATTGTCAGAACGAAGAAGTTAAGTAAACCAATCTACTGACATCCTGACGCCTTATTGCACTCTCCATGGGTGACAATCCGTGCATCATATAACGTTGGTATCAGATCAGTGACTTCGCCTTCTTAGAGCAACGTCTGAACCTACATCCGACTGTACAGTGAGTCCAAAAAAATTTTAATTGTATTTTGATCATGGAGAAAAGGTTTGGAAATTATGCATTTTGTGAAGTATATTTTATTGTGAGTATAGAACCAGTGAATTTGTCTAGTTTCTGAGGTAATGGACGTCGCAGTTAGCTAGTGCCTGTTAGATGTGCACAGTTACTAGCACCAGGTACGGGATCAGTTCCTGTAAAATGTTATGCATGTAATAGTTTAGGGCACAAGACTGAGCAATGCCAGGAGTAGAGATGGTTCATGATGAGAAGTAAGAATTAAGTTAATGTATTTTCTTTTCTTGTCTTGGGAATGCTAGTTCTCAAAATGAGTGTTGTCAAGGACATAGCTTCGACAGAATTGGAGACACATGGTGCGTCACAGCTCGAAGCAGTACACATATCGTCAGAAAAGGTAGCGCAATTAACAGCAGATAATACAGACCTGTGTGGGTTGGTAGAATTTCGTCACAGTGGGATCTAGATTCGACAGTCGCAACTTTAATTGCTCCCTTTTCTGGTAAGGCAACTGAGAATGTGCAGGCCTTTGTGGGAGACCTCGGAAACCTTGCTGAGAGAGAAGTCTGGTCTGATAAGGAATTACTGAGTGCTGCAAAACTGAAACCAACACGGAAAGCTAAAACTTACGTAAGGTATTTGGAAGCTCTTAAGGGAGTCGCAACATTCTAAGAATTTAAAAATGAGTTGATTCAGAGATATACGAATCAAAATAGTGGCAGACATTACAGGGAACAATTAGAGGTGGTAATTAAGAGAACTACTGGACTGTGGAACAATTTGCGGAAAGGATAAGAAAACTTAATGTATGCACCTATGACTTAGGACAGGATGCTGCAGTGAATTGTTACAGCGTAAAGTCAGCGCCAGCACGCCAGTCGGAACTAAAGAAAAGAGAAAGCTGTGAGAAGAGGTCAGCCAATTGCACTCTGACCGACCTTTCTCCAGCAGCGGCCCCTACGTGAAGAGGACATTAGCGCCGCGCCCGACTTGTGGCGGCCACTTCGATAGTAGCTTTAACGTTAGCCACCTCGTTAAACCAGTGCACCGTAGCCTCTATCATTACCAAGGAATACCTAGCACAAATTTGTGCTTTTCTGTTCTGAAGAAGACCGATTATTTTGTATGTTGCTCTTTGCTTGCGACACACCTGTGTAAACGAACTAAAGTACACTCCTGGAAATTGAAATAGGAACACCATGAATTCATTGTCCCAGGAAGGGGAAACTTTATTGACACATTCCTGGGGTCAGATACATCACATGATCACACTGACAGAACCACAGGCACATAGACACAGGCAACAGAGCATGCACAATGTTGGCACTAGTACAGTATATATCCACCTTTCGCAGCAATGCAGGCTGCTATTCTCTCATGGAGACGATCGTAGAGATGCTGGATGTAGTCCTGAGGAACGGCTTGCCATGCCATTTCCACCTGGCGTCTCAGTTGGACCAGCGGTCGTGCTGGACGTGCAGACCGCGTGAGACGACGCTTCATCCAGTCCCAAACATGCTCAATGGGGGACAGATCCGGAGTCATTGGTGGACAGGGTAGTTGACTTACACCTTCTAGAGCACGTTGGGTGGCACGGGATACATGCGGACGTGCATTGTCCTGTTGGAACAGCAAGTTCCCTTGCCGGTCTAGGAATGGTAGAACGATGGGTTCGATGACGGTTTGGCTGTACCGTGCACTATTCAGTGTCCCCTCGACGATCACCAGAGGTGTACGGCCAGTGTAGGAGATCGCTCCCCACACCATGATGCCGGTTGTTGGCCCTGTGTGCCTCGGTCGTATGCAGTCCTGATTGTGGCGCTCACCTGCACGGCGCCAAACACGCATACGAACATCATTGGCACCAAGGCAGAAGCGACTCTCATCGCTGAAGACGACACGTCTCCATTCGTCCCTCCATTCACGTCTGTCGCGACACCACTGGAGGCGGGCTGCACGATGTTGGGGCGTGAGCGGAAGACGGCCTAACGGTGCGCGGGACCGTAGCCCAGCTTCATGGAGACGGTTGCGAATGGTCCTCGCCGATACCCCAGGAGCAACAGTGTCCCTAATTTGCTGGGAAGTGGCGGTGCGGTCCCCTACGGCACTGCGTAGGATCCTACGGTCTTGGCGTGCATCCGTGCGTCGCTGCGGTCCGGTCCCAGGTCGACGGGCACGTTCACCTTCCTCCGACCACTGGCGACAACATCGATGTACTGTGGAGACCTCACGCCCCACGTGTTGAGCAATTCGGCGGTACGTCCACCCGGCCTCCCGCATGCCCACTATACGCCCTCGCTCAAAGTCCGTCAACTGCACACACGGTTCACGTCCACGCTGTCGCGGCATGCTACCAGTGTTAAAGACTGCGATGGAGCTCCGTATGCCACGGCCAACTGGCTGACACTGACGGCGGCGGTGCACAAATGCTGCGCAGCTAGCGCCATTCGACGGCCAACACCGCGGTTCCTGGTGTGTCCGCTGTGCCGTGCGTGTGATCATTGCTTGTACAGCCCTCTCGCAGTGTCCGGAGCAAGTATGGTGGGTCTGACACACCGGTGTCAGTGTGTTCTTTTTTCCATTTCCAGGAGTGTATTTGTAACTTCCTGGCAGATTTAATGGCTCTAAGCACTATGGGACTTAACATCTGAGGTCATGAGTCTCCTAGATATTAGAACTACTTAAACCTAACTAACCTAAGGACATCACACACATCCATGCTGTGGCAGGATTCGAACCTGCGACCGTAGAGGCGCGCGATTCCGGACTGAAGCGACTAGAACCGCTCGGCCACAACGACCGGCCCTGGCAGATTAAAACTGTGTGCCGGACCGAGACTCGAACTCGAGACCTTTGCCTTTTGTGGACAAGTGCTCTACCAACTGAGCTACCCAAGCCCGACTCACGTCCCGTCCTCACAGCTTTAATTCCGTCAGTAACTCGTCTCCTACCTTCCAAACTTCACAGAAGCTCTCCTGCGAAAGCTTGCAGATCTAGCACTCCTGGAAGAAAGGATGTTGCAGAGACATGGCTTAGCCACTTGCTGGGGGATGTTTCTAGAACGAAATTTTCACTCTACAGCGGAGTGTGCGTTGATATGAAATTTCCTGGCAGATTAAAACTTTGTGCCGGTCCTAGACTCGAACTCGGGACCTTTGCCTTTCGCGGGCAAGTGTTCTATCAACTGAGCTACCCAAGCACGACTCACTCCCTGTCCACGGAAGCTTTAATTCCGCCAGTTTCCGCAATATCCTTTCTTCCAGGAGTGGTAGTTCCACAAGGTTCGCAGGAGAGCTTCTGTGAAGTTTGGACGGTAGGAGACGAGGTACTGGCGTAATTAAAGCTGTGAGGAGGGGGCGTGTGTCGTGCTTGGGTAGCTCAGTTTGTAGAGCACTTGCGGAAGGTAAAGGTCCCGAGTTCGAGTCTAGGTCCAACACACAGTTTCAATCTGCCAGGAAGTTTCCTATCAGCACACACTCAAGCTGTATAGTGAAAATTTCATTTTAAAGTATTTGTATTTGCCTAGTTGTAATAAAACGTATTAATACGAGTTGTCCTAGACACAACAAAATGAAATTATTTTGCAAGAAGGTGAGCAGAGGGCGCTCAGAGCGTTTCTAACAGGGTTGCTTGTGGAAATATCAAGACGTGCACAGACAGATGGCCCGACATATTTGCGCACAGCAAAGCAGTTAGCTACAGTGTGAGGAGACCAATTTTTCGACTGGCATGCAGAGTAAACGACTGGCATGCAGAGTAAACGGACAATGTTTGCAGCTACAGATATGGACAAATGGGGCATGTAAAGAGGCAGTGACGCCAGTCTTAGAGTGACGTAACTAAACTAAGAGGAAGAAACAGTTTTAGAAGTACGGGTCTGGGAAAGAATAAGGTGTTAAAGGCCAACAGGAGCCCCAGGTCCACCTACAGTGATTCCCAGCAAGGCTGGATGCTACAAAATCGTATGAGATGACGATGATGATCATGTTTGATTTGTGGGACGCTCAGCTGTGCGGTTATCAGCGCCCATACAAATTTCCAAACTTTACTCAGTCCAATCTCGCTACTTTCATGAGTGATGATGAAATTATGAGGAAAACACAAACACCCAGTCCCAGAGCGGAGAAAATCCCCAACCCGGCCAGGAATCCAACCCGGAACCCCGGATCCAGAGGCAGCAACGCTAGCCACTAGACCACGAGCTGCGGACAAATGGCATGCAGAGGTGGATTATGTGATAAAAGGAATAGTAGGAAAAATGTGTTGTGGGATATTATTGGACACAGGGGTGCATGTGTTGGTTGCCATTAGTGATCTGGTGAAATGTAAGCAATGGGACCAACACGGTACAAATTGAGTGGAGTCGGGGATAAAGACGTCACATCATTAGGATCGGTGGGCATAGACTTTATCCTGGATACTGTTCAATTAAAACCAGTGCAGCGACTGTGCCACCTGTGAGTGAGGGCTATGACATGATACTAGGATTAGACTTCTTATATCAGCATTGCGCCATAATCTATCTACAGCAACATCGGATGGAACTTGATGGAAAAAAGTTTCAGTTAGGTGAAGTCATTGCCAGTGTTGCGATGTAGTGAGGGTAGTCTGTCACGAAAGAGAAACTGATTAAACTGTGAACGATCACACTAAGACTTGATTCACACGACTGCGTACCAAAGGATGCTGGGAAATAACTTTGGGTCAGTGCTGAGTCTACCTTGCCAGTAGGAATTTTGTGCGTTGTGGAACAGTTAGAAAAGAATGAAGTATTTGATAAGGCGGGTTGCTCAGTTAAAAGAGGTACTGTACACATACAAGAAATAAAGGGTGAAAAGAATGTACCTGTTTCTATAGATAATTTTAGCAAGACGACACAGGATTGACTAAGGGGTTGATAATCGCGAATATGGAAGAAGAGTGGGACACGCGGGGTGTAAGCCACGAACAGTCGCCAGACGCCATTGAAACTGCATTACGAGAAAAAGTGAAGCACTACAGTGTATTTAAAATTAGTTGCGTCTTTTGACATTTGGCTCATTGATCGGAACATGGCGACGTTGCCCAGGTAACACCAAGGGCGAGCCGGCTTTGTCTACCACGCCGCCACATAATGCCACCCCAAAACAGCAGGGAACCTCCACCTTGCTGCACTCGCTGGAGTGTGTGTCTAAGGCGTTCAGTCTGACCGGGTTGGCTACAAACATGTCTCCGATGATTGTCTGGTTGAAGGTATATGCGACACTCAGCGGTGAAGAGAACGTGATACCAATCCTGAGCGGTCCATTCGGCATGTTGTTGGTCCCATCTGTACCGCACTGCATGGTGTCATGGATGCAAAGATGAACCTCACCATGGACGTCGGGGGTGAAGTTGCGCATCATGCAGCCTATTGCGCACAGTGTGAGTCGTAACACGACGACCTGTGGCTGCACGAAAACCATTATTCAACATGGTTGCGTTGCTGTCAGGGGTCCTCCGAGCCATGATCCGTAGGTAGCGGTCATCCACTGCAGTAACAGCCCTTGGGCGGCCTGAGCGAGGTATGTCATTGACAGTTCCTATCTCTCTGTATCTCCTCCATGTCCAAACAACATTGCTTTGGTTCACTCCGAGACGCCTGGACAGTTCCTTTGTTGAGAACCCTTTCTAGCACAAAGTAACAATGCGGACGCTATCGAACCGCGGTATTGACCGTCTAGGCATGGTTGAACTACAGACAACACCTGCCGCGTACCTCCTTCCTGGTGGAATGACTGGAACCGATCTACTATCGGATTCCCTCCGTCTAATAGGCGCTGCTCATTCATGGTAGTTAACATCTTTTGGTGGGTTTAGTGACATCTATGAACAGTCAAAGGGACTGTGTCTGTGATACAATATCCACTGTCAACGTCTTTCTTCAGGAGTTCTGGGAATCGGGGTGACGCAAAACCTTTTTTGATGTGTGTAGAATGAGAACGGAGTTTGTAATTATAGTGCGAGGCGCAGGAAAGATGGCTAGTGGAAAATAAAGCTTAGATAGTTATATATACACACAGAATGCAGCAATGTATTTTTCATCAAACATCTAGAGGTGACAGATCATACCATTGGGTACAGTTTCTGTTTGAGACAAAATGTTTGCTAACACTTCTTGGTGACACTACTTGTCCTTTTGCATGAGTTATGCTTCTGAGAGGTGGTACGGCATAGGCTTTCTGCCATGTGTGTATGCAATGTATGTTGTCTATAATTCGGTCATCTGCACCCTGTGAAATGGGGTAGGCCAATCCTATTAATGTTCCTGATTCGCTTGTAAAATATTTTTCTACCACTAGACAATCTCATTCTTACGATTTTCTTGTTCAAAATTACTGTATCGATTTACTGGGCTATGTAGTATGCGTCACACCTGGTTAGTAGATCACGCTAGTTCAGTGAAATACGTCACCTCAGGACCAGCAATACTAAAGGGCGCCTGTCCGTAATGGGAAGTGTCAGTGAACATTTTGTCTCCAACAAAATTTGTCCCCCATCATCTCCAGGCATAGAGTTATGACAGAAGAAATCCGATTGCATTAGAGAATGCATATGGCTACGTGAGCACGCAGTGTGCTCTGCGAGCCGACTGTACATCACAAAAACTTTATTCTGGTAATGGTTGCCGAGCATGGAGCTATTTGTATTCGATTCTCATTCGTCTTGACGGATAGCAACGTATTCCCTCTTCCGCTCAGGGCTGTTTCAGACTCTTTTACCTATTAAGTCTCCGTAGGAAGACTTATTTGTTGATTGTTAGAGGAAGTTAGAGTTAGGACAGCAGATCTGACAGCTACAATCAATAGTATTCCACCATCTAACCTCATTTTGTTATTTCTTTGACGAGGTTTAATTGACTAACATGCCTATCCTCCAGTTAATAACCCATGAATATCCGATTCAGTGGGGGGCCACTTTTAAATAGCCCAAGGTTATTTACACGGTCCACTCATATTAACTTGACCATCGTCTATATTCGAAGTAAACGTAAAATAACCACTCACAGACGCAAGTAGCAGCATCAGTAGTGGAGGCTATGTATAAAGTGTGTCGGGGGGACACGGAAAACTGTTCAGTCCTTACTGTAATGTGGAAACAGAGTGATTTATCTGATGTGGAAAAGAGCATGATAATTGGCCTTCGGACGAAGGATGGAAATATTCCTGAAACAGGGAAGTCTGTAAACCGATCGCTTGCCGCCGAGATTGAAGTATACTGTGCACGGTAAATTGGCACTATCCAAAACCGGCGCCATGGATAACGCGGGTGAACGACGCCTGCAGAGATGTGTGCGAGTGAAGAGACGTGCAACTGTTGAGCAATCGACCACGAAGATGAACCTGCGGACCGACAGTGTCTGCTCAACAACTTTTCAGCGAATGTTTGCTATGCTTGGGCTTCCGCAGCAGGACAGATGGTCGTTGGCGCGTACAGCGTGAAAACGTCTGAAAATAAACGTTGTGTAACAATCGTCGGAGGGGTCCAGGCCAGAAGATGGAGCATTATTATTTGGGGAATGTTTATGTGGGTAATCTCCTCATTCTGGAAGGCACAATGAATCAACACAAGTATACATCTATTCTTGTGTTCATGTCCACGCTTTCTTGCAGTTTGTTATCGTTGGCACTATGGCATCTGCCACCAGTGAACACGCGCAGTTCGAGAGCACAAGAATGAGTTTACCGAATTCCCTAAGCCACAGAACTCCTCGGATTTAAATTCAGCGGAGAATCTGTGGGATCTCCTAGATCAGGCTGCTCGCGCTATGGATCGTCAACCAAGAAACCTAGTGGAGCAGCTCACGGAATGACTCCACATCCCTGGCGGTACCTTCCAGAACCAGTCCGCGCTGCAAAAGGTGGTTATTCAAGCTTCTGACAGGTGGCTACATTAATGTGACTGCACAGTCGATTCGTATGACAACAAAAGCACAGTAAAAGTTAAACACATGGTGTTTTGACGTTACTTAATACTGTGGTGTTGGGAGATTTTTAGCCTTTAAGGGGTGGCCGCCGATACTGGTGTATACAATGAGGTGACAAAAGTCATAGGACAGCGATATGCACACATACAGATCGCGGTGGTATCGCATACACTAGGTATAAAACGGCAGTGCACTGGCGCAGCTGTCATTTTACTCAGATGATTCATGTGAAAAAGTTTCCGATATGATTATGGCAGCATGACGGGAATTAACATACTTTAAACGTGTAATAGTAGTTGGCGCTAGACGCCTGAGACGTTTCATTTCGGAAATTGTATGGAATCCAGTAATCCAGGATCCACAGTATCAGAATTGAGCAAAGAATACCAAATTTCAGGCATTACCTCTTACCAAGGACAACGCTGTAGCTGACGGCCTTCACTAAATGACCGAGAGTGGTGGAGTTTTGTGTGTAACGCCCTCTTAGAAAAATTAGTTAAATTACTGTGCTGATAAACCCCTTACATTATTTGATTTTCAAACAGCTGAGCAAAACTGAACGTACTCAGACGTTACTCCTTTTACTTATCATCACTAAACTGACACACAATATTTTTAGCGCAACTCAATCTGACTTTCAAAAATCCCTACAAAAGAATGACCCTGACTAACAATAACCTATACCCTTCATGAATCACTTACCTCACAAAAATCTTCGTTATTCGAACCACTGCAATACAGCGAGCCCCACTACTGCCAGCTAAATAAAAGATTCAAACTACTGAAGGCACTAACTATTGGTAGGCGTAGTTAGCAGATGAAAGATTTTAATCGAGAACAAACAATGTATTTATCCTAATAGCGTTCAAAAGTCACAGTATATATATCAGGTTATGACATCCAGTCTTTCAAATTTACTGTCTCTGAGGGACACACGTCCAGATCATCCGCTCTCAAAACTCCGCCATCTCTCTCCTCACATCCACCATTGCTGGCGGCTCACTTCCAACTGCGCAATGCTACGCGCTGTTCACATCTAACTGCCCAACACTACAATAGCAAATTCCAACAATGCAAACCAGCCACAGACTGCACACAGCACAGTCAGTGATTTTCATACAGAGCGCTACGTGACGTCACCAACATAAAAACCTAAACAGCCTACTTACATGTGTAGAGTTGCGTTGCTAAGAGACAAGTGACACTGTGTGAAATAACCGCAGAAATCAACGTGGGACATACGACGAATCTATCTGTAAAGACAGTGCGGCTAAACGTGACGGTAATTTGCTACGGCAGTAGACGACCGAAGCGAGTGCCTTTGCTAACAGCTCAACATTGCCTGCAGCGCTCTCCTGGGCTCGTGACCATATTGGCTGGACCCTAGGCGATTGGGAAACTGCGACCTGGTCAGATGAGTCTCGATTTTCAGGTGAAAGAACTGATGGTAAGTTTCGAGTGTAGCGCAGATCCCACAAAGCTGTGGACCCACGTTGTCAACAAAGCACTGTGCAAGCTGGTGGCGGCTCCATAAAGGTATCGGCTGTGTTTTCTTGGAACCGACTTGATCCTCTGGTCCAACTGAACCGATCATTGACTGGAAATGGTTATGTTCGGCTACTTGGAGACCATTTGCAGCCATTCATGGATTTCATTTTCTCGACAACGACGTCATGTAACTAGTACAGAATTGTTCGCGATAGGTTTGAAGACCATTCCGGGTAATCGAAGCGAATAATTTAGCCACTCGTCGAATATTTATGGGACATAATCAAGAAGCGCACATAATGCTGCACCTACAACTTTCACAGTTATGGACAGCTATAGAGGCAGCAGGCCTCAGTACTTCGGCAGGAGACATCCAACGACTTGTTGAGTCCATGCCATGTCGAAATGATGCACTGCTCTGAACAAAAGGACGTCCGACACGATATTAGCCTCAGTGTATTGATGTAGAGCAAACGAATGGAGAGTCGTGGAGGGTCTGAAAATAACTACCGCGGTCTTGGAATCCTTTGGCTTCCATGCAAGTAAGTTTCTTTTTTCCTTGTTATAGGGAAGTTCCATTTAAATGACTGGAGAGTTAGTCGGAAATAGTAACGTTGCTATTGGTGATTCTGAAATGAGCACAACGCCACCTAGCAGTCTTCTGCTGTGAGAGACATCCTCTAAATTATTAAACGCGTCAATCCCCTGAAAAGGTTTTTCGTTAAGGTTAGTGGTGTACAATTTTATTTATTGTTACAGTGGAATTTTGTAGGTTTGATTTATTAGTCAGTGATAACTGGTGTTTATATAGCTTTCTACAAGCTGAAACACTGATATTGTACACGTTTTATGCAATACGAATTTGTACTGTTTGTAATTTTCTAAATCATAATATGGTCGGGCTTGTACGATTTTCTTAAGGTGGTTAGCTTAATGATAACATGAATAGTCAAGTTTATTCTCATTATTTACAGTACCTAACAAATTTAAAAATGCACTGAAATTATGGCTAATTATTCAGTCTGCATTTTAGTCCGGTTCAGACGTTGAACCGAAGCTACTATTTGCATTGCGTCAATCTCCACTGGATTTTCTTAGTAGAATGTTACAAACAATTTTCGGCATTATGAAAGGATGGCCGGCAGCTACTGTTCTGTAGGATTGACGAACATCACGACTCCAACCAGCCAGTCATGTCTCTTCACGGTGTGGATCCTGGGGTGGTATGGGTATCTTTCTTTGGAGCTATCTTCTTTTCTTCGTCGGTTATAGTATTCCTAATCTTTCACTTCCTTTCTTACTTCTCTTAAGAGGTACACACTATCATTCCTCTATCCAGATTCAAATGTTCCATTACGTGGACCCTTCCTTCATTCCGGTACATACATATTTTCACGGAACTTCCTTCCAGTCGAGATACTTTTTAATGATACTGCACAAGAAAGAATGTAACATTTTCCAAAATAAGATCTCATACAAATTCTTAGTGTCTCTAACAAATATGAAGTACAAATTGTGCGTAACAGTATAAAATAAATGGATTACCTAAATACTAGTGGTTTTGTTGTAATAAGTGGAAGAATGTTATATTTTCATTGGGACGTGAAGAGGACCTCGGTGTTGTTGTAAGTGGAAGATCGGACGTGACAGGTCCCTTCAAATAAAACGTAGTTGCACATGGCATATGTTGGGCTCGAATTCTAAAGAAAACATAATGCTAAATGATTGTCTACACATCAGTGATGTGCGAAGGAAGAGGAGGAGGGGCGGAAGGGGCCCTTGGCCTCTGGTTATGGGGGCCGCTAAATCTCGCCAAAATCACATCATTTTTATTCAGATCCGAAACACAGCCAAAGCATGTTCCGGAAACAAGAGGCAATTTGGAATTAGAGGTCCTGCACTTTGGCAAAATATAAACCTAGGTTTCTACTTAACTACTATCAGGACACAGGCGCTGTCAATGGGCGTGTTCAGAACTCGTGGATTCTTTCATCTGCCTTGGGTTAGCCATCTGCGACATGGGAAGCTATGAAAATGAGCTATGAAAACGGATCACATTAAGGAGAGTGGCCATGAAGAAGCTCACCAAGATCTGGCTGAACAGACGAATAACAAAACAGCACAAAGATCCAGCTTGTTGAAATATTCTTGTTTTTTGGTCTTCTTTTATGGTTGCGAAACATGGACCAGAGACAAGCGGTGTGATGTACTAATTGTACACATGAAGATCAACAACAGAGTCATCTAGACTTCATACGCCGTAAACAAACACAGAAAATTGTGTTGTAATTTTCCTGCTGTGGGACTTCCCTTTGATTTCCATTTGTAAATCCTGGGAAATGTCCATTACGGAAAACAAAATAGGCCGCCAGCGCATGTGCTCCAGAATAACTTGAGGTTCGTATTAACTCAATTCCACTGTTCATAAAGCTTGATTAGGAATGCAACATAATTAATGTAAATTTTTCACCGATTTTTGTTGTGATGTGTTAAGTTTGTATTATCGTGTATTGTATTGTATTTATTGGTCCAGTAAATCTTACATGTACAGTACATCAGATATTGGATAGGTCAAAGTATATCTTACAATTAAAACACTTTAGAAACTAGAAAATTATGTTCACAAAATTTTACAGCACTTCATATACTGGGCTAGTCAATGTGTAAGTTATAATTAAACCACATTAGGAACTTGAAGTTTACAACTGAATACATGTATAAGCCAATATTAACGATTACAGTACTTGCATGATCCTCACTTAAGCTCTAAGGATTTTTGAGGAACTCTTCTACACTATGAATTGACATGTACACTAGAGAATTACATTCACAGAATTTTGCTTCATATAATGTGCAAGTCGGTATACAACCTATACCTGAACCCCATTAGAAACTTGAGAATTACATCTGAATGTATTTATAGGCCAGTATTAATGGTTACAGTATTTGCATAAGCATCACTTAGACTCTCGAGGATTATCGAGGAACTCTTCCACACTATAAAAGCAATGTGTCAACAGATATTCTTTTAATGCTGCTCTAAAATTTTTTACATCAGTCTTTACTTTAATTTCTCTTGGCAATTTATTGTAGATAATTTTTCCATGGTGTAATGTTCCTTTTTGGCACAAACTGGGTTTTGTATGGAGTACATGAATGTCAGTTTTCTGTCTTGTATTATGATGATGAACATTCTAATTTTTGGGGAGGATACTAGGATTTGTTATGTTATATTTCTTTATAAACATTGCACTTTCAAATAGGAAAGTACATGGATGGGGAAGAATCCCCATCCTTTTAAATAATGGTCTACATGGTTTGTTCCTTTTTATTCCAGCCATGATTCTCACTATTCTTTTTTGCATCCTGAGGAGTTTTAGGCAGTATGGCGATTTACCCCAGAAAGTGATCCCATATTTTAGGACAGAATGTATATCAGAATAGTAAACTGTCATTAGACGGTCCTTATGACAGCAGTTTTCTAGCACTCTCATTAAATAACACATGGTACTTCGCTTCTTTAATATGTTGTCAGTGTGAGTTTCCCATCTAAGATTATTCTGTAGCCAGACCCACAGAAATTTTGTATTAGGCATACTTGCAATATCTGTGTCTGACATCTGAATTCTTATATCCTCTTCAGTGTGTCTCTTGACATTATGAAAATTTAATGCTACTGTTTTACTTTTATTTGTTGTTAGTTTGTTTTGGTTGAACCAGTTTACAACATTTGTTAATGCCTCAGACAGTCCTGTCTGTAGTACCTCTGCAGTCTTCCCACTGCCTAATATGCTTGTGTCATCTGCAAACTGGATAGTGCTATGGTACTGCTTGGCTGATGTTAGGTCATTCATAAATATCAAAAATAGGATGGGGCCCAGTACCGAGCCCTGCGGTACTCCATACTTTACTGCTTTATAATCAGAATAGTGTCTTGTTGATTTATTTTCTTTGTGTAAATGTATTTCTACTACTTGCTTGAGGTCAGTAAGATATGATCTAAGCCAGTTGTTAGGCATACCTCTGATACCAATTCTTTCAAGCTTCTGCAGCAATCGGGTGTGGTCTATGATGTCGAGAGCCTTAGACAGGTCAAGGTATATGCCAGTTACTTTTTGCCCACCATCAATTTTTTCGAGTACTTCACCCAGAAATTCATATATGGCTGTTTCTGTTGATCGGCTTTTCTGGAAGCCATGTTGGGTTGTGGATAATATTTTGCACTTTTCTAGAAAATCTAGCAACCTCTTAAGAAAAAATTTTTCTAGCATTTTCGAAAATGTAGATAGCAAGGCAATAGGTCTATAATTGGCTATGTCTTCTTTTTTACCCTTTTTGAACAGTGGTTTCGGTTTCACTGTCTTTAAGCAGGAAGGAAAGACTCCATTTCTTAATGAACAGTTGAAGATGTGGGTTAATGGTACTGCAATGAGGTCCACCCACATTTTTAATGACATAATCTGGAATCTCGTCCACACCTGTGGAAAATTTTGTTTTTAACTCTCTAATTGATAGTATAATTTCCTTAGGGTTGGTTGGAGTAAGAAATAGGGAGTTGCAGTTTCTATTTTGATTTGATGGTGTTGTAGCAGGAGTTTTATTTGAAGATTTTATGTCAGAGAGTAATTTTTCACTAATATTTGCAAAGTATGTATTAAAAGCATTGGCTACTTCTGGGTTTGTAATTTTTTTGCCGTCTTGGATTACCTGGAGATTTACATTTTGGGAGGTCTCATTTCCTACTTGTTCTCTGACTATCTTCCACATGGCTTTCATTTTGTTCCTGGCCGTTTTTATGTGGTGATCATTTGTGGTTTTTTTGGCTTCTTTTATGACTTTGTAAAATCATTCTTGAAATACACCAGAAATTCTTCTGTAACGTTTTGTGTTTTTGAGATTTCATAAAGTCTCCTCTTTTCAGCACATGATATTTGAATGCCTTTCGTCAGCCATGTAACATTTATTTTTCTAGTTTTTAATGTTTGGTTTTTAACTGAAAAAAAAACATCGAAATAATGGGAGAATATTTCCATGAACATGTCAAACTTTTTACATGTGTCCTCATAGTTGTCTATATCATTCCATGTATCTTTTTTTTAGTAAGTGCCTGAAGTGTTCTAGGTTGTGCTTGCTAAAATTTCTACCTTTTCTTGTCATTTGTTGTTCAGTATTTCCTGCAGTCTCTACTGGGAATTCAATAAACTGTGCATAATTATCACTGAAACCTGTATTCATATCTCCAGATTTGTATAAATATTTATCTGTATTTATTAGTATCTGATCTATAGCACTGCTTGACGATTTGGTGACTCTGGTGGGGGATTTGACAGTTGTATGTATATTGTAGGTTTTTAATAAGGCCTCAAGATTTAATCTGTCTTTTGAGTTCTTGTTGAAATCTATATTTAAGTCACCATATATGGTGGTTGTTTTACTAACTATTTTTATACTGTTAAGTGCCTTCTCAAGATTTTCAATGAAAGTAGTTAAGTTTCCATCTGGGCTTCTATATATGCTAATAACAATTATATTAAAATTTGTCAGTTGTGCGCTTCCCCTACCTGGTTAGTGAACTTTAAATTATCGTGTTTGACGTCCTCTCTAACATATATGCATGTTCCTCCACGCGTGGAGGTTTTTCTACAAGAAAAAGATGAAAGGATAAAGCCTTCTATCCTTGTGTGATGTAACATATTTTCTGATAACCAGTGCTCACTAACACATATAACTGACACTTCTTTTAGTTCATCTGATAACAATATTTCTGTCTCACTAACTTTATTTGATAAGGATTGTACACTTTGGTGCAAGAGCATAAATTTCGACGATGACTTATTTACTAGGTTGTTTTGGCCTACCTTACATTCGACAGCTGCACATGACATATCATTTTTAACACTTTTACAATTGAAGTTTCCTTTCCAGAGCGATGTTTTAGAAGATGAAATCAACATTTCTCTGGAATCACTTGCCATAAAAAACGTTGTGGTTCTTTCCTGTTTCGTGTTGGGCGAGTTGACTTGTAGTGTGATGGCATTTCTGCTGTAATTTTTGGAGTTGTAATTTGCGTCGCACAGTGCTACTTTCCCTTTCATGTTTCTAGGCAATCCATGGGTAGTGAAATCTTCTCTTTTTTGACTGTCTGCATTAATATATGTCACATTGCTGAAGAGCTTGCATATTTTCTCGAACTTTCGGTTAGTTGCTTCGATTTCTGCATTCAGGTACGATGTTTTGATGAGGTCATTTCTCATAAGGATGCTTATTACGAACACTTTCATGTCCATAACTTTTGCCAAGGTTTCTCTTAAAGATCGCAAAGCGAATTTTGCCTCGTTCTTGTAGACATCGTGTGCGCCAGCTAAAATAATGCAAGAGTTACAACTTCCATGGTTACTGTGTGTGTCAATATGCTGAGTAGCTTCTCGCAGTGGAGCACCTCTCTTCACAAATCCAACAACACTTTCATTTATTAGTTTTTCGTTCATGATCTTTGCCAGTCCTTTTCCATGGCTATCAGAAAATAAATAAATAATGCCAGCGTCTTGTTTTTTACTTTGACTGTTTTCATTTGTTGCTTTCGGTTCCGAAACTTTCGTTTGTATATTTGCTTCACTTTGTCTGTTTGTTTTTTTCTGATAGCACACTGACTCTGTTTTTGCACACGATATTAGAATCAGTCAATAACTTTCTTTGAGAATTTGACAGTTTACTTTTCACTTCTGGTATGTTTGGAGGTTCGCGATTTCGAGGAACGTTTGATCTGTTTACATGCTTTTCCGCTACCATGCTAGAGTTGTTAGTTTGCACACGTTTTTGTTTACTTTCAGTTCCTTGCAACAGGTTTTCTTCAGATGGCTGTATTCCATGATTTACTACATTCGATTTTTGCACACTGTTTTTTTGTATTAAAGTTACACTGCTTCTTTGAGATTTATCTTCCTGGATAGAGTTTTCTTCAGTCACTGATTCCCATTTTCCTGTGGAGGCCGTGTCTTCTTGCTTCCCGTATTTTCCCAATTGAAGTTCTTTTATATCCTGTTTTTGAGTACCGATTATGAATTGTAGACTTTTTATACGTCATTTAGCTTTGATATCTCGTCCTTAAAACTCACATACATGATTTCTTTTTTCCATCGAATTTTACTTTTTTTCGCGGAGATACACGATTTACTTTAACACTAGCCGCCATCTTGAATACGTATCTAAGAAGAGACCAAAAACTAAGTACCTAAATTTCTAATCAGGCTATTATTATCCCGAAACTTTCTGGCACTTACTATTAGGTTCAGAAACCCATTGACACTTAAATTTCAATAATCCTTTGCAAACATTAGAGTCTTCCTTTACACTGTTTCACAACAAAAAACACTTTGTTGTAATATCAAAATATGTTACAAACAGTACAATCTATGTTTCACTATCAGAAAACAGTTTATCAAATAACAAAATAACCCTTTTATCCACTGTAAATGTTGGCCTTCTTGTCAGCCGCAGCAAATTTGATATGTAACACTCATTTAAAATTGATCATGCACTTATGACCATCTACTCTCTACTGTGAGACTACAGAATACACGGAGAGAAAAAAAATACTGTTAACAGACGTGTCTGTCACCGAATTAAACTTGCGAATCTTTTCTTTATTTAATTTAACCTTCCTGGCTGTGAGGAAACAGAGCTAAGAAAGGCGAAAACTGAAGAGACTAAATGACACTCTGCGTCGTCATCCAAATACGGTTCCAAACGTGGAGAAAATAGAGATGGAGAAGGAAAAAAGGATTATCGAACTGTTTGCGTCTGGCAGCAGCGTACATATAATTGCTGATGTTATGATTACAAACACAGGCGAAAAAGCCACTGTATATGACTTCAATGAAGACTTTGAAGTATGTGATAGTGAACGAAAGATGACAAAGTTCGAATGATGAGAAAATTGCTGAGAATGAACATATTTGTGTCGTATCTAACTTCGATTCTTCTTCATCCAGTGTTACTGCACATTGGCCGGTATCTGTCCCAGAGCATATCAAAATAGTCATTTTGGAAAACCTAGGGAAGTATATGAAAACAAGGAGGGATCTTATAAATTATAGATGGACCAGGAGAAGAGAGATATTCATACCTCATAAATTGGTAAGAGATGGAACGGATCCCCCGTGGTACACAAAAAAGGTCCGAACGCTGTTGCAGAGGCAACGGAAAAAGCATGCGAAGTTCAGAAGAACGCTAAATCCCGAAGATGGGCTAAAATTTACAGACGCGCGAAATTTGGCACGGACTTCGATGCGAGATGCCTTTAATAGGTTCCACAACGAAACATTGTCTCGAAATTTGGTAGAAAATCCGAAGAAATTCTGGTCGTATGGAAAGTACACAAGCGGCAAGACGCAGTCAATACCTTCGCTGCGCAGTGCCGATGGTACTGTTATCGACGACTCTGCCGCTAAAGCGGAGTTATTGAACGCAGTTTTCCGAAATTCCTTCACCAGGGAAGACGAATGGAATATTCCAGAATTTGAAACACGAACATCTGCTAGCATGAGTCTCTTAGAAGTAGATACCTTAGGGGTTGCGAAGCAACTCAAATCGCTTGATACGGGCAAGTCTTCAGGTCCAGATTGTGTACCGATTAGGTTCCTTTCAGATTACGCTGATACTATAGCTCCCTACTTGGCACTCATATACAACCGCTCGCTCACCGATAGATCTGTACCTACAGATTGGAAAATTGCGCCGGTCGCACCAGTGTTCAAGAAGGGTAGTAGGAGTAATCCATTTAACTACAGACCTATATCATTGACGTCGGTTTGCAGTAGAGTTTTGGAGCATATACTGTACTCAAACATTATGAATCACCTCGAAGGGAACGATCTATTGACACGTAATCAGCATGGCTTCAGAAAACATCGCTCTTGTGCAACGCAGCTAGCTCTTTATTCGCACGAAGTAATTGCCGCTATCGACAGGGGATCTCAAGTTGATTCCGTATTTCTAGATTTCCGGAAAGCTTTTGACACCGTTCCTCGCAAGCGACTTCTAATCAAGCTGCGGAGCTATGGGGTATCGTCTCAGTTGTGTGACTGGATTCGTGATTTCCTGTCAGGAAGGTCGCAGTTCGTAGTAATAGACGGCAAATCATCGAGTAAAACTGAAGTGATATCAGGTGTTCCCCAGGGAAGCGTCCTGGGACCTCTACTGTTCCTGATCTATATAAATGACCTGGGTGACAATCTGAGCAGTTCTCTTAGACTGCTCGCAGATGATGCTGTAATTTACCGTCTAGTAAGGTCATCTGAAGACCAGCATCAGTTGCAAAGCGATTTAGAAAAGATTGCTGTATGGTGTGACAGGCGGCAGTTGACGCTAAATAACGAAAAGTGTGAGATGATCCACATGAGTTCCAAAAGAACTCCGTTGGAATTCGATTACTCGATAAATAGTACAATTCTCAAGGCTGTCAATTCAACTAAGTACCTGGGTGTTAAAATTACGAACAACTTCAGTTGGAAGGACCACATAGATGATATTGTCGGGAAGGCGAGCCAAAGGTTGCGTTTCATTGGCAGGACACTTAGAAGATGCAACAAGTCCACTAAAGAGACAGCTTACACTACACTCGTTCGTCCTCTGTTAGAATATTGCTGCGCTGTGTGGGATCCTTACCAGGTGGGATTGACGGAGGACATCGAAAGGGTGCAAAAAAGGGCAGCTCGTTTTGTATTATCACGTTATAGGGGAGAGAGTGTGGCAGATATGATACACGAGTTGGGATGGAAGTCATTACAGCATAGACGTTTTTCGTCGCGGCGAGACCTTTTTACGAAATTTCAGTCACCAACTTTCTCTTCCGAATGCGAAAATATTTTGTTGAGTCCAACCTACATAGGTAGGAATGATCATCAAAATAAAATAAGAGAAATCAGAGCTCGAACAGAAAGATTTAGGTGTTCGTTTTTCCCGCTCGCTGTTCGGGAGTGGAATAGTAGAGAGATAGTATGATTGTGGTTCGATGAACCCTCTGCAAAGCACTTAAATGTGAATTGCAGAGTAGTCATGTAGATGTAGAAACGCAAATTTGTTTAACTTCATTGTGGTTTTATTCACATTTGAACGAGACAATGTGTTTAAGGAAATGGATCCAGTACTTATCACCAACAAATAAACTGTACAGTTTTGGCTGCCAATTATTTGTCTCTGTGGTCGATGTCTACAAATTAAACTTATTTATGGCCCATGTCAGTGATGGAAATTGAAATCATGAATCTGAATATGAATCAAATTTAGAAAAAAGAAAAACACTTCCCTGGCATTGAAACATTGACAAGGATAATAAGAAGATTGTTAATGATGAGAGAAAGAATTGGAGAAAAATTTCACAATAGTTTTTACATATTATACTATTTTTATCCGAGCGAAATCTTATTTTCTGCAGTTATTGTGAAGATGCTTCATCGGAAAACAGAGGAAATTTATTAGAATTGGTGCAATTGTTGGCGAAATACCATTGAGTATTGAAAGAGCTCAAATAATTTGATACATTCATATAGAAGACATTCTGTGGAAGTTGGAGGATCTTTCTTAGGTTGAAGTGGAGACGTGTGGTATCACCGCTTACAGACATTAACGTGCAGTGAACCGGCTTTACTTCCGTCCCCACGCACTATGTTCAAGGAAGGGGCTTGTGATGGAAAGGACTAGAGCAGTTTTGGTCGTGACACATTTATTCTTCACAAGTCGTACACTACGTTACAAATACAATTCATCACTAATGCTCGTCCGTACAGGCGCGTTGCACTGGCGGTACGGCTCGATCGCCGATCCCTGATGGTGTACACTCCAGCGATGAGCCGTGGCGCTACCGCGTGGACAAGGTTTTATTTAATATTGGGAAAGACTGTACAGGTTATCTCAAAAGATATTCAACAGCATTTGAAACACATCAATGTCGGCTGTACACAGAGTAAAACGAAGAATTGGACAAATCAATTAAATAATTTTTAGCGACGTTACTGAGAATTTCAGTAAAATAGAGGCATGAAAATCTGTACTACAATAACATCAATAATAAATACTGTGTCATACTAAGATTATGGAACTAACTGATAAACTGTCCAAGCTTCGTTTTCAGACACATGAAAAAAGGCATTTTCTTATTCTATTCTTTATTATTTATTAGTACTCTAGGTGGTAGCTGTTGTGCTGAATGTTGATTTATGTTCTAAGTTTCTCATCTATATCTTTAAATATGTATATTATTAAGTATCCCAACGACCTGTATTGTCTTTCAAAAAGTATGCAAGCGCGCCTGTACTCTTGCACTTGCACGTGCACATGCACACACGCACACACGCACACACGCACACACAAACACGTGTGAGAGGTATTATGCTCACATCTCCAGATTTTAATGCCAGCTGGAAGGCTGGAGATAAAAGCATCTGCTTAGATCACTTCGACCTTTCCCATTTTGTAATTCAGTAGTAGCGTCATCATACGAGGCTTTGTTTTTGTGCCCAGCTGTCAGTGAGGCACAACAAGACATACCTCTTGCTCTGTCACATCCATGCGGAGAGAAGCCAATAACTTATTGCTGGAATGGCACTGTATCATTTTCATTAAGGATTCATGTTCGGAAAAATAGCTGCAAGTGATTGTCTCCATGGAGGCAAGTCCTCACACACATGCACTTTCTTATTAAGTAGTCCAGCAACTGTGTTTTTTATTGAATCCCAAAAATTTTGCAAAAGCGTTGTTTCCTTTGTTGATAAAATTATTTTCAAACATATGTATGGTTTTTTTGTAGTTCTGTGGTGTACAGCCTGTAAATTATAATCTTACAGTAGATGTATTCTCAAGTTAGTTTCCTGAATCTCTATAATTTTGAATACATCAGTTGACCAGTTGGTAGTGAAGACTTTTTAAAAATTTTCTTATCTTTGCTAATTCTAACACAATTCCTCCTTTAAAGTTAGCTTTACATGGATTTATAATTTTGATCGTATTATACACAAAAGACTGAAGTGTACGTAATAGCGACAATAAGACCAATAATGACAATACGACATATACAAAAGGTAACACCTTAATATGTTTATTCATAATATGCACACTGAACAACTGATATATACGTTACTTTGCTGTGCTATAAAATTCTTTTATGGTTCTGAGTTACATACAATGAGAGTAATATTCTTGATGGAAACAAATAGTCTAGGGCTGGTACAATTCGACGAGTAACTGAGTCGTAGTAATTCTTAGTAGCACCATATTACATCGATGTATTTTTTTCTTTACTGCAGTCGTCTGTAATAAGATGCATTGAGACTAGTGTCAAGCACAGAGTGAGACAGCTTAAAAAGATCCGTCGGCCAATTAGAATTAGGTTATGTGAATTTAGTGTTTTCTGGTGGTGTGCATGCATAGCGCCCGACACTGAAGACAGTGAGTGACGGAAGAGTGCGCTCGGCCAGTGGCGCGCTGGAGGGAGGCTTAACACATTGACAGCCGCACGCTTAGTGATTGGTGTTTCACCAACATGCCAGGCACACCGTGCTAGTCGTGAAGCTCTACTATGACCGTCGGCGGCCGCAGAGTGTCAGGTGTGCGGTTCTACTTGTGGCCGCTGGCAGCCACACGGCAGCCAACGTGTTAAAACTGCTGTCTCCCATATAGCTGTGATTGGCACGCCAGGCGGGGTCGACAAAGGTGGCTTTATCCATCACATCAAGAGATCTCATATTAATTGTTCTATGTTTCATGTGAGTAGATTTTGCACCATGTCAATCCATTTGAAAGAACTTTGAATGGCGAAACGTTCATACGTCTTAGATTTAAGAGTTCTAGTGAATCAGTCCAAAGCTGAAGCTTTTGATGTAGAAAATGATGAGCAATGCTTAATCTAATGTTTTTGCATCAGCTTCCTGAAATGCGTATTGTATAATTCCTTACCTAAGTCTGCCTTAAACCATTCGGAATTCTACCTCTTCTTCTGTATGCCTTTGTAGACACATCTGCAACCTCAGAACCATTTTTAGTATTTTGCACAGCAACACATGGAGTACACATCAGTTACTGTTAATGAATACTTACAACCTGAACTGTATTTAGAATATGCTGTCAAGTGAACTAAACCAGCCTGATGAGCTTCATCAACTCCTTTCGTGATAATCACTCTACTCAGATACATTTTGCATATTGGTCAATGCAGTTCTTCAGTTAATTCAGCTTGCATCTTGATTACAATGAAGTCAGCAACAGGAGCAAGACCTCTTTCAAATGAAGCAGCAAGAATATACTGCTTCTTTATATATTATATTACCGGAGGGAAGCAGGAGGAAATCTCAAACAAGCAATAACACTCTATATACAAATTTCATTATTATTATTATAAAAACATTACATTCCTTTCATTCTTCACAAGGTCCATTCCGCTCATTAGCATCATATGACAAATCTTTTAAGTGACATTCTCATTCCAAGTGATCCAAGAAATTCACACTTAACTCAGCAGTCACTGGTTTGTGTTTCTGAACACATATTTTCTATGCCAGCAAGGGAAGTGAGTGGCAGCCCTGGTCCTCAGTATTTTGCATTTTGCATTTCATATTCTGGAAACAATTTCTTAATGCACTTCTGCTACCATAAACCTTTCAAGAAGACATGCGGCTCTGATGGTATAACTGAGCACAAATCATTCAGCAACATCTTCAATGACGTATCAGCTGAGCCAATGCTGTGATGGTGGTGATTTTCCATTAACTATTTTGTTGAAGTTACGTCAAACTTATAGTAGAGTATTGTGCACAGCAGAGTGAAATCATCAAGAACAACTACAATTCTACAGACACCATCCAGCATCCAAAAAGCAAGTTCCTTTGGAAAAAAATCAAAGGTCTGTGATGTGGAATACTTGTCACACAAAGAAGACAACGTCCACGTTTCTGGAGAAGAACACATAGCAACTAGCAATCACATGCTATATGTGAATGTCTCACACAGCATAATGCTGCCTCCACTGGCCTGTGTCTGTAATGCAGTGCATGTTTTAAGCTGCTGTTCCTTGGATTACAGCAAATCCGGACACGACGTTTCCATTGAACCACAGTCTAATCTCTAAGATGCCGTAACTGAAGAGATCGTTGGTTCACCACAGGTACATGAGGAGTCGTCTGCCAAGGAACCATACGTTAAACAATATGTGCCAAACAATGTGTTCCTAGACTATGTGTGTCGACACCAGCTATGTACTCTCTCGTCAGATCTGCCATAGATCGCCACCTATCCTGATTCATAGAGCGGATTAGCTTCCGACCTCCACGTCCTGTGATGAGACACGTATGTCCAAAACATTGCGGCCTGTTCGTAGTTTCACCACATTTCAGTCACTTTCCACAGATGCACACGACAGTAGCACGCGACTAGCGTACCAGATTCGTTGTTTCCGAGACGCTTGCTCCCAGGCGCAGGACCATAACAATCTGCCTTTCTTCAAAGTCATTTATGGCAGTGGATTTCCCCACTCGCGGCCCGTATCTTTGACAGAATGTCTCTGCTTCGCTTATACAGACTTTCAAAAAATACTTTTGAAAACTTTGGGTACATGATCGTTTCACGAACACAAGGAAAAAAAATCTAGTAAACATGGGCTCTAAAATGTGTACCTTAAGAGATATTAGCATTTGTTGATGTATTTCACAGCGGTGAAGATGAGCAAGTGATCATACCGTTAAAGATATGCAATTTAGAGCTCTTGTTTGCTGGTCATTTTCTGTTTTTCTTTTGGTCCATACTACCTCCTCCTGAAATACGAAAAGCACAGAGTTTGCAGCAGACGAGATGAGCTTCACATGTTCAAAAATGAACAAGTGCTCATAGCTTTTATGGAATGTATTTTAGAGCCCATGCTTACTAGATATTTTTTTCTTATTTTGGTGAAAGGAAGCGGCCCCCAAATTTTTTAAAAGTATTTGTGAACGAACTGTATACTTCCTTTATCGGATTACGTGTCCGCAACGCTACCAAGTGGGCAATGGTCAGTGTGTATTGGCTCATAAGCGTACAACACAAGCAGTCACACAGGCAGGACAGTACGTGTGAAATGTGCATTAGGAACTTTTTCCATTATATTAAACTCTGAGCTGTCCGGGCGAAAATTTGTCATTCCAGAAACTAATTAATAAAATATATGTAAACCAAATTCTTAAACTTTGCATATTAAAATACCAGCAGTTAAAGGCAGAAGCGTTTAAACAAGTCTCAGGGATCACTCTTCTGTGATACACACGTCTGAGTTGGCACAGGGGATTAGTTGAAAACTGAAGCAAGGTTTTTCCCAGCAAGGAGTGTTATGTATGTCGGAATGATAGGTTAAGTTCCTCATGAGATCGATGGCTGTAGCAAAAAGTAAGAACACTGGTTCATTTCAGCTCCAAAATCGACTCATAGTGTTAACTCATACCAAGAAGAGTAGCCAACACTGGTGAACTTAAATTAAAAACCGGATGTTTCTGCCAGTAACCAGATGAAAACACAGCACTGGAAGTGTTACTTAAATTCAATATTATCTTTATACTCCAACCAAAGGACAGATATAGAGGATGACTTAAATTTTCCTAGTGTCGACTGCAAAAAGTACGCCTAATTATCGGCGGATAGGACAAACTGTCTTGAAAAGTGATACTGAACACATTGTCGGATAATTGCCTCCAACGACTTGTATGACTGTCTATTTGACAACATGTATGTATTGTATGACAGTATAATTTCTGAACCGTGATCGGATGTGAACAGTGGGCGCTATACATCTGTGGAAAGCTACATTGTGCACGTATCACACAGATTCGATATTTTAAGGACGTAGTTTTTTTTTCATTTTACAGTTTGTTACCATAGTTTATCCTAGAGAAATCTGCAAGAATGACGTATTTCGTGAGCTGGAAATATATTTCTTACATTGGAATAGTAACAGCATTGCATTCGATACGACCAGACACTGAAGCGATCAAACATTATAGCCTGTTTTAAGTGCAGAACCTTGTAGCCCTAGGACTGCGTGTGTTTATGTTCTCTCTTACCAAAGCCTTCCTGGAACTGATCTAAATAGAATAATGCTTTAGATTTACAGCACAATATATTTACGTAAAATGCTTCGAACTCCATCCACCTGGAGCTCCATCATGTATAAACACCACCCATTTCTTGTTCTTAACTGTCTGCTATTACATCACAACACTTTCAAATCTACTACTATACACTGATAAGGGATGCTAACCCCCTGGACATGTGCACCTCTGGAGAAATCTTGTGCACTTGAATGAATGCGGCATGCTCCATTCATTCACGAGACGCAGGATGTAGCGGTCTACTTCTGGCCAGCTGCATATCAAATCGGTAGCGACGCTGCAGGGTGGGTTGGTCAAAGACAGTGGGAGGGGATCTTTGAGTCTCTAACTTTATCCAAAGAATGCGAGAATTACCTGTGGCTCCCATCCACATAGAGAAAGATTGTAAATTACGAACTATGCTCGAGGTGCTAGAAATATGTAGATCATTGTCTGGTATTGTTTGATGATGTGTATGTTCGAGAATTAACAATGAATGAATGTACTGCACAGTCATCTATCTACATTCGCAATGATACATGCAAAGTAGATGTGGGGCAGTTTGGCGATGATACTGAAATTGGGAAGCATGGTGTCGCATCATTAGTCAGTGTTGAAAATACTGTAAAATTGCTAAAATTGTTCGCACTATCAACTGTGATGCTTATAGCTACAGTACATCGACGGTGTCATTTCCATCCCAACCATCCACTGGTACGCTTTGGTTACCGCATAATGACTGACTGACATCGCTTGTTTGAGATGGAGAAATAGTGTTGGTGGAGGGGCAACACCTTCTGGATATTGGTAACATTGAAACAGCGATCGCGTGCATTATTGCAATTGAGGAATGAATCGGAACGGAACACTGAGCCATCAGCTATTCCGTCACTGTGACAGATGAGTTTAAGTGTAGAGGCCGTCAGCCACCTAAGGAGAGCAGCTTGTAAATGCTCCACAACACCGTAAAACTCATCCAGTTTCCTTATGTTGTGACTGTCTTTTATTTAAAATCATCAAGTGTGTGTGTGTGTGTGTGTGTGTGTTTTATAGTAGCAGCAACTACACGATTTACACCTTGAGACACCTGACTCAGACCTCGGAGTTGTGGCGTAAAAAACAAAATGTATGGCAGTTTACAAAGCATGTTACAGCAGGAAAAGACAAAGTTTCAAACAACAACACAGGGTCACAGGGAGCCTCTCTTGCGACAGATAGTTCAATCTGAGTGATACGGTCATCCTCCTACACTACCGGTGATGAAACTTTACACTGGTCTGTATTTAATGGGATCGCCACATGCGCTCGATGCCGGCATACATACGGTATTTGTTATCGACCTATGGGAAGAGCGAGAGGTGGTAAAAATCTGATCGAGTTCTCTATCGCATGAAGTGAGCAGAGGGTTTATAGTAGGGTTTGTAGTTCGTTATTCTGTACCATCCAGCAGAGAAAAATTACGATGATAGAATGTAGGGGTGATAGGTGTTAATGGTCCCTTAGGGACGCGGATCTGCTTAGGACTGCAGTACCTGTATGATGTCGAGTCTTCCTAATGTTCCCAATAAGAAACACCACCGTAACTGCTCGTACTATCTTTATAGTACCCTTTATAGTACTTCGTGTTTCAGGAGCGGGCTTCGTTTGGTGTCCACCTCACACATCAAACATGGTTGGCGGAGCTATGACAACATGTTCCCATTTCCATCAAATGGTCAAAACATGGTCCTGTAGCACTAACACAGCTTAGTCCGTTACTACACGGACTGTGGCAGATATAGCTTTCTCCGACTTCTACTCAGTTCCAAATTAAATTGGAACAATCACATGCGCAGAGTCAGAAGGGCAGTTGCAAAATGAATAGGGACTATCTAAAATTTTATTGTAGCAGGTAGGTTCGAAAAAGGTGACTCGTTTCGAGATATGGCAGTGCCAAAAAACATGATTCACTAGTGTCTGTAAATATTAAAAGACTCCTTCGTAGGATCCAATGCAGGTATGTGGATGGATGGAAAGACTTCATTCCAAATTGCAGACAGCATTTCTATCAGAAAGCGTAGCAATAGAGATCTGAAAAACTAGTGTACATTTCTTAGACCTCAATCGGCACACTGTCTGCTGTATGTAATCATTCTCAATCAACCATCACCCAAAACCCAGTGGATATATCGCAGAACCTCTTATGTGGATCGAGACAGAATGTGTTACAATTACTGGAGAAATATCTAGCGGTAGAATGGTGTAGCTGCAGATACCGGCTTCATAGCGTGTTCTTTGGCTGAATCACTTCCTAAATTTCGTGATTTTATTACGAGCTTAAACCCGTTGGCGACTAGTAACCGCACTGATCGTCTGTTAACATTCACTACGGCGACCACCGTGTCGCGGTATTTGTCTGGAAAACCACTTCATTCGGAGGTAATGCCATACCTCGATGTATAAGGCTTGTATAGTTTTTGACACGGATATCATTAGCGATGCTTGTGAGCACATGTAAAACCATGACTACTTGTGACAGTAACACAGTCGTTGTGATTGTGTTTTTAACACCTGGCGGCTTGTAAGACAGTCACGTTTCTCTTTCTGAGACATTGTGGTGTCACCCCCAAGAAAACCTTATGAGAGATGTCCACCCATCGCTGATTTTCGGTCAGTATTGTTTCGTATCGCTAGCAATCAGTTACTAGCGAAGTATTATACGTAGTAGCAGGGGGTGCTTGATAGGTTCCCCTTGAGCACAGGCTTATAAAGTGTGTGTGTGTGTGTTCTGACATGTGCAAAGAAAATGACTAGGTCCAGTCATAAAGAAGGTATGAATTTGACGTGGAATAAAGCAATAGCAAAGAGAATGGAAGATTCTTTTCTTTTTACTTGGAAAAGTATGTCAAGTCATAATAATTGTACAGGCATTTCTATTTCAAGAGCCACAGCCGTCAGCAGGAGGTATTTCCGGTACTTCGCTCATTGTCG
Organism: Schistocerca gregaria; assembly: GCF_023897955.1. NCBI lineage: Eukaryota > Metazoa > Arthropoda > Insecta > Orthoptera > Acrididae > Schistocerca > Schistocerca gregaria. Next base: position 853,046,942 of record NC_064920.1, read on the forward strand.
AATGTCGTCCAAATGAGACCGTGAACGTAATATTTAATTGTAAGTACAGTGATAAAATATATATGTAGCCGGTTTCCTAGGACGATTCTGTCTGGGGGTGCGTTGCACAAGGTGGCGGTGGCATGGGGTGGGAATGATTCACGTTTCAGGCTAACGGCAGGAGCTGTCTGAATGGAAAGGTCTGTTGGGGTACAGAAATGTACCTGACCTAAACGTGTCGTCCTCAATATGGCTGAATAGTGAACTAATGCTAAGTATGTGTTGGAAAGTGTTCATGTTCACGTGTGTTGCCTGTGGAAATTTGAGAAGATTCAATGCGAACGTATGTTTGCGTTGGACCATAATTCGCTCCCAAGTACATTGTGTGGTTGACTAGTTCTGCACATTTCCCGTCTTTATTTTGTTGAGAGAACATCGATTGTGGTGTGTGTTGTCTCCATGTAGCAGGTGAAAGACGGGTGGAAGACACGTTTCCTGGTCTTCTAGACATGAGAAACATCTTTGTTGACTTTGTAAATTAAAAGTATGATTTGGAATCTGTTATATCACCGACATCGGTATTCGTGAGTGTAAATATCAGTTTCCTCTATTTTTTTCGAGTTTTCACGTAAAAGTCTTGGCAGACGGGAAAAGTTTCTAGTTACTCAGTGATTTAAAGCACGATGCAACTCGCTAAAGTTTCGGTTTTCCAGAGAAATAATTTCCATCCTATATCTTCGGAATTATGATGTACAAGCGATCAGTAGCAAACTGCTATGTGCCTGATATCGAGAAGTATCGCGAAAAAGGTATGATATTCTGGAAAAACCATGTGAAAGTACATATGTTCTTGTAATCCCAGAGTCTGGAGATGGGTGCAGAAAGCAAGTAAGCAGGTCGGGACCAGAAACAGTAACGCCTTTGTGCCGAGGAGAACTGACCCAGCCTTTGTGCAACCGTTCAGAGAGTGACCTTGGTCCCCTGAGGTTGCTCTGGGCGTGCATATGGCCAGTGTATGTGTGTGTGTGGGGGGGGGGGGGGGAGGGGGGCAGAACACTTGTGACTGTCGGCTGCAGTGGATGACCTACCGGCCTCGGGGGAAATATGTAGTGCTGCAAGGACTATGTACGGTCCATCTGCTTAAACTGTCTGTCTTCACGGTGTATGTACGAGTGTCTGATGGTCGATAGCTATATGCAAGAGGCAGAAGTGATGATTTTTTTTATGGCGAAGGTTATGAATTGTGTGTTTACTAAATCGAAATGGTATTTGGTGATATGTAGCCAGGTTGGAGATGTGTTTCACGCTGATATATTCATGCCTCTGTCATCAGCGCCAGAGCAGTTTAATTGAGGCAGTATCTTACCGTATTTGACGATCAGTAGACCACTTTTGCAAGGTGTAACTGTCAGCGCAATAAGGTGATCTGTACAAAATAAATTTGCCGCTGAAAGTCTCGTCTGCAGAAACAAAGATGGACAGTGCTTCCACACCGGCAGCATTAGTAATTTGGTGGAAGAGCCAATCAGAAGCCTCCATTCATCCACAAGACATCCATTGTACTACATAGCGGTGAGGACGTTTATCGTTTCGGAAATGTTTGTCGAAAGCATGACATCACGATTTCCAGGAAGGGTAACACGTGATGATCGGGGTGCCTCCATAGGACCATCAGGAAGAATGCATTCGGTGTTATTCTGGGCTATTTTCGTAAACAGGTCCTGTTAGGACAATAATTTCCCAGCAGACAGTCTGAGACATCACGAAAGCTCCTCCAACAACAAAAGCAACCATTAACTATATCTGTGACACTTAACGATTTAGGAGAGGGAGACTTGGCTCTTCTTTACATAGACCCAATGTCAGTATAACACTGACCACCTTTTAGCTGCACTTGCAAGGTCGAGCTGTTATGTACGCATCTCGCAGGGTGCTGGACCTGCAGCTATGAAAGCCACGCCAGCCATGGTGGCTAGGTAAACAAGTACACGGCCAGGGCATCTCGCATGTGAGATGGGCTGTCCCGTTCAGATCACTAGGAAGAATGCATCCTGTGTTATTCTGGGAAGCATTGTAAAAGATTTCTATAACACGGCCAGAGGGGGGCTTGGCTGTTATTTACATACACATGAGATGTCAGTATAACATTGAAAGTCTTTTAGCTGCGCCCGTGTAGGTGACTCGCTAGGGAAACATCTCACGGCTACACGTCATCGCACCAGCAATGATGCCTAAGTAAACATGTGTGTGTGTGGCCAGAGGCCTCCGCATGTGGAATTGATTCAACCAGCGTGAGAGCAGTTTGTGATGCATTGTGGTCAAATTTCTTAACAATTCTCCAAAAAGTTTCTACATGCAATGAATGATTGCACACTGCACTATTTCAGCTGTTTAAGCATTGTGAGCATGTTTGCACAGAATTATACATGCATTATATCGCCAGTTTTATGCATAGTGAACGTGTCTTTGAATCAGAGTACTGCAGTATTTTGTGAACATGTCTGTAGGCTGTGCAATGCATTATTTCGACAGTTTACTATTAGTGAGCGTGTTTGCAGAGCACTCTACATGTATTAATTTGACAATTTACGAGTTGTTTTCGTGTCTGCACATCAGTGTACTGCATCACTTCGGTGATTTATGAATAATTTGCAGGTCTGTAAGATATGTACTGTGACCCCAAGCACCCCAGGGTGAGTGTTTTGTACGGTGTAATAAATATACTGTGTGAAATTCATCCTTAAATAGATTGTTCCAATTTCCCACTGAAAATAAATAAAGTACACTCCTTCCTCTCTCCAGCAGCTGGACACAGTGCAGAGTATGGTGATGTCCCTGTTTCCCTGCTACTCACGAGTACATCGAAAACCATGTTAGGCATACTTTCTGTGTGTCGTCAGGTGTCAGTTCAGGCATATATTGAGTGTGTCCTGGTAACAAGATTTTTTAAATGGAGGAAACTATGCTTTGCTGTGTCTTAGACTGGTGGTTAATAAAGCAACTTTCTGCCCAATCATATGCATACATTCATTCGCTTACAGCATTAAAAGTATGATAAGTGCGTTCTAAAACACAATGCACTATTCCACCACTGTCAGAATGGTTTGATGAGCACCCTATGAACAGGAGGAGTGTTTGTTTGGCTCTACAAGACATCTAAACTCAGTTCTACTGAGCATATTTTGAACATATCGAGTAATATGTACACGTTTTGGGCCAGGCACACCATAATCAATCTCTCTGAAATGTATGTGACACTTTAGTAACCATGGTTGGTGTATAATGCTGTGTTTGTGCACTTGTCGACGCGTTTAATGATGGGCAGAGTGAAAGTAGGAGAAGATCTGACCTTGCATCTCTTGCATATCATCAAGAAGCCGCCAAGATTGACTTTCCCATTCGACAGAGGATCATTATTAACAGCGCCACATGACTTCAGTCTGGCCCTACAGCACTTTCGGTGTTTTGTGAAGTTCACACAACAACGCGTCACCGCCGTCGTCGGGGTGTAATTGGATGATGTACGACAATAGGTATGTGTTTACCCGCTCGTAAGCGTTTATAAGGGATTTATCAGACAAGGCCAGAGTAAGTATCAACCTGTTCACCGACGATGTTGGTGTCTAAAGTATAGAATTGTATTTGGATGATAATCATGAAGTACAGGATGACAGGCTCTATTTCGGCTTCGTATATACACTGAAGAAACTGGCACACCTCCCTAATATCGTGCAGGGCTCGCGAGCACGCAGAAGTGACGAACCGCGACGTGATATGGACTCGACTAATGTCTGAAGTAGTGCTGGAGGGAAGTGACACCATGAATCCTGCAGGGCTGTCCATAAATCCGTAAGAGTACGATGGGGTGAAAATCTCCTCCGAACAGCACATTGCAAAGAATCGCTAATAGGCTCAATAATGTTCATGTCTGGGGAGTCCGGTGGCCAATGGAAGTGTTTTAACTCAAGAGAAGTGTTCCTGGAGCTACTCTGTAGTAATTATGGGTGAATGAGGTGTCGCAATGTCTTGCTGGAATTGCCCAAGTCTGTCGGAATGCTCAATGGATATGAATCGATGCAGGTGATCAGACAGGATGCTTACGTACGTGTCACCTCTCAGAGTTGTATCAGGAGTCCCATATCACTCTACCTGCACACATCCCACACCATTACAGAGCCTCTACCAGCTTGAACAGTTCCCTGATGACATGTAGTATACACGGATTCATGAGCGTGCCTCCATACCCATAGACGTCCAACCACTCGATACGATTTAAAATAAGACTTTCCCGACCAGGCAACCTGTTTCCACTGATCAATAGTCCGAAGTCGGTATTGACGGGCCCAGGCGAGGCTAAGGCTTTGTGTCGTGCAGTCATCAAGGGTACATGAGTGGGCCTTCGGCTCCGAAAGCCCATATCGATGAATGGTTTGCACGCTGACACTTGTTAATGATCAGCATTGAAATCTGCACCAACGTGCGGAAGGGTTGCCCTTCTGTCACCTTGAATGATTCTCTTCTGTAGTTGTTGGTCCCGTTCTTGCAGAATCTTTTTCCAGCCGCAGCAATGTCGGAGATTTGATGTTTTGCGAATTCCTGACATTCACGGTACACTCGTGAAATGGTCGTACGGGAAAATCCCCGCTACATCGCTACCTCTGAGATGCTGTGACTCATCGATAGTGCATCGACTATAACAGCACGTTCAAACTCACTTAAATCCTGATAACCTGCCATTGTAGTAGCAGTAACCGATCTAACAACTGCGCCAGACATTTTTTGTCTTATATAGGCGTTGCCGACCGCAGCCGTATTCTGGCTGTTTACGTTATCTCTGTATTTGAATACGCATGCCTGTACCAGTTTCTTTGGCGCTGCGGTGTACGAGTTACTGCAAGTAGGAGTTACTTGTCGATTTTTGGCAAAGGGCAGGTCATTCGAGTGTCTGAAATATCCGAAAATGTGCCCCGATGGGTGTAAAACGCGAGGGCCTCGCTCTCTCTCGCACAAATCTCTTCCGCGTATATGACTGAAACGAATCGCGTAGCGGATTTTATTTTCTTATTTGTTGGGAAAATTGGAAAAGTGTGGTGCCTGTACAAAGGAAATCACAAACACGACGACAATGTGAGGAATACCACAGTACTGCTGAAGCATCTGAAGTCCCTGTCGAACAGGCATGACAGAAGGTGTCCAATAAACACAGAGATACGCTGCTAAGGTCGCTGACAGGTTCGCCTGATTCCAACGAGAAGGGAATAGAACGAAATGTTGTTAACATTGTTATTACGTATTTTTAGATTTCCATAGAGTTCCCGGCACGTTCGACACAAGCTACTTCTAATCAAGCTGCGTGCCTATCATCTCCGTTTTGCGAATGGAATCGTGATTCACTGTCAGAAATGTCATAGTTCGTAATAATCGACGTTACGTCATCAAGTGAAATAGGAATAATATCTGGCGTTTCCCAAGGACGTATTGCAGACCCTTTGTTCTTCCTGATCTACATAAACGATTTAGGACACAATATGAGCAGACCTCTTAGACTGTCAGCAGACGATGCTGTCACTTACCGTCTTGTAAAGTCATCAGATGACCAAAACTAATTGCAAAATGATTTAGACAAGGTATCTGTATGGTGCGAAAAGTGGCCTTTGACTTTAATGGAAAGTGTGAGATTATTGACACTAGTACTGAAAGAAACCCGCTAAAATCACACGAATCTAACGACTATGAATTCAACTAAAAGGGATTAAAATTACGAAAAACTTAGATTGCAACGATTACATAAATAATGTTGTGGGGAAAGCGATCTAAAGATTTACGGGCAGAACACTTAGAAAATGCAACAGGTCAGCTAGAGACCCTGGTTACGATGTAAGCGTTCGTTTTTGCGGCGGTTTGTTCGAGAGTAGAACGGTAAAGAAATCGCTTGAAGGTGATTCTATGAACACACATCCGGAAACTGGATTGTGAATGCAGAGTGATCAGGTAGATGTAGTTTTCCTGCATTCACTATATAGCGACTTTTAATACATATAAATATGCAATAGCAGGAAATTAAAGGCAGAAACTTAATGGTAGCACATAGCAAGCTCCTTTCTAATAGTCCTACAGAGCTTACCGTACGTCCGAAACAGCGAATCTAACTATGTTGGCTACAGGTCTTTCGGTAACAACCAATTGCTGCAACCGTTAGCTGCAGTAACGAGCACAGAATGTAATTTTGTATGCTCTCATTACTAGAGTAATACAAAGTTACGTGCTTCACAGAAAAATTTCAAGCCCGAATTTACGGATATTTACGTTAAAACAAAATACTTAAACTAGTACATTAATGGAAAATCGGATTATAGCTTACTTTATCTACAGTCGTTAGATAACTATAGTCGCTAAATTACTGATAATAAGCACAGTGAATATGGTGTAGCAGACAGCAAGAACTATTTTATTGTATTTTCTTTTCACGGAACAATTTGACTATAACCAAAAAAGTGACGTAATTGATGCTTAATGTACGAATGGCGTTGGGAGGCACGTCAGCTACTCGTCCAGAAGGACCTAGTGTGCTACAAGAATCTTACTTCAGTGTACTTTCTGCAGTACCTTTGCCCATTCAGCTGCGTGTGAGAGCCGCTCGAGCTGGTTCAGTGTGCGCTTTCGGTCGTCTTCCATGTCTCCAATGGCGCATCGAAGCCTGTGTACCTCATGGTGCAGCTTGGCCTGTTCTCGATTGCTTTGCTGTAATTTATCCTCAAAGCGTTTATTTTCCTCTTTCAATATTGTACACTCTGCAGTAGACTCTTCTAGTGATTTTATGTAGTCCAGTGCCGCCAAATGTTCGGTCTGTAGGTTTCCCATATCCTGGCGAATCGCTTCGGCTTCAATAAGTAGGCTGTATTTAACAGAAAATTAGATCAGCAGTGGTATTAGCTACGCACTTCTTGTTGTACATAAAAACGACGAAGAAATACTTTTATAATTATTAATAATTCGTACAATGCACACGGGAAGTATATACGAAAACTTAAGACATATCAATTTAAATACCCTTAGAAATAAAACAAAATCAGAAGTGAAGACGTACACAGAGTATAAAGATGAATATGCCAAATGAATGACAATTTAAATGCCTTTGCTTCATATTAAGGACCTACGTAAATCGTAAACAATACTTGCAACAATATAGATATACTTCCTAGTTAAACTTATATTCACAGGTGCTACAACATGTGGCTGGTTTGAGAATGCGTACAGTCTGTGGCCTCAGCAAGATAACAGTTTCTTCAAAGATTTTCGTATTTTGTGGTAGAGTAACGAACTTGATGTAATGATTAACACTTCCAATTTTATTCTAATTCGCATCTGACCAATTCTGACAAACATTTTTCCAGCGTCTCCTCAAATCATTCCAGGTAATCGCCAAAATAACTGATTCGAAAAGGATAGGGCGTATACCCTGCCAATCTTAATTCAACTGAGTATCAGCTCTAACGGTACTGAAAAGATTGTTGATACATTCGTCATAGTGTGTAGAAATGAATCCTGAATAAATTATTGTAGTCAACGAATGAAATCAGGAATTTTCTTTATTCACGCCTCTAATGACCTCGTTGTCGACGGGACGTTAAACTCTAATCTTTCTTCCTTCGTTCTTTCCTTTTATTAACTCTTAAGGATAACAATTGGCATACGTTATTTTGTATTCTGGATTCTTGTAGTCAACTGTAATCACAGCTTGATCAATAGGGTTGTAGTGCAATAGAGCGTCACTGATGCTTAGTGCTTTGGGAGCAAATATAGTGTAAAATGTTTAGTAGCGCCAGAAACGTGTGTTATTATTAATAATATTATTACACACCTGAGTGAGTGATAAAAATACTATGAATTACTTGCGTAATGTAGGCAAAAACAATATGATATTCATCGTGGTTTCTAAAGGCTAGTCTGTATGGTAGCGGCATGGGTAGTGAGAAACGGATAAGACATAGCGTGTTTTCTCTTCCCTGCAGTTGGGCTGCACTAGCTATGAGGTGAGGGCTAAAAGTGTTCAAATGTACACGCGGGATTCCAAATGACGGGGAAGGCTTGTTGATCATGGGAATCCCTCTGTGGTGAAATTTCCTTTGCCTTCGTGTATGATTTATAGTTACATATCCACTTCTTGCAGAAACCGAGCATTTCTGACATATTCCTCCGTTGACAGCTACCGGAACAGGTCCGTCACAGACAGACGTAGGTTGTGGAATTCCCGCTGTGGACAAGTCCATGAGAAGTCTGCGTCATTGTTCTTCGCAGCACACCCTGTTGTCACATTGCTGAGATCTACAACCTCACTGCAATGTTCTTCGCAGTGCGGAAACATGTGAAGGATAATAACGCAGCCGGCGGGGGTGAAAGAGCGGTTCTAGGCGCTACAGTCTGGAACCACGCGACCGCTACGGTCGCAGGTTCGAATCCTGCCTCGGGCATGGATGAGTGTGATGTCCTTAGGTTAGTTAGGTTTAAGTAGTTCTAACTTCTATGGGACTGATGATCTCAGAAGTTAAGTTCCATAGTGCTCAGAGCCATTTTTTTGATAATAACCCTGTCCCAACTGGAAGCGCGTAACAGTAGTGGTGTGTCAACTACGTAGCTTTATCTATGAAATCCAAGTTTTTCGAGGTGTGCTCGGCTGTATTGCTGCATAATGTCTTCCTTTTGACTGATTTCATTTCTGCCACATCTGAACATTCTTGGAAGACTCGCTTCTTTACAATAGCAAGGAAATCCGTATGCAGTAGAGAAGCCTAGTAAAATTGGCTATCAGTCGCACAACGTTTCGCCTGGTGCTCCACCAACTCGTTATGAGATACCAGTGTGACCCTTGATCCACAAAAATAATTACTGGATACTTTTATGAAGGCATTCACATTGGTAGGTCATTTTAAGGACATGAAGTACATGACAGTTACTTTCAGAGTCACACTGAGTCTGTGACAATAAGGATGTCATCGAATTGATTTACCTCCTTAATTGCGACAACTTCGGCAGTGAAGATCTTAGCTGCCGTTGGAAGCTTAAACATACCCCAAGATAGTGTATGTCCGCCGACATAAATGAAGCCATTGTCCGTCCTCTCTAGAATTCTAATGGTATATCAATTGTCTGCAGGGGACCAGCGTAGTTTATGGAGGAGAGGATGAGCTGTGTTCACTGCTCTACTAAATATTTTATGAATTTCTGAGTTAAGGAATGTCCCTTGTCTCCGTTAAAAGTGCATTCTCATGTGAAGTATGCAGCGCTCCTGGACAGATTCGTGTAGGCCTAGAGCGGCACTGTTTTCTTTCGGTCTTGCAGAGTACAGATGTTGGTGCATTATCATATAACGTGCAACCCTATCCAGTATATAATGAATCATGCCAACGATAAAGGATGCATAGGGGTGTAACATCGGCACCCATTTATATGTGGGATTACTCGTTTTATTTTGAGTGATCGACCATGGAAATCAAACATTCCACACGGTGCTCCCACTTTAGTCAATTGTCGACATAGAGTCCGTGCCGTTTGAATGATCTCCTGAAGGGGATGTTAAAAGGCCCTAATCGGAACTAGGGGGGGGGGGGGGGGGGGTGGTGACGGTCGTCTTTGTCTTGTAAAGACAACTGTTGTGGTTGGCAGGAGAGCCAACACCGTGTTACTAGAGGAGGCCGAAAGGCACGCGTTTTAGCCCACACAGGCTGGCGTGAGGTCTGGAACATGACAAGGGAATCATAAGTGAGAAAAATGGACGTAGCTGGTGGAATACTTAACTTTAATCGATTAATGACGAACGTCGCTCTTTATGGTAGATCATTCACAATATCAATAGTACGGATACTGGCGCCTTGCTAGGTCGTAGCAAATAACATAGCTGAAGGCTATGCAACTATCGTCTCGGTAAATGAGAGCGTAATTTGTCAGTGAACCATCGTTAGCAAAGTCGGCTGTACAACTGGGGCGAGTGCTAGGAAGTCTCTCTAGACCTGCCGTGTGGCGGCGCTCGGTCTGCAATCACTGATAGTGGCGACACGCGGGTCCGACGTACACTTAAGGGCCGCGGCCGATTTAAAGGCTACCACCTAATAAGTGTGGTGTCTGGCGGTGACACCACAACAACCACTGAAGATCTGATGTCTGCAAGACGAAGTCCTATAATGCATATTCAGGAGGAGAGCACATCCGCCGCTCGATACAGCCATATTAATGTCATCCTCAAGCTTAGAGAAAACGTGTACATTCAGATAGAACCAACGTACATTAAGGTTTGGATAGAAAATTGTATTACGTTCTGATGATTATACTGCACAGAGCGTAGGACTCAAAATGCAAAATGTAGACTAGGCTTAGTACATGCAAGGTATTGTCTTGTTGCCTAACCTAATCACAGTTAGAGTAATGGTAATGAGATGTGTAAAATCCATCGACTGCAGTCCATAGTGTCGCAAGCACTGGAAATATCTACTAACAAGGCCGTCACGTCGCCATTAAAAGCACAAGTGAAATGTACGTCCGTATTCAATAGACTTACGCTATCAGTGGCGCCTCTTCGTTTCCTAAATATGAGCTGAGAACCACGCAATGAAGAAATTACTCTCAAATCACTATTAAGCAGCCACTTCAACATTATTTCTAATGTTTTGAGCACTAAAGAAGAAAGTGCGGTAGGACAGTACGAAAATAGGCTGAATCTGAGCCTTTGCTAGGTTTCAGTATCGGAAAAATTACTTAAATCTGTCAGTCGTCTAGGAACTTGCCTTCTGTCCGTAAGTGATTGTAAATGTCGATCAGGGTGCGTAAATCTTCATCTGGCAAATTGGCTAGCATTCTGAAGCTTATGTCATTATATCCAGGAGCAGCATCGCAGGTAACTTTTACGGCTTTTCTCGGTTTTGCAAACTGGAATGCTGTGGTAAGTTGGGAGAACACAAGGTGATGTCTATCGCAAACAAGTGTCATCGCGTGTAGGGATGACAGTTGGAGAACTGTTGTTTAGTATAGATAAAATGAATTCATCTACAACATCCAAGGATGACAGTTGGAGAACTGTTGTTTAGTATAGATAAAATAAATTCATCTACAACATCCAAAAGCCACGCTGTTGCAGTGGTAGCAGCGGTTCCTGTCAGGTTAACGAATTTCAGCACTGTCAGGTTTGGCTAACACCTGAATGGGTGACCGTTTGAGTCTGCAAAGTGCTTTTGTGAAGTAGGGTGCACTCAGCCCTTGTGAGGCAAACTGAACAGCTATCTCGTTTGAGAAAACTGACATCGGCAAGGAGAGCAGTGTGGTGACGACTTGTCCTCCATATCCACAACAGAAGACGCCTATACAATGAGGATGACATGGCGGTCGGTCGTCACCGCTAAGTCTTCAAAGACTATTCAGACAGAATTCCGGAGTTGTCCAAAACAGGTGACCTATATGTCATTTATGTCCCATGCCGAGATCATATGCTGTGCATTGAAATCTCTACATAACAAGAAAAAAGGGGCGTCGAGGCTGTTTACCAATGAACGTCACTCAACAATTTAAATTTTGCTACTTGGAGGGCAACATGATAACAGTACGGAAATGTCTGATATTTTTGAGCGATCGCGGACCGGTACTGCCTCGGAACCTCTTTCTTACATTTAGGAAAGTAGGGCAGATGTTTGTGTAATCTCTTCTCGCGATGGCAGGCTTATGGTTTTTCAGCATTATTATATTGTTACTACTTAATAAAATTTCACAGTTGGTATGTAACAGAAGTACTCATCAAAGGCTTCTTCCATTGTCACAGGAAACATTACGTAGTTTCCTTAACACAAAAAACAAATTTTTCGCCATCATCATTCAGCTGCTATAAGCGTTAAACACTGCTTCCTCAAGTCAGAAAATTTGCTCCCTTGTCTAAAATAATATAGCGGAAATAACATCTCGATAAACTGTGTTTACCCGTCGTAAGCGTATTTGATATGGCTAGACAGTCGTCTTACCATACACTGCGTATAAGAATAACTATCAGTATAAAACTTGTTAGTTTATTATGTTATGGTACGATCCATTTGAAACTGTGGTGAGGGACAGTCCTAGTGATGCGAAAACGATATCAGTGGAATAACATATAAAGGAATGTTACAGTGTGGGCCCTTTCTTGATTGCGTCTCTTGACAAACTCTGAAATATGACTTACATGGCTAAGAACTATATCCTCCAAATACAAATTAAAGTTTTGGTTCATGTATGCTGTATGCAATCACTATATTAGGCATGTCTTGTATGAAGCAGCTTGGCAACAGACATCTTATGGTTGTCACAGATAATTTTTGTCACGCCTAGACCACATTTTTAAAGAAAGTGTTTTGAAAGCAGTTTGTTTGTAACAATGGATTATATAGAGGAAAATTATCTAGACATCTAAAAATACACTGTGTGATTAAAAGTATCCGGACACCCCCCAAAAAAACGTTTTTCATATTAGGTGTACTGTGCTGCCACCTACTGCCAGGTACTCCATATCAGCGACCTCAGTAGTAATTAGACATCGTGAGAGAGCAGAATGGGGCGCTCCGTGAAACTCACAGACTTAGAAAGTGGTCAGGTGATTGGGTATCAGTTGTGTCATACGTCTGAACGCGAGATTTCCACATTCCTAAACATCCCTAGGTCCACTGTTTCCGATGTGATAGTGAAGTGGAAACGTGAAGGGACACGTACAGCACAAAAGCGTACAGACCGACCTCGTCTGTTGACTGACAGAGACCACTGACAGCTGAAGAAGATCGTAATGTGTAATAGGCAGACATGTATCCAGACCATCACACATGAATTCCAAACTGCATCAGGATACACTGCAAGTACTATGTGGGAGGTGAGAAAACTTGGATTCATAGTCGAGCGCCAGTTGATAAGCCACACACCACGCCAATAAATAGCAAACGACGCCTCGCTTGGTGTAAGGAGCGTAAACATTGGACGATTGAATAGTGGGAAAACGTGTGGAGTGACGTATCACGGTCCACAATGTGGCGATCCGATGGCAGGGTGTGGGTATGGCGAATGCCCAGTGAATGTCATCAGCCAGGTGTGTAGTGCCAACAGTAAAATTCGGAGGCGGTGGGGTTATGATGTGGCCGTGTTTTTCAAGGATGGGGCTTGCACTACTTGTTTTGCGTGGAACTATCATAGCACAGACCTACATTGTTTTAAGCACCTTCTTGCTTCTCACTGTTGAAGAGTAATTCAGGGATGGCTACTGCATCTTTCAACAGATCGAGCACCTGTTCATAATGTGGCGGAATGGTTACACGACAATGACATCCCTGTGATGGACTGGCCTGCAGAGAGTCCTGACCTGTTTCCTATAGAATACCTTTGGGATGCTCCTCAATGCAGCATTCCGTGAAGAATGGGCTGCCAGTCCCCAAGAAACCTTACAGGACCTGATTGAACACATGTCTGCGAGAGTGGAAGCTGTCATCAAGGCTAATGGTGAGCGAACACCATATTGGATTCCAGCTTTACCGATGGAGGGCGTCACGAACTTTTAAGTCATTTTCAGCCAGGTGTCTGGATACTTTTGATCACATAGTGTATACCCAGTACTACCTAGACAAATTTAGGGTGAACTTCACGTGTAACACAATACAATAAAATTAACTTTAGAAGATACCTTATGTCTAAAAAATACAGTGTTGATCAGTACAATTTTGCCTATTTCCCAAAAGTTTTAATTTTAAATCCTACAAGCACTTGTATGAGCATAAATTCATTTTACCTACAAACAGTGAACATAAATTTAATTACTCACAAAAAAATGTCACATCATGTATAGAATTTCTGTTAGTCATAGCGTTCAGACATTTACGTTGTGAAAAAACGTTTTTCATTTAAGGTATTCCAAACATTTTATAACTAACATATGTACCAGGTAATTACGTTTACATCCATTATTCATGATACATTCAAGTTTTTTAATAAATTAGTACACAATTTTGTAAGATTACATGTTTTATATTTTTTAAATATTTCATGTTCAGATGATTTGTATACTTTAATAATTAGGCTGCTTAAATGTATTAAAAGATTGTGTAGTTGTGTGCGGAGAGATGTGTCCGACATTTTTTTCTCAGTAGGAAATAATGAAATCCAACATATGTTTAAATTACATTAGGCACAGTTTTAACCAGTAATTTCACATGATTTCTAATCGCTGTCTTTTTGTATACCATACGAAAGATACTTCACATTCCTTCCATTTCTCTTTTATTCCTCTTTATTTCAAATAATCAGTTCCCCTACAAAACTTGTACTGAACACATTAATTCTAATTTCATAATAAAATTGTAATGAAGATTATTCTTTCCAAATATCAGAAGTTGTTCTGCAATTCATTAATTTTAAGTATGTAATTAAAGCTTCTATATTGTGAACTCAGTTACAGATTATTATTGTGGTCTACTTTTCCTGCGTTTTCTTCACTGAGAGATACTATTTAAATTATGATTTTCGTAAATATCTATTAAACTGTGTTAAAATACATAATCCAGTTTTGTAACTAAATCTGCTATTGATAGTTTCAGAAAGAAGCATACGGAAATATAATTATTTATTAGGTGAGTAATATTCATTACCCTCAAACGCAACAAAGTGATAGTATTTATAGTTTCTGAATAATACAGTCTGTAATTAACTACTGAATACTTTATAAAGAGTTTAATGTCTTCCTTTGTTATTATCATTTGTTCTTCTCTTGTAAAAACCTCTAACAACTCTTTTTAATATATAATTTGTAGTCTTTTATAACAAAGTCTTTCAGTCTTCACTTAAAAGTTCCGGGCTGATAGGCTGTGATCGAAGTATAAAACTCTCCCCTGACGTTTCGTCTCCGACTGCGGGAGACATCCTCGAAGGTACAGCGGCGAATTGCGAAGAGAAGTCGAGGGAGCGCTTATTATATAGGCAGTACAGAAGGCGCCACTGTCGATCACGTGGCTTCGGCTATAGGATTGTCTCTGGTAATGCTAACATTCTCGATTGAAAGTAATCGATCGTCACGATTGCGGTGCAACGCTGACATCCAAATTTTACCCTGTTTAACACCTTCGTCTTTCCTGTTAAAACTGTTACGGTGTTTATCAATCTCGATAGCCTCTCTGTACATGCGTGCATAATAATGCGAGGTTTTTGATATGACGCTCGTCTCGCTGAATTTTATTTCATGACCACCTTCCTGGTAAACATGATTCGCTACGGCCGATTTATCCGTGTGACCCAGGCGGCAATTCCTCTTATGTTGAACAAGACGGGTGTTCACACTTCTCTATGTGGTACCGACATAAACCTGTCCACAACTATAAGGAATTTTATACACCCCCGGTGTAGCCAAAAGGTGTCATGCATCTTTTGCCGAGCTTAAATATTCTTTTAGTTTCCTGGTGGGTCTGAAAATAATTTCGACCCCATACTTGCTTGAAACTTTCCCAATGCGATCTGCGACCGTACTAATGAACAGAAGAAAAACTTTTCCCTTGGGCGACTGTTGTTCGAGGTTGCTCCTGATTCTCTGCCTAGAGCGAAGTGCTTGATCTATATCCTTGCTAGAATAGCCATTCTTCACGAAAGTTGACCGTAGATGTTCAATCTCATGTTTTAAATAAACAGGTTCAAAAATTTTGTAGATAACGATCAGTATGTGTGGCCTTTCTACATAACTTACGACCCAAAGTTCCGTCCCGTCATTTAATGACAAACACATCCAGGAAATTCAATTGCCCATTCCTTTCCGTCTACATAGTAAATTGGATTTTCGGATTAATGCTGTTTAAATGTGTCAGGAAGGCATCCAACTCCTCTGCTCCGTGTGTCCATACTACGAACTGTCATCGACGTAGCGATACCATGCGGCTGGTCGTTCACTGGCAATCTGCAACGCCCGTTGTTCAAAAGTCTCCATAAATAAGTTAGCCACAGCAAGACTAAGAGGACTGCCCATAGCCATCCCGTCAATCTGTTCATAAAAGTTGTTATTGTATTGAAAATAAGTTGTGGTGAGGCAGTGTCAGAATAATGCCACAATATTCGTAGGAAAAATATCCGCTATGCATAAGATAGCTTCGTTTACCGGAATCTTGGTAAATAACGACACAATATCAAAACTGACGAGGATATCATCCGGGCCCACGCTCGTTTCCTTTAACTTGTCAATGAAATTAGCTGAATTTTTAATATGACTGTCCGTCCTACCAACGTAAGGTTGCAGCAATGAGGCAAGGTGTCTAGCTAACTTGTGTGTTGGTCCGCCTATAGCGCTGACAATTGGCCTCAACGGAAGCTCAGGTTTATGCACTTTGGGTAAGCCATAAAGTCTAGGTGGGTACGCTACTGTTTTACAAAGCAGCTTCTTATAATTGGAGGCGAATGAAGACGCTTTCACCAGTCGAATGGTCATTCTTAAAATCTTCACAGTCGGATCTTTCTCAAGTTTTTGTAATTGGAGGGAACCAAAATATCACTAATTTTTCCATGATAGTCCTCACTGTTCAGTATGACGGTGGCGTTAACCTTATCTTCATTAAGAACAGTAATGTTTTTATCTACATTTATATCCCTCAGCGCTTTCCTTTGTGCCTGCGACAAATTACTGTTAGGTGGCTTACATGTAAGTAAAGTCATAGCCGTTTCCATCCTAATTACGTCAGCGGACTGCTGTGGAAGCTGACGGATACCGGCCTCAATATTTGCTACAATATACTCTGTGGATACGTTTTGGGGCGTCACAGCAAAGCAGCTTCTTATAGTTGGAGGCGAATGAAGACGCTTTCACCAGTCTCCTTTCGCTAGTACAGAAATTTCAACTTTTGACAAATCTTCGATGACATGCCTCGCTCAGGCCGCCTAAGGGCTACTACCGCAGTGGATGACCGCTACCTACGGATTATGGCTCAGAGGAACCCTGACAGAAACGCCACCATGTTGAATAATGCTTTTCGTGCAGCCACAGAACGTCGTGTTACGACTCAGACTGTGCGCAATAGGCTGCATGATGCACAACTTCACTCCCGACGTCCATGGCGTGATCCATCTTTGCTACCACGACACCATGCAGCACGGTACAGACGGATCCAACAACATGCCGAATGGGCCACTCAGGACTGGCATCACGTTCTCTTCACCGATGGGTGTCGAATATGCCTTCAACCAGACAATCGTCGGAGACGTGTTTGGAGGCAACCCGGTCAGGCTGAACGCCTTAGACACACTGCCCATCGAGTGCAGCAAGGTGGAAGTTCCCTGCTGTTTTGGGATCGCATTATGTGGGGCCGACGAACACCGCTGGTGGTGCTGGAAGGCCCCGTAATGGCTGTACGATACCTGAATGCCATACTCTGACCAATAGTGCAACTATATCGGCAGCACATTGGCGAGGCATTTGTCTTCATGGACGACAATTCGAGCCTCCATTGTGCATAACTTCTGAATGACATAATTCAGGATAACGATATCACTCGAAAAGAGTGGCCAGCCTGTTCTACAGACATTAACCCTATCGAAAATGTCTGATAGATTGAAAAGGGTTGTTTATGGACGACGTCACCCACCAACCACTCTGAGGGATCTCCGCCGAATCGCCGTTGAGGAGTGGGACAATCTGGACCAACAGTGCCTTGATGAACACGTGGATAGTATGCCACGACGAATACAGGCTTGCAGCAATGCTACTGGGTATGGCTCTGAGCACTATGGGACTAAACATCTGAGGTCATCAGTCCCTTAGAACTTAGAACTACTTGAAGCTAACTAACCTAAGGACATCACACACATCCATGCCCGAGGCAGGATTCGAACCTGCGACCGTAGCGGTCGTGCGGTTCCCGACCGAAGCGCCTAGAACCGCTCGGCTACAACGGCCGGCAATGCTACTGGGTATTAGAGGTACCAGTGTACAGCAATCTGGACTACTACCTCTGAAGGTCTCGCAGTATGGTGGTACAACATGCAATCGGTAGTTCTCATGAGAAATAAAATGGGCGGAAATGATGTTTATGTTGATCTCTATTCCAATTATCTGTACAGGTTCCGGAACTGTCGGAACCCGGAACCGAGATGCTGCAAAACTTTTTTGATGTGTGTAGTATGTCGGTACCTAAATGTTTGAAAAGTCCCGTAAAGTGTAGAAGAGAGTTAGAGATAATGCACGGGGTGAAATGCGGAACTTCTGGTGACGATTAAAATAACTAAATTTCGCGTATCGGGTTGCTTACTCGCCAACATGAACATTGTGTTATGTGTGACTGTTTGTAGTAACATCTGAGCGAGCTATTCTAAAAGAAAGAATCCGTTTGTAAACTTTTTGGGAAATGCCATTGATAATTATCACAACTGCCTACGGTTATGAATGAGGTGTGCGTGTGGGCTTTTCAGGCTTTGTAGAGTTTAGAGGAAGACTTAGTATTGACTGGTGTGTTCAAGCTTATCGCAACAGAGTGAAATTTTACGCTCATAAATACTTTCATTTAAATATTCCTTCCACCGAAAAAACAGTTTTAGTGTGACTTGTGGTTACGAAATGCGCCGCTGTTTTTCTGTAACTTTTTACGGCTGAAAATTGCATTTCAATGACTTCAAGGAGGCTTGCGTCTGGGAAGAAATTTACCACAAGGTGAGTGAAACTTTGCAAAGCATCGTGCTGTCGTAGTTGTGCTGCACTCCTTCAGCAACAGTTTAATAAATTACTCTATTTTGGCCTAAATAAGCTAGTAACGAAGGAACTAAACTTGTCTCATTCCCAGTTACCACTGACAATACTTGTGAACCAAGCCTGCACAAAAATTGCATTTTAGGGCCGAATGACATGAAACAATACGAAGATTATTGATCCTGTTTTCATGCGTCTATAATAAGGAAACGGTTACACATATTTTTACATCAGGATATCATTAAACGCTAATATTATAGGTGGGAGGATCACCTTCCCATGTCATAAATTATATGTACAGTGTTTTATGGAGGTAAAATAATTATAGTGTTGCTCTAGGAAGATATACTTTGTTGCAGAAACCACATTGTAGAAAAAGAGGACAAATTTATATTTTTAAGACGAGTGACTGCCATGATGCAGATCAATAAGCTACGAATGAGCAAACGCTCATATTTCATTTGCGAAACTGTCAAACGATAAGATCATCGTATGTCAGTGTGGTGCAAATGGTCGTAGTGTAGTCGTATTTTATAAGTGGTAATATGTGAATCTGTTCGACAGAATATTGGCTTTAGTTTTATAATTAATACCTGTATTGAAGCTCCATGGACAAACTACAGCAGTTTGTACGTAGGCATCATCTTAAATTTGTAAATAAATAGTAGCTTTTCCATCAAAACGAAAAAACGCACAGAAGAGCTATCACGGAAGATCTGGCTTCCATAAAATAAGAAGTAGGTTTACAATGGGTGTGCATGGTGAGGAACGAAAACACTGAGCTCCCTACAGGTTGTATATTCATTGTACAGTTACAGAGATAGAGACAAAAGGCAGGATATTGCCAAATTAAAGGAACCCAACACGTCAGTCCCAGCATTACTTAAATCGTTGAGAATGGACAGCACGGAGTAAAGCATATTTCCGATGGAGATGCTGAGCTTATCTGACAACAGAAACAGAAGTGTAGTATACTTGATATCTAACAGTAAAAGATAACAAAAGAGTTGAAACATTTATACCGAAAAACATGTCAGCTGAACTTATCTTCACACATGACCCAAGTAAAATAGTATTTCAGAAGACTTAACAATATGTCACTCAGGCAGAAGAGGAAGCAATGTAACTGAGGCCGATGTGGAATTTCTTAAATTCAGCGAAATACCACTGCCAAAAAAGAAAATGTTAACCAAAGAATTAATAAATAACGAGGTAGAATACAGACAGAGGCAACATAATCAAAGCCAGGTGTTTTCAAGTAGAGATACTGGTGCAAATAAAAATAGCATAAAAGTCTAAACACATGAATGCTGAAATAAATATATTATGTTGAATGCACACCACTGAGAAGTGGATGCAAGAGGGTAAACATGGTTCCACATGATAACGTTTCTTCCCATTTCAATCGCCTAGGCAGCACAGGAAGAATGATTGCCGAAGTACCTCTGTTGGTGTTATGGAAGTGATACATAGGGGGTTAAATTACATTTCCTATGACTTTACTTAATACTGGTTTTTGAAACTCTGTAAGCAACCTTTCGTTGTTTGATTGATAGCTATCTTCAAGAGATTTCCGTGAAGCTCTCCCATCAGTCAAGCAAATCTGACCATTCGTGCCACCCTTCTTTATATATATGCGGCAGTCTCCTGTTAGTCGTCACTGGTGTGGGTCTCACACCATTGAACAGTACGGCACGACAGACAAGTGATGTGTAAGTGGTCTCCTCTGTACGCTGACAGCATTTTCCTAGTATCCTCTCATAGAAACGAAATCTGCCATCTGCTTTACCCGTGACTTAGCCTATGACGACATTCCATTTGATAAGCCTACAAAATATTAAACACATGTTGTTGTTGTTGTTGTTGTGGTCTTCAGTACTGAGACTGGTTTGATGCAGCTCTCCATGCTACTCTATCTTGTGCAAGCTTCTTCATCTCTCAGTACCTACTGCACCTACATCCTTCTGAATCTGCTTAGTGTAGTCATCTCTTGGTCTCAATCTACGATTTTTACCCTCCACGCTGCCCTCCAATACTAAATTGGTGAGCCCTAGATGCCTCAGAACATGTCCTACCAACCGATCCCTTCTTCTGGTCAAGTTGTGCCAGAAACTTCTCTTCTCCCCAATCCTGTTCAATACTTCCTCATTAGTTATGTGATCTACCCATCTAATCTTCAGCATTCTTCTGTAGCACCACATTTCGAAAGCTTCTATTCTCTTCTTGTCGGAACTTTTTATCGTCCATGTTTCACTTCCATACATGGCTACACTCCATAGAAATACTTTCAGAAATGACTTCCTGACACTTAAATCTATACTCGATGTTAACAAATTTCTCTTCTTCAGAAACGCTTTCTTTGCCATTGCCAGTCTACATTTTATATCCTCTCTACTTCGACCATCATCAGTTATTTTGCTCCCCAAATAGCAAAACTCCTTTACTACTTAAAGTGTCTCATTTCCTAATCTAATACCCTCAGCATCACCCGACTTAATTCGACTACATACCGTTATCCTCGTTTTGCTTTTGTTGATATTCATATTATATCCTCCTTTCAAGACACTATCCATTCCGTTCAACTGCTCTTCCAAGTCCTTTGCTGTCTCTGACAGAATTGCAATGTCATCGGCGAACCTCAAAGTTTTTATTTCTTCACCATGGATTTTAATACCTACTCTGAATTTTTCTTTTGTTTCCTTCACTGCTTGCTCAATATACAGATTGAATAACATCGGGGAGAGACTACAACCCTGTCTCACTCCCTTCCCAACCACTGCTTCCCTTTCATGTCCCTCGACTCTTATAACTGCCATCTGGTTTCTGTACAAATTGTAAATAGCCTTTCGCTCCCTGTATTTTACCCTTGCTACCTTCAGAATTTGAAAGAGAGGATTCCAATCAACATTGTCAAAAGCTTTCTCTAAGTCTATAAATGCTAGAAACGTAGGTTTGCCCTTCCTTAATCTCGCTTCTAATATAAGAGATAGGGTCAGTATTGCCTCACGTGTTCCAACATTTCTACGGAATCCAAACTGATCTTCCCCGAGGTCGGCTTCTACTAGTTTTTCCATTCGTCTGTAAAGAATTCGCGTTAGCATTTTGCAGCTGTGATTTATTAAACTGATAGCTCGGTAATTTTCACATCTGTCAACACCTGCTTTCTTGGGGATTGGAATTATTATATTCTTGTTGAAGTCTGAGGGTATTTCGCCTGTCTCATACATCTTGCTCACCAGATGGTAGAGATTTGTCAGGACTGGCTCTCCCAAGGCCGTCAGTAGTTCCAAAGGAATGTTGTCTATTCCGGGGGCCTTGTTTCGACTTAGGTCTTTCAGTACTCTGTCAAACTCTTCACGCATTATCGTATCTCCCATTTCATCTTCATCTACATCCTCTTCCATTTCCATAATATTGTCCTCAAGTACATCGCCCTTGTATAGACCCTCTATATACTCGTTCCACCTTTCTGCTTTCCCTTCTTTGCTTAGAACTGGGTCTCCATCTGAGCCCTTGATGTTCATACAAGTGGTTCTCTTATCTCCAAAGGTCTCTTTAATTTTCCTGTAGTCAGTATCTACCTTACCCCTAGTGAGATAAGCTTCTACATCCTTACATTTGTCCTCTAGCCATCCCTGCTTAGCCATTTTGCACTTCCTGTCGATCTCATTTTTGAGACGTCTGTATTCCTTCTTGCCTGCTTCATTTACTGTATTTTTATATTTTCTCCTTTCATCAATTAAATTCAATATTTCTTCCGTTACCCAAGGATTTCTACTAGCCCTCGTCTTTTTACCTACTTGATCCTCTGCTGCCTTCACTACTTCATCGCTCAAAGCTACCCATTCTTTTTCCACCGTATTTCTTTCCCCCATTTCTGTCCATTGCTCCCTTATGCTCTCCCTGAAACTCTGTACAACCTCTGGTTCTTTTAGTTTATCCAGGTCCCATCTCCTTAAATTCTCACCTTTTTGCACTTTCTTTAGTTTTAATCTACAGGTCATAACCAATAGATTGTGGTCAGAGTCCACATCTGCCCCTGGAAATGTCTTACAATTTAAAACCTGGTTCCTAAATCTCTGTCGTACCATTATATAATCTGGCCTTGTAACAATATGAGATCTAAAGTGAATTGATGGGGTAAATATACCTGTCAGTATCTCCAGGCTTCTTCCATGTATACAGCCTTCTTTTATGAGTCTTGAACAAAGTGTCGGCTATGATTAAGTTGTGCTCTGTGCAAAATTCTACCAGGTGGGTTCCTCTTTCATTTCTTAGCCCCAGTCCATATTCACCTACTACGTTTCCTTCTCTCCCGTTTCCTACTACCGAATTCCAGTCACCCATGACTATTAAATTTTCGTCACCCTTCACTACCTGAATAATTTCTTTTATTTGATCATACATTTTTTCAATTTCTTCGTCATCTGCAGAGCTAGTTGGCATATAAACTTGTATTACTGTAGTAGGTGTGGGCTTCGCATCTATCTTGGCCACAATAATGCGTTCACTATGCTGTTTGTAGTAGCTTACCCGCATTCCTATTTTCCTATTCATTATTAAACCTACTCCTGCATTACCCCTATTTGATTTTGTGTTTATAACCCTGTAGTCACCTGACCAAAAGTCTTGTTCCTCCTGCCACCGAACTTCACTAATTCCCACTATATCTAACTTTAACCTATCCATTTCCATTTTTAAATTTTCTAACGTACCTGCCCGATTAAGGGATTTGACATTCCACGCTCCGATTCGTAGAACGCCAGTTTTCTTTCTCCTGATAACGACATCCTCTTGAGTAGTCCCCGCCTGGAGATCCGAATGGGGGACTATTTTACCTCCGGAATATTTTACCCAAGAGGACGCCATCATCATTTAATCATACAGTAAAGCTGCATGCCCTCGGGAAAAATTACGGCCGTAGTTTCCCCTTGCTTTCAGCCGTTCGCAGTACCAGCACAGCAAGGCCGTTTTGGTTATTGTTACAAGGCCAGATCAGTCAATCATCCAGACTGTTGCCCCTGCAACTACTGAAAAGGCTGCTGCCCCTCTTCAGGAACCACACGTTTGTCTGACCTCTCTACAGATACCGCTCCGTTGTCGTTGCACCTACGGTACGGCTCTCTGTATCGCTGAGGCACGCAAGCCTGCCCACCAACGGTAAGGTCCATGGTCCATGGGGGGAAGAAAATATCATGTATATTTTTATATAACTCCATTACATCTCATTTTCATTATAATTAGTATTGCAAATATAATTTTTTATAATAGCCTGTCTTCCAAGTAACTCTATTCTGTCCAGCCTACAGATCATCATTAAGCATTCACGTGCAAATAATAAATCTAATTTTGCACAGTGTTTTAGATTTTTATCTCTGGATATGCACTTTTTTTGTTTTTGATATTTTTTGTCAAATCATATGTTCTTCCTATCTTATTAAATCTTACCTATTTCATTCTACTATGTGGTTTCTCCAAGATATTTACAATTAATGACTCGTTTTAGTTTACGTATTTGAGTTTGAACATATTTTGGAACATATTTTTGATTTTTTTTCTCTCAGTTAAAAATCTTAGACCAATTCTAATCCCTATTATTTCTAGAAAAATTGAGTAACTGTTTCTATTAGGTTTTCTCAAAGTATTTCAAAATGGTCTGTAAAGAACAGGCAATTAATCTTGAATCCATTTGGTTTTCTACTGTAATTTATCAGCTCTTAAGTTCCATATTCTTACAATTTTCTTCTAAGACATAGTTCATCAGTATAGGTGATAATCCGATCCCTTGTTTAACATTAACTATTATTTCAAACAGCTGAAATATTTACCCCATCAATTCACTTTAGATCTCATATTTGTTACATTTTCACGAATTATGTTTTGTAACAGTTCCAAAGAAATCAGGTGCTGGTAGGTGTAAAAATTACGGAACTATCAGTTTCGTAAGTCACTGTTGCAAAATACTAACATAAATTCTTTACAGACAAATAGAAAAACTGGTAGAAACCAACGTTGGGGAAAATTAGTTCAGATTCCATAGAAATGTAGCAACACGTGAGGCAATACTGACCCTATGATTTATATTTGAAGTTACGTTAAGGAAAGGCAAACATACAGGTACAGCATTTGAGAGTAGTGGAAACAAGTATGTTGTGGCACATTTGATTAGTGCAGGTTGCCTCTATCAGGGGCAAACCTATTGTTCTCCTTTGATTGACAGGTACTTAACCTATTGTTCTACTAAAAGGATCCTTCCTTTTGATTGACAGGCACTTAACCTACTCTTCCCCCACCCCCTCCCATTCCCCTCCCCCCTTGGGAAACATCCAACCCACCCCCTCCCCCTCCCTCTCACTGGTACAGACACACTTTCAGGTCTGAGTTATTGGAATAGCCCCTCTCACTCTTATAAGTTTGATTGACTACTTAATTAAATTTATCGACTAAGTAACCTCTACATCTCTGGTAAACCCCCTCCCATTCACTCCCCTAGAAAATGGCAGGAAGTCCAAATTCCATCAGGACAATGCAGCACACCCCGGCTAACCCCACCACTGTAACAGATGAGCTTAAATGTAGAGGTCGTCAATCACTTTCAGATGGCAGTTTGGAAACTCTTCACAATGCTGCCAAACTGTTCCAGTTTCCTTATGTTGTAACTGTATTTTTATTTATAATTCACCCAGTGTATGTGTGGCTTCTTATGGTAACTGCAGTAAGAACAACATGATTCACACCATGCGATATCTAGTTTTTACTGCTAGAGGCAATTGATCAGAATGTGCTAATGTCAGTTTGGAACGTGACACAGACCTCGAAGTCATGGCAGAAACACAAAATGTATGGCAGTGTATAAAGTGTGTTATAACAGAAAAAACAATGTTTCAAACAACGACACAGAGTCACAGGGTGCGTCTCTTGCGACTTACAGTATAGTCTTTGCAGTGGATCAATACCTGTATATTTGATAAGATTGTCACATGAGCTCAATGCCAGCATGCATACAGTATTTGTTTTCGATATATGGAAGGAGTGAGATGCGGTAAAAATCTTATCTGGTTCTATATCAGATGAAGTTAGTGGAGCTTTTATAGTTCGTGATTGTTCTTTGGTGGACGGTACAGAATAATGATGATAGATTATTTGGGCGATAGACGTGAATGGGCCCTGAGAGACGTGGATCTGTAGTACCTGCTTGTAGTTTGGAGAAGCACCACAATGCAAAATCCATGTCCTTCCTCCAGTTCCCGTACTGTCTTTTATACTACCTCATGTTGCAGGAGCAGGCTTCGTTTCCGTCGAATGGTCAAAACACAGTTCTGTCAGAATAACTCAAATTCGACTGCATCTACAGGGGTTTGCAGAAGGAGGTAGATATAGCTTTCTCCCACTTCTACTCAGTTCCGACTTACATTGGAACATTCACATGCGTAAAGCTGCAGGGACCGTAGTGCAGTGTCTGACTGGGGCTACCTAAAACCATGTTGGAACTTTACTGTAACAGATAGGTTCGAGAATGGTGGCTCGTTTCGAGATATGAGACTGCCAGAAATATGATTCACTAGTAGCTGTAATCATTAAAGGACTTCGCCATAGGATGTGGTTGAATGGGAAGACTTGATTCCAAATCATAGACATCATTTCTACCGAGAGCGTAGCACTGGAGATCTGAAAAGCTAGTGTACATTACTTACGACCTCAAACATCACACCATCCACTCTTTGTGATCTTTCTCAATCAATCATCGCCTGTAACTCAGTGGATATATCGCAAAAACTCTGACATGACATCGAGACAGAATACACCACAAGTACTAGAGAAATATCTAGTGTCGGCGACTTGAGGGAGTTGCAAATACCGGTTTCATACCATGCTCTTTAGCTGAAGCACTTATAAAATTCGGTAATTTTACTACGAGGGTGCACCATCTGCGACGTGTAACCGCCCTGCTGGTGTGATAATATACACTCCGGCGATAACCGTCAATATTCAGTGTCACGGTATTTCTCTGGAAAAACCACATCATTCCTAGGTAATGCCATATAAGTCTTTATAAAGCCCGTATAGCTTTTAACATGGATACTTGTGTGCACCTGTTGAAACAAGACCGCTTGTGATGGTAACATGGTTGTGTTTTTTTTAAACATATAGCGGTTTGTAAGACGATTACACCTCTATTTCTAAGAAACGGTGGCAGCACTCGCAAGAGAAACTTATGAGACATGTCCATCCATCATTGATTTTCCATCACTATTATTTCGTATCACCACCAATCAGTTACTGATGAAGTATTATACTTAGTAGTAGGGAGTGCATGATAGGTTCGCCTTTAGCATCAGGCTTATAAAATATGTGTTTGTGTTCCAACATGTGCAAAGGAAATTACTATGTCTAGTCATAAGGAAGGGATGGATTGACATGGAGTACTGTGATAGCAAATGGAAGAGTATGTCAAGTCATAAGAATGGTACTGATATTTCTATTTCCAGGGCCACATCCGTCAGCAGGATTTACTTCTGATATTTTACTCATTGTCGAATGTCATTCAACTGAGACCACAATCCTAACATTTAGTTGTAGGTACAGGGATAAAATATGCATGAGGCCAGTTATTTTTTCCTAGGACGATTCTGTCTATGCATGCTTGGCATGCAGCGCCAGTAACCTGTGGCGGTGATGATTCACGTTTCCCATTAATGGTAGGACCCATCCAAATGGAGAGGTCTGTTGGAGTGTAGTAATTTAGCTAAGTTAACTGTGTTGTCCTCTAGACGGCTGAATAGTGAACTAATACTTAGTATGTGTTGGATAGCTTTCGTGATTGATTGGAAATTTGGAAAGATGGACGTGTGTTTGCACTGGACCATTATTCCCTCCCATGTAAATTACTCGGTTGACTTCTTCTGCACATTTTGCGCCTTTATTTACTTGAGGGAACATCGATTGTGGTGTGTGCATCTAGCAGGTGAAAGACGGGTTTGCTGGTTCTCTAGACATGAGAAACACCTAAGTTGACTCTCTAAATTATAGGGGTGACTTGGAATCTGTTACATCACCGACTTTGGTTTTCACAAGTGGAAATTTCACTTTCCTCTATTATTTTTCGAGTTTTCACGCAGAAGGCCTTCGCAGGCAGTATAAGTTTCTAGTTACTCAATAGTTTACAGCATGTTCCAACTGGCTAAATTTTCGGGTTTGTACAGAAATAAATTCCAGCCTCTATCTTCGGAATTATACTGCATGTGCGTTCAATAGGACATCGAGAAATACCGCGAAAATGGTATAATATTATGGTAAACCATGCGAAAATACATGTGTACTTACAATCACAGTGTCTGTAGATGCGCGTAGAAAAGCAAGCGAGCAAGCAGGTCCGGACCAGAAGCAGTAACGCCTTTGTGCCGAGGGGAAAAGACCCCAAATTTGTAGAAAAGTTCTCCGGGTGGATTCGGTCCACAGAAGGCCCTGTGTTCACATGTCAGGAATGGATTACTTATGACCATTGGCTGCAGGAAAATATCTAGTGCTGCGAGGAGTATATACAGTGCTGTCTGTCTTTGCGGTTTATGTATGAGCGTCTGGCGGCCGATAACTATATGAATGAATCAAAAACAGATGCATAATATAGCAATGCAAGTGCTCAACTAGACCTGCTATAGTATACAAACAACACGGGTAATACGGCTGTAACCATACGTTCCATCATCGGCACCCCTAAGCGTACCCTCCCATTTTCCTTGTTGTTCTGTCAATAGTGATGTTGATTACAGTACACCATCCCACACCGGTGAAGTCTTTTCAAGCATTACTTCCACAGGTGCGGTATTCATTATCACATAGTGCCGGACACCTGTCCTCCAGAATACTTGTTTGAGAGAATCTTGGCAGAATGCAGCACCTTCCAGAAGCGCTGATTCGAAGACTTTTTCAGATAATTTCCTAAAACTGAGGAGAATCGAGACATATAGCCGGTGTGAGTGTAGGTATGACATAACGTTTTCGGGCTCCATGCAGATATAAAAGATAACTGCACTGTAGTTAAATTCGTATATATTTCAGTGCAATGTTACTGTGGCTTATGTTGTGGCATGACCAGAGAAAATGAGTGTGTGTCCTATCATGAGGGACATATAGATTCAGCACATCGATAATCCTGAGGTAATCAGAGAGATTTTTACGTGGAAAACTATGTGCACTTTAGGTACTGAGTTTCGTTTCAGAACCACAGGCGTCAAGAGGAGACATTGCCTGTACATCGATCAGTGTCAGACTGCAGCAGCAACTGTACTATTTAATTTTAGTTGCACTGGTAAATATTTTCCTGGCTCCCAATATTCTTGTGAGTCTTGTATGTATTTGATGATCTGCAGACAAATTTTGCGGGGATTAACTGTCACTGCAATGTAGCTACCAGTAAAAAATAATTTTGCCACTGAAAGTCTCGTCTGCAGAAAACAATGGCGGGTGGTGCTCCCACACCGACAGCAGCAACAGTTTTACAGGTAAATTCAGTGACGAACGGGCTGTCCCATTAAGATCGCTAGGAGCAATGCACCCTGTGCTACTCTGGGAGGCATAGGAACATCTCTCTCGGCGCTGGACCTGCACTACAGCTATGCGTCCTCGCGCCAACAATGGTGCGTATGTGAACATGTATTTCAACAGGAATTTCTCAGGTATCAAGTATGAAAGAGATGCACAACGCCTCATGCTTGTGGAACTCGACACATGTGTGTCACTTGGAAGCTGAAGGCCACGTTGACACTTTGCAGGGCCCACTGTTGCACTCGGACTTCAGCGTCGGCGTCGGTTGTCGGATGGCTGGATGTGTTTTTCATTAGGGACCTTTTATTTAAACTACAAGGTGGACAGCTTTGCTTCCGCCGTTTTTTCCCCAGCATATGACGCTTTAATGAAACAAATTGGTTACACACGTATCATTCAAAGTATTTTCCATAGTTGGCCACTATTTTCACTAATGTTTTGGGCTGTGTACTAATACTGCATCAAAAAAATTGTTAATATTTTGAAGCGATCCATGAATCAATCCAATGTGTGACTTCTTCACGAGATCGGAAGTGTTGGTCAGCCAGGCCATGCGCCATTGATCTAAACAGTCAAGAGGCAGCAATGTCTGGAGAACACAGCAGGTGGGTTAGGACTTCCCATTTTAACGTTTCCAAGTACGTTTTGACCTCTTTTGCAACGTTTTGTCGAGTGTTGTCGTGCAGCAAAATCACTTTATCGTGCCTCTCGCTGTATTGCGGCAGTTTGTCTTTTAATGGTTCAAATGGCTCTGAGCACTATGGGATTTAACATCTGTGGTCATCAATCCCCTAGAACTTAGAACTAATTAAACCATTTAGCTACAAAATAGCAGGTCAGCAACTGGAAGTAGTTAATTCCATAAATTATCTGGGAGTATCTAGGAGTGATTTAAAATGGAATGATCATATAAAGTTGATCGTCGGTAAAGCAGATGTCAGACTGAGATTCATTGGAAGAATCCTAAGGAAATGCAATCCGAAAACATAGGGAGTAGGTTACAGTGCGCTTGTTCGCCCACTGCTTGAATACTGCTCTGCAGTGTGGGATCCGTACCAGATGGGGTTGATAGAAGAGATAGAGAAGATCCAACGGAGAGCAGCGCGCTTCGTTACAGGATCATTTAGTAATCGCTAAATCGTTACGGGCTCGGTACGGGCTTGGTACGGGCTTTTGTTAAAGTTTCGAGAGCATACCTTCACCGAAGAGTCAAGCAGTATATTGCTCCCTCCTACGTATATCTCGCGAAGAGACCATGAGGATAAAAATCAGAGAGATTAGAGCCCACGAACAATACGAGACTGGAATAGAAGGGAGAACCGATAGAGGTACTCAGGGTACCCTCCACCACACACCGGCAGGTGTAGGTGTAGATGTAAGTGTAGATGTAGATCATAATGAACTCATTTTTCGTCCCTGGTCACAATGCGATGTAGAAATCTCTTCAGTTTTTGCCTCTGAAGCAACTGTTCACAAACACACCAAACGCTATTCAACATCTCTTGGTTTCAGCTCACACGGGACCCGAGTTCCTTCTTTCTGAATCATGCCCATAGCCTTGAGTCGATTTGAAATGGCTTGGTGTGTCACTCCCACTGATTGTGCCAATTCTCCTTGAGTTTGACGCGAGTCTTCACTCAGCAATGTCTCCAATTCTGCATCTTCGAAAACATTCTCCCTTGCACCACTATGCCGGTCTACGACGTTAAAATCACCGTTCTGGTCCTACTGGAAGAGGTGTGCCATTGTCTTCCCCTGCCACAAACTATAGAGAGACCAGAAGGTTCATATCGTGCTCCATTTCTTCGACAGATAAATCGTTGCCACAGGTGAGTCAAGAGATAACCGACAGAAAAAAATCTCAGACGTACTGAAGACTGAACACTGGCGCATGGGATTTGTGGTCCTATATGTAGCCCTCTTTTTGGGGTGCGCAGTGGGGGTGGTGGTGAGTGTAGAGATGAGCAAATTCCATCATCTGCGTTTGGCTCGCCTTACTTTCGCCGTACAGAGTTCGTCTTTGAGTGATAGTCTCCGTTCAAGCTAATGAGACTTTATGTTCTTAGAATGAAGCCTGCTAAAGTAAAGTGATACCTCTCACATGCAGTACCAATGCAAAATTACGTGCTGAGAACTATAAATTAAGTAAATTACTAAAAAAATACCGAAAATAGAGGACACTATCCCTAGCGACCTAAAATATTCAGTGATATAGCGAACATTGCCTCTCACTTTATAGGACATCTTACGTAACGCACTAAGTCTATGCTCTTCTGGTATTGTAGCAAGTTGTTTCGTTATCTATTAGAGTAGGGGATGCAGTAAACGACAGATTACCATCCCTCTCCTATCTAATATAAAATACATTCATTTCATACTGAAATCTGTGCACTAAAAGCACTATGTGTTGAAGGATCCTCCACCTGGGACTGAAATAAATGAGTCATCAGATTGTGTCATATCTGAAGTCGAATGAGAGTATCTTATCTTGCTTCAGTGGCCAAATGCTTTACTAACCCCAACGTATTGTTAGTCACATCATGTCATCCTTCTTTGTACAAACGCATGAGGTTATCTCAGTGGCAGAGTGCGGCATCTAAGGGAACTGCACGCCGAGTAACGTGGTCTGGAGAGTACACAATTCAGTGGAGGAACGGAAGGTTCCAAATGATTGGTAAAGAGCACAGGTATTCCCAGTCTTCAAGAAGGGTCGTCGAGCAGATGCGCAAAACTATAGACTATATCTCTGACGTCGATCTGTTGTAGAATTTTAGAAAATGTTGTTTGCTCGAGTATCATGTCGTTTTTGGAAACCCAGAATCTACTCTGTACGGAATCAACATGGATTCCGGAAACAGCGATCGTGTGAGACCCAACTCGCTTTATTTGTTCATGAGACCCAGAAAATATTAGATACAGGCTCCCAGGTAGATGCTATTTTCCTTGACTTCCGCAAGGCGTTGATACAGTTCCGCACTGTCGCCTGATAAACAAAGTAAGAGCCTACGGGATTCAGACCAGCTGTGTGGCTGGATTAAAGAGATTTTAGCAAACAGAACACAGCATGTTGTTATCAATGGAGAGACGTCTACAGACGTTAAAGTAACCTCTGGCGTGCCACATGGGAGTGTTATGGGACGATTGCTTTTCACAATATATATAAATGACCTAGTAGATAGTGTCGGAAGTTCCATGCGGCTTTTCGCGGATGATGCTGTTGTATACAGAGAAGTTTCAGCATTAGAAAATTGTAGGGAAATGCAGGAAGATCAGCAGCGGATAGGCACTTGGTGCAGGAAGTGGCAACTAACCCTTAACATAGACAAACGTAATGTATTGCGAATACACAGAAAGAAGGATCCTTTATTGTGTGATTATATGATAGCGGAACAAACACTGGTAGCAGTTACTTCTGTAAAATATCTGGGAGTATGAGTGCGGAATGATTTGAAGTGGAATGATCATATAAAATTAATTGTTGGTAAGGCGGGTACCAGGTTGAGATTCATTGGGAGAGTCGTTAGAAAATGTAGTCCATCAACAGAGGAGGTGGCTTATAAATCACTCGTTCGACCTATACTTGAGTATTGCTTATCAATGTGGGATCCGTACCAGATCGTGTTGACGGAGGAGATAGAGAAGATCCAAAGAAGAGCGGCGCGTTTCGTCACAGGGCTATTTGGTAACCGTGATAGCGTTACGAAGATGTTTAACAAACTCAAGTGGCAGACTCTGCAAGAGAGGCGCTCTGCATCGCGGTGTAGCTTGCTCGCCAGGTTTACAGAGGGTGCGTTTCTGGAAGAGGTATCGACTATATTGCTTCCCCCTACTTATACCTCCCGAGGAGATCACGAACGTAAAATTAGAGAGATTAGAGCGCGCACGGAGGCTTTCAGACAGTCGTTCTTCCCGCGAACCATACGCGACTGGAACAGGAAAGGGAGGTAATAACAGTGGCACGTAAAGTGCCCACCGCCACACACCGTTGGGTGGCTTGCGGAGTATAAATGTAGATGTAGATGTAGACTCCACACCTGTTAATTTATTTGACTGAATTCCCTTGTGCCGTGGTACCCAACAGAATGATACCTTCTTCCTCAGTCTTTCCAGGAGAAGAAGAGGGTCCTGGAAATTCTGGATACATTTTTCTTTGCTGAATACAGACGTTGGAAGACATATAACACATACAGCAGAGCTGGATGAGAGAAAAAAATTTTCAGTACGAATATGTCACATCTGCTCCAGGGCTCTCGAGACTGCAAGAAACTCTGGGTTAAATGCAGTTAATTCCTTTGGTAAAAGAGACTTAGCCACACATTCAAAGGAAACTGTTAAGCAGTCTAGCGCGTCCCACTGTTTAGAATCGTCTGTAAACACTTTTACACAGCTATGATGCTCACTTAAAATATCGTAAACAATAGAATTAAAAACACGGGCAAAAGGAGAGTCTCTTCTGCACCTCATTAAGTCTAAAATTATTTTACGCCACATCAGTAGTCAGTGCGGTTGTTGGCTACAACGCTAAATTAGAGATCGTATTTTTCAGAAGTCAAGTGGCAATAGCTCACGCATTGTACACATTCTTAATGGCCTCATTATGTATGGATATTTTGTGAATATTATATTGATTGGAGGGTGAGCAAAGTGTTGCTGTGCCTTTGATTCTGGAATGGTACAAAGTAAAGTCGTATTACACTGTTGGAAGAAAGAGCACAAAGGGCTCGTTCAGCCTTCTTATTGGAAAGGTTTCTCAACTCTTCGCGCAGTATGGCACCTTTCCTAAGAAAAGTGTGTGTTTTGATGCATCCGGTAAGTACAGTTGATCATAACAGATGCGTGTGGTGTGTGGCGTCATGTTTTGTCTCGGATGATTGTGAGAAAAGGGAGAGGGTGAACCCGGTGCAAGCACATAGAAACTTCTATTTGAACAATGTGTATGCCGAGGTTAACGTGCCAATCCGAAAGATAGATCACAGTCAACAGTGCCTTTGGAATGGTAAAGATCTCGTATACTCTTATACATAATACTTCATGAGGAGCTGCCGCGAAATGAGAAGTGCCGCTACCCAGCCACAGTAGGAATGAAACATCACCACATGCACCATCCTAATCAATCACTTAGCACAATCAGATTTACTGACTTAGTGCAATTTGGGACCTGACCTGTTACACTTGTGTACATGGTATGTAAGGAAGGGTAATATTCACCTGTATCTTCGAAACTTGATAAGCAGTTAAAGTCACTAACATGAAGAAATTCAAAAGTCATTATCATGAAGAAATTCACCTATAAAGTAATCAGTGTAGGGAACTGAACCATTATGACACACCTCGTTATATTTACAGTGCTATTACTTTCCCAATAGGATTATTATCCCACCATTTCCTAGGCCCACATTTTCAGTAAAGAATTGAAGAAAATGAACCATGGACCTTGCCGTTGGTGGGGAGGCTTGCGTGCCTCAGCGATACAGATAGCCATACTGTAGGTGCAACCACAACGGAGGGGTATCTGTTGAGAGGCCAGACAAACGTGTGGTTCCTGACAAAGTGCCAAGCGCGGCCTTATACACTGATGAGCCAAGATAGTATGACCACCTGCTTAGTAGTACCTTGTCCGTCCGTCTCTGAAACGAATTACGTCACTGGTTCTGCATATCAGGGACCCGACGGTTTGTTGATACGTGGCATAAGATGTATATGCACAGGTCATGTAATTCACATAAATAATGGGTCGCTGATTTGTGTACGCGGTGATGGCCCACGATAGCGACCCAGATGGGTTCCATAGGATTTACATCAGGAGAATCTGATCCTCAAGACATCAACGTGAGTTCACTATAATGTTTCTCAAGCCATTGTAGCTCCGAGATACGAACAATTACAATGCTGAAAGCTGATATCACCGTCGGGGAAGACATCAAGCAATAAGGGATTCAGGTGATTCACATCTGTCAGCGTGTCTTCTGTAGAGGACAAGGTGTTATTTTTAGGAAATATGGTGCGAAATTGTGATTTAGTGTGTTCCAGTGCGCGATGCGCCAGCCTCACGGCAGACGGCGGACGAAGGCTGGCCGGTGCGTTATGCAGGTGACACAGTTTTGCAACGAGCGTTGGTATGTGTGTATGTACGCAGCAGCCATCAGAACGCAACATTAGCAGAATTACGCAGGCGCGGGCCGCGTGTGGCGCTGTTGCGTTAGCCAACTCATCGAGAACCTTCTAATAAACAAGCCGCCGCGGATTCAGCAACGGTCTGCACTATTTAAGGGCATCAGAGGTGGGCGTCGGCATTCGGTTCGACCGATTGGGCGTTCGGTCGCTGTCACGTCGTTGTCATCAGTGACGATGTCCGCGAAGACCGGCCGGCGGAGGGTGTTGCCCGCTGCTCCACCAACGACTCCCAGCGTCGTCTCGATCCGCCGGCTGTGCGAGCTGGGCCAGGCCTAGTGCTGCTAACCTCCTACCGCCTGCGCAGCCGCTGACCGAGCGCGGCGTCGCATTCCCCATACTGCTCGCATCAGCACGTCTCCACCACGACACGCACGGTGGTGCTGAGCTACCGGAAAATGTATTGGGAGAACCAATAATAAAGAGGAAGATTGCTAAAAACATCCACCTTCTTCGACCCAGCCATGCCCTACAACCCCGACCACGTCACCTGCTCTGGTCATCCTGTTACACTTCGATGCAAGCGAAGGAGAACAACTCCCATAGCATATTACTGCACCTACCAGCCTTCATCTGTGGCTCGTCGCACGTTTCGAGCAGCCTTTCTCCACGATGACAGTGTTTGTAGAGACAACCATCGACCTAGTGTAGCAAAAATGTAATTCACCTGGAGAGGCAACACGTTTCCATTGGTCGACGGTCGAATACCGACAATACCGTAGCCACTGCTATCGTAATTGATGATGTGTTTGCATCAACATGTTAACACATAGAGGTGGTCTACTGTGGAGCTCCATATACAACAATGTACGATGAACAATGTGCTCCAAAACACTTGTGCATGCGCCAGCATTCTGCTTTTTCGGCAGAGATGCCACAAATCACTAACTATCTTACTGTACAGAGCAGACAAGCCTCTGAAATCCACTTTCTGTGAATAGTAGTCGATGTCCAAGGTTTTAGCGCCTTTTGGCAGTTTCCTGTCTTTTTACCTCTTTCCGTTGATGCTTACGACAGTAGTGCATGGACAGTCGACCAGCCCCGCCTTTTCGAGATACTTGTTCACATGCTCTGCGTAATAATAATCTGCCCTTTGTCAAATTTGCTTATCTCAATGGATTTCCCAATTTACACTCCATATCTTCGCTAGAGCGATCCCCCATCCGTGTATTTTCCGCTTTCATACTTCTGTTACCACGTCACTTGCCTGCAGTGCCACACGGCTGCATCCAACATCACAGTGAGCAGTGGTCATAATGCTCGGGCTGATCAGTGTATGCTCCACCGTGGTTCTACTGTGCACGCGGGTCCCACATGCTGATCGGTGGCAGAAAGGTACACTTAACATGCGCACCACCTGTGATGATAACGTTCGGATATTCGATTCACTTATCGATTTATATTTTTCAGCAGTGAAACCTCGACAGCTTGTCTGCAGTTTAATTACACCAAGAACCGGATTCCATGTCTTATCCAAATTACCATTAAAACCATTATACCTATTTATTAAATTATCTGTTATTCTAATTTTTATGGCTTCCTCAAAAATAGAGCAAGAGGTGGGCATTAAAATCGTCTGGTAATTGTAGTTTGTAACACCGAAAATGCAGATAAAATACTTTCTGTACTACCCAAAAATTTTGCTGTTTAATATCCGTTGATAACTTGTATTATACTTCTGGTTCTGAATCTGTATATTCAATAAGTAATCGATGTAATGGTATATTTATCTCTATCTGTGTATAATGATTGTAATTATAATGAAAATATTGTGAGGAATCCACCATTACATCATGTAATGCAATGGGACCTAGGATTCTAGGGAGTCTTGACGCTTTTGGTAAAGAAGAGATGGAATATATTGAAAAGCGTTCCAAGTTTCAGTTCAAGAAGTACTGCTTTGGAATAGTCAATGTAAAATCTCTTCTGAAAATTGGGAAACAAAAGGATATAGAATTATTTCTACAGAAAAACGATATACAAATTACAGCAGTCCAGGAAACACGATTCTTAGATGATAATGTAGTTCATACACAACATTATAGATTTACAAAGGGAAACTGGCAGTGAGAATAATGGAAAACATGCCTATGTTTGGAAGAGCATTTTATGCCAACAAAAAAATCGTACACAGTGTAACAGAATTTAGATCGAATTCAGAAAGAATATCCATGTTAACAATATAGTTCAAGAATAAAATCTACACCACCATAAAATGTCATTCACCTATAAATGCTGACTACAGAAGAAATCTGGAGAAAGTAAATCAGTTCTGGGACCTTTTAGAATCTGACATTTCCATCATACCTAAAAAGAACACTATAATAACTCTTGGTGACTTCAGTGCGGCCCGCATCTCGTGGTCGTGCGGTAGCGTTCTCGCTTTCCACGCGCGGGTTGCCGGCGGGGTCAGGGATTTTCTCTGTCTCGTGATGGCTGGGTGTTGTGTGATGTCCTTAGGTTAGTTAGGTATAAGTAGTTCTAGGGGACTGATGACCATAGCTGTTAAGTCCCATAGTGCTCAGAGTCATTTGAACCATTTTTTGAACTTCAGTGCGCAAATTTGGAGGGGAAAAAAATTAGGACTATTGTTGGTGAATGTCCAGCACACTCAAGAATAAACAGAAATTGTGAAAGAGTGATCATATGTGTAAAATGTTCCAGTTAAAACTCATGTCCACACATTTCCGCAAACTACCAAGAAAAGTAAAACTTGGAGACATCCAAATCCAAACCTAGGGGAATTTCAACTGGATCACGTAGCCATATCTAGAAGGTATATCACGGGAATTATGAATGTGAAAATACTCAGAAATGGATAATTCGATTAAGATCATTATCTCTCTAAGATTAAAATAAAATTTCTCCGTTCTAGAACAAAAAAGGTGACCAAGAAAGTGATCAGATACAACACCACTAGAGCTAATGTTACAAAATAAATTATAGAATACTTAAGAGAAGAAA
This sequence comes from Schistocerca gregaria, assembly GCF_023897955.1. Taxonomy (NCBI): domain Eukaryota; kingdom Metazoa; phylum Arthropoda; class Insecta; order Orthoptera; family Acrididae; genus Schistocerca; species Schistocerca gregaria. Next base: position 853,085,301 of record NC_064920.1, read on the forward strand.
TTGAGACAAGTAAAGAAGGTGATTGGCGTGAACTCCAGATGCAAGTAACTCAAGCAGCAGAGAAAACTTCAGGACTGTCTAAGAGCAAAGAGAAGACGTGATGGAATGAAGAGTGTGCAGAAGCACTAATACAAAGAGCTCAGATATGAAGGAAATGGAGATGTTCGAAAAAAGAGGAAGACATTGAACAATTACGACAACGAAGAAAAGAAACATAAAAAATAATCCGGAAAATCAAAAGAAACATTGAAAACTCTCAGCTCATTGAAATAAAAGAAAATTTCACCAAAAATAATACCAGAAATTTTTACCAAACTTTTAAACACATACTGAAAAGATATCAGGCATCAAGTATTTGTTTCAAATATGAAAATGGCAACATGGGATTATATAACAAAGAAAACTGTGAAATTTTAGCAAAATTTTTTGAAAAGCTGTTACGCTGTCAAATTCCAATGGATAAATTAGAATTTTCAGTGACACCTCAAAATCTAGTGGAAGATTGCCCACCAACAGAGTTAGATATTCATAAAACCATCAAAACACTCAAAAGCAATAAAGAAAGTGGTGAAGACTCCATTAAAGCAGAATTATTGAAGTGGCCAGAACCAAAAATCAAAGGCTCTACAGCTGCTTTTTGAGAACATTTGTAAACTAAAAAGATTCCAGTTGAATGGCAAACAGTATTAATCCACCTGCTACCTAAAAAGGGAGGCAAACAAAATGTCAACAATTACAGAGGAATGTCGCTTCTACCAGTAGCATATAAAATATTATCAAAAATTCTCCTAAACAGAATGGTAGATAAACTGGGAGAATATAAGGGTGGTGTTCGAAAGGGAAGATTCTGTGCACGACAAATTCTTAACTTAAAGTCAATAATTCACCATAGAATATTAACCAGCATACCAATAATAGTGTCGTTTATTTATTTCAAGAAAGCATTTGACTGTATAGACAGAGAAACAAAAGATGCGGTCATTAGAGAATTTGGTGTTAAATCAAAATTAGCAAATATTGGAAGAAGTACTTTAGCCATTTGAAATAAAAACTGGTGATGATTTACCATCTATCTGTTTAATTGTTCCAGAAAAATTGTAAGGATCTGGATTTTGGACCTAAAATATCACAAAATTTAACTAATAACTCTGGGAAGGAAAACAAACGTAATTAAGGTAAACTGCTAGGCTTTTGTGGATGATTTTGCAATACTTTCAGAACACCTGATAGAAGCAGTTATTCAAATAAACCTTCTGGAAAAAATAGCAAACAGAACTGGCCTCAAAATTTTAGCTGAAAATACGAAATTCATGAGAAAGATAGTAAAATGCGCCAAAATTCATAGAAACACAAATAGGTAAAATAGAACGAGTAAATAAATTTAAATATCTAGGAGAAACTATGCAACAGAATGGACTACGAAAATCTGCAGTAGATGTAAGTATTAACAAAATGGAAACAGCATATAGTTTGACCAAAAATATTTACAACAAGAAATGTATATCTAGAAAAACAAAACTAAAACACTACACCACAGTGGTACAACCAGAATGTTTATATGGATCTGAATGACTAACGGTGAACTATAAGATGGACAAACTAGAGGTACTGGAAATAAGGATTATTAAAAAAATAATGGGTGCTATAAAAACTGCAGATAGTTGGAAAACAAGAAGTAATGAGGAGATCTACAAAAATATAGAGAAAATATCTGAAGAAATGGCCAAACGAAGATTAACCTTTTTCGGACACCTCTACCAAATGGATGGAAATAGATTAACAAAACAAATACTCCTATATGTCTGCAAGAAGAAATCTACAACAGCATGGATTACAGAAGTAAGGAAATATCTATATTGAAACAACATCAAATAATCAGAAATAGCAGAAAGAAATCGTTTTAAAAATAAAATACTAAATTTGGAAGCCTTTCAAAGCAGGAGAAATAAGAAATCGAGAACAACATGGACAGAAAAAAGGAAGAGTCTTCACGGGGAGAAAAAGAGGGAATACTGGGAAAACAGGAACCAACAACAAAGGAAGAAGAGGAACTGAAGTTGTTAACGTGGTCCTAGTTAGTCAATACGATTGTTAAAAAAATGCCAATATTGTAAATTGCTGGGCAATAGCCAAGGGAACTTTAATTAAATGTATCGACAGCAACGTCGAAATGGCAGTAGCTGAGCCGTTGTTTATCTTTGAGCATGGAGACACTCTGTCACGCAGCGAGCAGAGAGGAGGCATAGCAGTTTCATTCATGAAAGAGTACGGAAGTGTTTGTTGGGCGCTCCCGCAGATGAGGGGTGCAGCTATGATAGAGCCAGTGTAAGCGCGCCTAATACGTTAAGCCACGAGTATTGAGAGCACGGTAGGAGTGGACAGATGGAGGAAGCTGCAACTCTAACTAGTGTCTGCCCCATGATTATCCGTGGCTCTGAAGACGACTAGGGACTCTCATCCAGCAGCAGCACCAGCGGCAGCTCAGTACTGTCGACGGCTACATTCTTCGACGTCCGCACTGCTACAACATCGTAAAACTGTTAACTGACATGTATAGTAATGTAGAGGCTTTGCTCACTTGCATTTCTTTCACAAAGTATGACTAACTTGAATAATAACCTGAAGTAGTTAAAACTTGTGGGGCACCTATGTTGTCATTGTCCTCAGACATTACCAGGCAGGGTCCCATTCCAAGCAGTCAAAGAGTGTCGTAAGAATACGAAAACTGATTAACTATTTACTGCCTATTTTGTATGTTTGCTAGTGACCAGTTTAATTCTAAATTTTCTGCCTCAATAACTGCTCATTATTGCATTGCCCAATAGAGGTTTAACTTGCTTAGTTTGCAGTTTTAAGTATCAACTTCATTCACTTAAAGCGACGTAAAATTTCACTAGCATAACTAATAACTAAGATACAACACAAATGAAGAGTGCGCAATTTCATTTTTTCTGTATTTAGCTTAGCGAGTGACTTCTGCTGGTTTGGTACGTGTTTTGTTGTTATTTTAAAATTAAAGTTGGTTTAAGTTAGACTGAGTAGTGTGTAAGCCTAATGACCGATGGCCTCAGCAGTTTGGGCCCTCAGGAACTTACCACAGATTTCCAAAGTTTATTGGAGTTTGTATAATTTCATAAGGGCAGAAACATTGTATTAGGAGATAAATGTTATTTATCTCTCTAGGGCTGTGTCATTTTCTTGGGTGTCGGTTACTCTTTATGCTTTCCAACTAATTGTCCAAGGTTATTTGTTTCAGTAAAGGTCGCTGTGCTTTTTAACATTGGGGAGAGTTGTCCAAAACCGGATAGGTGGGTAAAAGCGGGTACCCATGTATTTCTGTGACCGCTGCTGCTATGTCGTGAATAAAATCAGAACTCTAAGTGTGCTATCTAGTGGTGTATGAGTTGAGTTTCGCGATCATGAAATGTAGTTTCGTTGTGATGGTGACTATAAGATTTCGGTCGGAATTTCTTTAATTCTCTGCTCAAGTGTATCTTGAAAATAATCCAGTTATACTTCAGAAAGTACGTGTTCTTATTTAGTGTTATTTGACACACATTTTAATGTTAAAGCGAATATCTCATTGTTTGTATTTATTTATTTACTTATGCATTTATTTTACCTGGCAAGATTAGGGCCTTCAGGCCCTCTCTTACACCTAACCAGGCATACTCAGATTGAACGAGTTACAGTTTCTACTTAACATTAAGGACATATAGCCTATTATGCAGTATTGATGTTAAAGAAAAAAATAGATATTATAACAGTAGTACAATGATAATTATAACAATAAAAAATAATTATAACAATCAATAATAATAATAATAATAATAATAATAATAATAATAATAATAATAATAATAATAGTAATAGTAATAATAATAATAATAATAATGACTATGTATATGAAAGTAAACATACTTTTCTTTTCTGAATGTCAGTCCCATTGTTAGTTGGGAATTTTCTCGTTATGTTCTTGCAGCTTGTGAGTTATTCTCATCGAGCAGAGACATAAGACGATAGAATGGTTTACGAATACCATTGTTCCTTTTTCTGACGCGGAGGGATAAAAATGGGCATTGCGAAGAGGGGTAAATTCCAGTAATACCTGGTTTTACCCCACCATTTAAAATTTTTGTGGACAGTAAACGTCTGAGCCTATTAAGTTAAAACATGCGCATACGGTATTTGTGTTGTGATATAAACTATGTACAGGTCATTTATAGCTACATATAATTTTTTTTTAGAAGCTGTAAGTACATAATTTGTCACTACATACAGATTTTTTCCCATAGTTATTCCGTGGAACACCAGCGGAAAACGACACGATAGAGTTGGTCACAAAAGAATTTGCCAGATGCGGTGCAACAAAAGAATATGGCAGATGCGATACAAGATGTTGTCGAGCGGAAAATGGTTCCAAGAGAGCTCCTCAAGCCTTAAATGTTCCTCAGTCAAGACAGAGTAAAGACAGCAGGCAGCGAAATACTTACCGAGGGGCCGATCGTAGGGCCTCCCCGTTTCGTTTGCCGAACAGGTTTCGGGCGTTATCTGTGGCTGACAAAGTCTCTAAGCCGGATGCAATCGTCCATTCTGCTCCAGAGGAAGCAAGGTCTGGGCAATCGCAGAGGGTGGGTATGCTAGTAGTTGGGAGCTCCAATGTTAGGTGTGTAATGTGGCCCATTAGGAACATGGCTACCAAAGAGAAGAAGGAAGCCAGTGTGCACTCCGTGTGCATACGGATGGAGCGGTCATTCCGGATGTGGAAAAGGTGATTCTGGATGCCATGAAAACTACAGGGTGCAGCCAACAGCAGGTGGTGGCTCATGTCAGTAACAATGACGTGTGTCGCTTTGGACTGAAGGAGATTCTCTCTGGTTTTGGGCGGCTAGCAGAAATGGTAAAGACTGCCAAAAAAAGAACCGGTTCAAATGGCTCTGAGCACTATGGGACTTAACTGCTGAGGTCATCAGTCCCCTAGAACTTAGAACTACTTAAACCTAACTAACCTAAGGGCATCAGACACATCCATGCCCGAGGCAGGATTCGAACCTGCGACCGTAGCGGTCACGCGGTTCCTGACTGTTGCGCCTAGAACCGCTAGGCCACTTCGGTAGGCCAAAAGACTGCCAGTCTTGCTTGCGAGATTAAGGCGGAGCTAACCATCTGCAGCATCGTTGATAGAACCGACTGCGGTCCTTTGGTGCAGAGCCGAGTAGAGGGTCTGAATCAAAAGCTCAAGCAGTTCTGTGACCGTGCAGGTAGCATATTTCTTGACTTGCGCCGTCGAGGCAGGATTTCCGGGTTCCGCTTAATAGATCACAAGTCCACTACACACAGGAAGCGGCTACAAGGGTTTATGAGGAACGGTTGATTATAAGGAAAGGCAAATCCGGAATGCTCTACGTCCAACACTCACAACACAACCTGCGGAAACTAATAAAGAACCTGAGGAAAACACGGCCTTGGCATTCATTCCGTTTTGTGGGGCCTTATTGAGAAAAGTTGGAAGCATATTACGCAAATATCGAGTAAAGACTGTCTTCTGCCCTCCAACTAAAACCAGAGCACTTCTTGGCAGTGTTAAGGACGACCTTGGTTTACGTAAATCAGGGGTATACAAAATACCGTGCCAGAGTGGTAAGGAATACATAGGTCAGGCAATTCGCACCATTGAAGACCGATGCCGTGAACATCAACGGCACACGTGATTGCAACAGCCTAATAAGTGTGCAATCGCCGAGCATTGTTTGTCAGAACTCGACGGCATAGATAGAAAGACTTCAAAATATTTGGACTGTATAATCAAAGAAGCTACAGAGATCATAGTAAGAAAACCTAAACTGAATCCTGACAGCAGCTATTCTCTTAACTAAGCTTGGGAACCAGCCATTATCTGCCTTAAGGAGAAGATAGAAATACCCAAAATGTACTAACTTCGAGGGCAGGTGGAGGAACCTCCGAGTAGCCGCCAGCAAACCTCCCTGGGCGATGACCTACGAGGGAACACCCGGACGTTGGGCCACAAGCCGGGCGTCGAACCCTGGCGCTGACGGCCGAGAGAGTGCCCGAGTCGCGGACGTCGAAGAAAGCGCCCAAGGGAGGGGGAGGGAGAATCTGGCAACAAGGTCTATTGCCGAAGTATTTTGTCCTTTGTACACTCACTCCAGGCTCTCCATCCGAATACGCCTGGAGAAATTGAAGAATCACAATACCTTCACTGAGCGGTAACAACGTTTAAGTCACTGATGACAGTGCCACTTAAGCAGAGTTATTAAACTCGGTTTTCCGAAGCTCCTGCATCAAAGAAGATGTTAGTAAATATTCCTGAATTCCAAACAAGAACAACTGCCAAGATGAGAAACATGGAAGTAGATATCCCCGGTGTAAAAAAGCAGCTTAAGTCACTTAATAAAGACAAGGCCTCCGGTCTAGATTGCATACGTCAGGTTCCTTTCAGAGTATGCTGATAAAATAGCTCCATATTTAGCGGTTACATACAACCGCTCTCTCACAGAAAGATCCGTACCTAAAGACTGGAAAATTGCTCAAGTCACACCAATAACCAAAAAGGGAAATAGGAGTAATACTCCGAATTACAGGCCCATATCACTAACGTCGATTTGCAGTAGGGTTTTGGAACATATACTGTATTCGAATTATACCTCGAAGAAAATGATTTATTGACACATAGCACGGATTCAGAAAATATCGTTCTTGTGAAACACAACTAGCTCTTTATATTCATGAAGTAATAAGTACTATCAACAGGGAATTCAAATTGATTCCATATTCTTAGATTTCCGGAAGGCTTTCGACACTGTTCCTCACAAGCGTCTTCTAACCAAACTGCGTGCCTACGGAATATGGCCTCAGCTGTGCGACTAGATTAGTGATTTCCTGCGTGAAATGTCACAGTTCGTAATAATAGACGGAAAGTCATGGAACAAAACAGAAGTAATATCCGGCGGAAGTGTTATAGGCCCTCTATTGTTCCTGATCTATATTAACGACATAGGAAACAATCTGAGTAGCTGTCTTAGATTGTTTGCAGATGGTGCTGTCATTTACCGTCTTGTAAAATCATCAGATGACCAAAACGAATTGCAAAATGATTTAGATAAGATATCTCCATGGTGCGAAAAGTGGCAGTTGACCCTGAATAAAGAAAAGTGTGAAGTTATTCACATGAGTATTAAAAGAAATCTGATAAATTTCGATTACGCAACAAGTGACACAAATCTAAGGCTGTAAATTGAACTAAATACTTAGGAATTACAGTTACAAATAACCTAAACTGGAACGATCACATAGATAATGTTGTGGGTAGAGCAAACCAAAGACTGCGATTCACTGGCAGAACGCTTACAAGGTGCAACAGGTCTACTAAAAAGACTGCTTAGACAACGCTTGTCCGCCCTATTCTGAAGTAATGCTGTGCGGTGTGGGATCCGCACCAGGTGGGACTGACGGATGACATCTAGGGGAGATGGCGCCGCACACATGATACGCGAACTGGATTGGCAATCATTAAAACAAAGGCGTTTTTCGTTGCGACGGGATCTTCTCATGAAATTTCAATCACCAGTTTTCTTCTCCGATTGCAAAAAACATCTGTTGGCACCCATCTACAAAGGGAGAAATGATCATCACGATAAAATAGGAGGAATCAGGGCTCGCACAGAAAATTTTAAGTGATTGTTTTCCCCGCGCACCTCTCGAGAGTGGAACGATAGAGAGACAGCTTGAAGGTGGTTCACTAAACCATCTGCCAGGCACTTTATTGTGAATAGCAAAGTAATCACGTATATGTAGATTCATCTGGTAGCTCTGCTAAAGTGATGATCGACCATACGATCTTCTTACTTCCGCTGCAAGGCTGACTACATAATAGTAACATTACGGGATGGAGACATGTGCTACGAACGAATGTCCTAAATTAACTATACATATGAACAATGAAGTATTGTGCACTATGTGTTGCTAAGAATGTCACCTGCAGCAAAATATGTTTCAAATAACTCCACAATGAATGGACAACTGTAGTTTCAGTCATGTGGTTGCACTCGGATAAACTTTTGATCCAGCCTATGGACAAGAAGAAACACCTATGTGTACATTCTCCACTTAACCATCAAAACTGGTTCTTTACAAAGCTACTGGGTCCTATTAAACGTAAAGTGTCAGCATAGAAGTTCAATAGTATTGTAGTGAAACATACGCAGAGAGTGATGCAGATTTATTGGATTTATTGGTACCTGAAGAACGTGTACACGAAAAATTCGTTTACTTACATGGGTGCCATTAGGAAGAAGCTAAAACGGGAGATGCAAGCCATAAAGGGCACATGCGCTCTGTAATCTCAGAAGACATCAGATATGTAGCTGACTTGTAGCAGTTAATGACAGGTAGTAGGATCGCAAATGTTTATCATCATTATTTTTTTCCACACACGTAATTTATGTTGGTGAAATGCACCACATTTGTATATATCAATCAGGTGTAAAGATTTACCTTTATGATTCCTACATTAAGTAATATGCTTTTTAAATTGAATAAAAATATTATGAGACCAATTTCAAAATACTTCTGTATATGCTGGTTAATGTAATGGCACAGAAATTGTGTAAAAATATTATGAGACCAATTCCAAAATATTTCTGTATATTCTCGTTAATGAGATGGCACCTTCTGACTTCTACACAGCAAGTCACATGAACTCTGAGGTGCGTCAGTTTAATCCACGTGAGATCGCCGACATTTGACAGCCCAACTGGGAGCATTGTGCTCTATAAATGACAAACCATGTAGAGTTTTTTAATGTATTTACTCTTTGTTCTCAAAATGGCTACAACACATGTATGGGAACATATACAAAAAAAGGTATGCAGAAGTTTTTCTCAAATACCTTGGCCTCTCTCTTGACAGCCACCTCACCTGGACTCCCCATCTCCTTACCATCCAACACAAAGCTCACAACAGACTCAGCCTCCTGAAACTCCTGTGCAGATGGACATGGGGTCTGCATCCTTCCACCATCCTTCACACCTACAAATCCTTGATCCGCCCCATCCTTTGTTATGCCAGCGTTGCTTGGTTTTCCACCCCTCCCAGGTTCTCTAAGGCCCTCCAAATCCTCGAACGCCATGCACTCTGCCTCGCCTTCCGCATTCACCTTCCATCCGTCATGCACATCCTCTATGACCTTATCCCCTTCCCCCATCTTCTCCTTTTCCTTGAATACATCTGCACCCTATATATTGTCTGCTGCCTCGATCCCCCTCACCCCCTGGTGTCTCCCTTACTCTCCACCCCCAGCCTGTTGCCATGTCTTTACCATTGTGTCCCACCTTCTCTCCATCTCCACACACTCTGTCTCCTTTCCCAATGCAACTTCCAACATCTCCCCCTCCCCCTCAATTCTCCTGAGCGTCTTTCCCCTCCTACTCCCTCTCCATCTCATCCGCTCCCCTTCAGTGTCTCTGCACTCCCTCCTGCCTTGTCTTCTCTCATCTCCTGCCCCACCCGTCTCCTGCCTCTTGGTGCACCCGTTGATGCTCTTTTCATCATGTCCTCTCCCCTGCTGCACCTTGCTCTCCCCTCCTTTTCCTTCCTTTCAGACCTCTCCCTCAGCAGGTCCCACCTGGCGGTTTTATTCTTCATCATGTGTGCTCCAAGTGGGTTTAAGGTGTGTTGTTCAGGAGTGTTTTTAATGCTGTGGCCAACTTTTAATCTGTGTGTGTGACTTCATTGTATTTTTTGTGTTCTACGAATCACAAACAGTGTTTTTTAACTTTATGACAACTTTTTTAATAGCCCCCCCATGAACGTCTCCATGTCAGTGTACTTTTACCTCAGTTATCTCCCCTTACTCTGTTTTATGTCCCCCTTTTTGTCGCCTTTATATGTAACATTTTCTTCTTGTATTAGCTGTCATGTCACTTGGCTGAAGAGCAGTGGATTGTGCCGCTGACAGCCCTCCCCTGCCCATATGTTGTAGGGGAATGAAATACAATAAAGAAAAAAAATAGCATTTTCTGCACTTCCAGCTGCACTGCCTGCTACCCCTTACCCAATGTGGCTTCTGACCCTCCTGCTCTGCTGATGACCTTCTCCTGCATCTCATCCACCTCCTCTCTGATCAACTCAATTCCCGTTGATCCACCATCTTCATCTCCCTCGACTTAGAATGTGCCTACGACTGTGTGTGGCATTCAAGCTCCTAACCTTCGCCTTCCCATTAATTACGTCCACCTGATCACCTCCTACCTCTCTCATCATCCTTCATATGTTACCCTCCAGAATACAGACTCCTATACCTTCTACCCCTCAACTGGTGTGCCCCAAAGCACCATCCTCTCCCCTCTTTTCTACCTCCTCTATACTGCAGACATGCCATCACCCCAACCCCCCCCCCCCCCCCCATCCTCCTCTTTCAATATGCCGATGACACTGGCTTCCCTGCCCTTGCTCTCACCCTCCAATACTCCCAATGCCCTCTCCAATCCCACCTTGACCAGTTCACCACATGGTGCGACAATGGCTGCTCAAGGTCAATCCTTCCAAAATCCAGGCAATCATCATAGGTAACACCATCCGTTCCTTCCGTCTCCTGGATTTTTACTTCATCATATATGGCCAATCCATCACCCAACCTCCACCCTCAAGTACCCTGGCATCACCATCAACTGCTGTCTTTCCTGGACCCTTCCCCCCATCTCTGGACAGTCAGAAGCCAATGCTCGTACCTGACTCCAGGTCCTTAAACTCCTGTCTGGCCGTACATGGGGTCTGGACCCCTCCACCATCATCCACACTTATAAATCCTTCATCTGACCCATCCTTTGCAATGCCCACCCTGCCTGGAATTCCACCCCTCCCACCTACTACAAGTCCCTCCAAATCCTGAAACGCCATGCTCTCCACCTTGCCTATCACATCCGTCTCCCATGCCCCAAGCAGATACTATACGACTTGATTCCCTTTACACACCTCCTCTAGCGGATATAGATCCTTTACACCTCCTGCAAGCTTGATCCACCCCACCCACTTGTCTCTCCTATCCTCTCTCACCTGCTCTTCATCTTCACACTTTCCATATCCTTGCCCAAGGTGGCTTCCACCAACTCCCCCTCCCTGTTGATGACCTTGTTCCTTCCATATAACCTTCCTACCAGATCTGATCCTCCTCTTCCTCTCCCCCTTCCCCCCTTACTTCCAGGGCTCCATCTCTCTTCTTTCTCACCATCCTTTCTTGCTCCCCCTCCCCTCTCCTATTTTTCCAGATTTCCTCCCCCCCTTCCCAGTTTTCCCTACCTCTCCCTACCTTCTCCCGTCCCCTCTCCCTTCTTTTCTCCCACTAGCTTCTCCCCCCCCCCCCCCGCCTGTCCCCTACATCCAGTAGCAGGTCCCACCCCATCTCATTAAGTGTGTTCAGTGTTTTCTGTGCCAAAGATCGTCACCAGTGTTTAGTGCAACGGTGTTTTCTTCATTGCTGTGCGTCATTGTTATCTTCGATGTGCTCCTTTGTTCGAGTGTAAAACTTATTACCTTCGTTTGTGAGCACTGTGGACTTTGTTTCTGAAAGCAATGCGTTCCGACGTATGCCTTCATCACTATTCTTGTGTGTCTCTTCTGTTTTTTACATTCATGTATTTCTGTTTCTATGTCCCCATGTTTGCTATATGTCCTCTCTGTTGGCTCAAGAGCAGCATATATACGCCGCTGCTGGCCCACCTTTGTATAAAGGGAAAATACAATAAAGGAAAAAAATAGAAGTTTTTGTAAAATTTGGTCATCTACATCTACATGACTACTCTACAATTCACATTTAAGTGCTTGGCAGAGGGTTCATCGAACCACAATCATACTATCTCTCTACTATTCCACTCCCGAACAGCGAGCGGGAAAAACGAACACCTAAACCTTTCTGTTCGAGCTCTGATTTCTCTTATTTTATTTTGATGATCATTCCTACCTATGTAGGTTGGGCTCAACAAAATATTTTCGCATTCGGAAGAGAAAGTTGGTGACTGAAATTTCGTAAAAAGGTCTCGCCGCGACGAAAAACGTCTATGCTGTAATGACTTCCATCCCAACTCGTGTATCATATCTGCCACACTCTCTCCCCTATAACGCGATAATACAAAACGAGCTGCCCTTCTTTGCACCCTCTCGATGTCCTCCGTCAATCCCACCTGGTAAGGATCCCACACCGCGCAGCAATATTCTAACTGAGGACGAACGAGTGTAGTGTAAGCTGTCTCTTTAGTGGACTTGTTGCATCTTCTAAGTGTCCTGCCAATGAAACGCAACCTTTGGTTCGCCTTCCCGACAATATTATCTATGTGGTCCTTCCAACTGAAGTTGTTTGTAATTTTAACACCCAGGTACTTAGTTGAATTGACAGCCTTGAGAATTGTACTATTTATCGAGTAATCGAATTCCAACGGATTTCTTTTGGAACTCATGTGGATCATCTCACACTTTTCGTTATTTAGCGTCAACTGCCACGTGACACACCATACAGCAATCTTTTCTAAATCGCTTTGCAGCTGATACTGGTCTTCGGATGACCTTACTAGACGGTAAATTACAGCATCATCTGCGAACAACCTAAGAGAACTGCTCAGATTGTCACCCAGGTCATTTATATAGATCAGGAACAGTAGAGGTCCCAGGACGCTTCCCTGGGGAACACCTGATATCACTTCAGTTTTACTCGATGATTTGCCGTCTATTACTACGAACTGCGACCTTCCTGACAGGAAATCACGAATCCAGTCGCACAACTGAGACGATACCCCATAGCTCCGCAGCTTGATTAGAAGTCGCTTGTGAGGAACGGTGTCAAAAGCTTTCCGGAAATCTAGAAATACGGAATCAACTTGAGATCCCCTGTCGATAGCGGCCATTACTTCGTGCGAATAAAGAGCTAGCTGCGTTGCACAAGAGCGATGTTTTCTGAAGCCATGCTGATTACGTGTCAATATATCGTTCCCTTCGAGGTGATTCATAATGTTTGAATACAGTATATGCTCCAAAACCCTACTGCAAACCGACGTCAATGATATAGGTCTGTAGTTAAATGGATTACTCCTACTACCCTTCTTGAACACTGGTGCGACCGGCGCAATTTTCCAATCTGTAGGTACAGATCTATCGGTGAGCGAGCGGTTGTATATGAGTGCTAAGTAGGGAGCTATAGTATCAGCGTAATCTGAAAGGAACCTAATCGGTATACAATCTGGACCTGAAGACTTGCCCGTATCAAGCGATTTGAGTTGCTTCGCAACCCCTAAGGTATCTACTTCTAAGAAACTCATGCTAGCAGATGTTCGTGTTTCAAATTCTGGAATATTCCATTCGTCTTCCCTGGTGAAGGAATTTCGGAAAACTGCGTTCAATAACTCCGCTTTAGCGGCGCAGTCGTCGATAACAGTACCATCGGCACTGCGCAGCGAAGGTATTGACTGCGTCTTGCCGCTTGTGTACTTTACATACGACCAGAATTTCTTCGGATTTTCTACCAAATTTCGAGACAATGTTTCGTTGTGGAACCTATTAAAGGCATCTCGCATCGAAGTACGTGCCAAATTTCGCGCGTCTGTAAATTTTAGCCCATCTTCAGGATTTCGCGTTCTTCTGAACTTCGCATGCTTTTTCCGTTGCCTCTGCAACAGCGTTCGGACCTTTTTTGTGTACCACGGGGGATCCGTTCCATCTCTTACCAATTTATGGGGTATGAATATCTCAATTGCTGTTGTTACTATATCTGTGAATTTGAGCCACATCTCGTCTACATTCGCATAGTCAGTTCGGAAGGAATGGAAATTGTCTTTTAGGAAGGCTTCTAGTGGCACTTTATCCGCTTTTTTAAATAAAATTATTTTGCGTTTGTTTCTGATGGATTTGGAAGAAATGGTATTGAGCCTAGCTACAATGACCTTGTGATCACTAATCCCTGTATCAGTCATGATGCTCTCTATTAGCTCTGGATTGTTTGTGGCCAAGAGGTCAAGTGTGTTTTCGCAACCATTTACAATTCGCGTGGGTTCGTGGACTAACTGCTCTAAATAATTTTCGGAGAATGCATTTAGGACAATCTCGGAAGACGTTTTGTGCCTACCACCGGTTTTGAACAAGTATTTTTGCCAACATACCGAGGGTAGGTTGAAGTCCCCACCAACTATAACCGTATGAGTGGGGTATTTGTTTGTTACGAGACTCAAACTTTCTCTGAACTGTTCCGCAACTGTATCATCGGAGTCTGGGGGTCGGTAGAAGGAGCCAATTATCAACTTAATTCGGCTGTTAAGTATAATCTCCACCCACACCAATTCGCACAGAGTATCTACTTCGACTTCACTACAAGATAAACCACTACTGACAGACACCAACACTCCACCACCAATTCTGCCTAATCTATCTTTCCTGAACACCGTCTGAGACTTCGTAAAAATTTCTGCAGAACTTATTTCAGGCTTTAGCCAGCTTTCTGTACCTATAACGATATCAGCTTCTGTGCTTTCTATTAGCGCTTGAAGCTCAGGGACTTTTCCAGCGCAACTACAACAGTTTACAACTATAATTCCGACTGTTCCTTGATCCAAGCACGTCCTGTAATTGCCAAGCACCCTTTGACATTGCAGCCCATCCCGCACTTTCCCGCACTTTCCCAAGATGTGGTTGTATGTTGCGCAGATTACAAGTTACTGGACTTCTTTGCATACGTTGTAATCTGAAAATAACAGCACGATTCGTCGAAAATAGTAATTGGAATAAAGGTCTCAAAATCAAGCGATCTTGGCTTTCACAAAAGATATATATAAGAAATCTCTATGATTTCTGCAGTGTCTAACAGTTAAGCACGTGCATTCTCTGATTCGAACCATGCTCGATCCGCCTTAATGAACCACAGGAGACTGTGTAACGAAATTATAACAGATTTCCAGATTAAAGATAACACTTTGGAAAGAAAGTAGAAATCAATAGTATACCTTGCCTTATTTGTAAATGGGAAAGTCTTGTCTTATTGCCTCAGGAACAAAATGTTATGGTTCCACATGAAGTGCCGACACTAGTGCCATAGAGAAACAATTGCTATACGAAAATATGTCTGTGCATCAGAGATTCTTATTGCACCCACCGCCCAAAACGTTCTTAGAACGCTTCGTAATCGCAAATGTAACAATGCTGCAAATAGGTACATGAAAATACTGGTTAAAAGGGGATAGAATGTTGTAGAACATGTAAAAAAAAGTAAAACTTATGTGGATGAAAGTTCATTTCACTGCAGACCTTAATGAGAACGCTGGCAATCCTGTTAACAAAGCTGTCGCTAACGATATCATTATTCAGATTCCACTGCTGTTCACCAACGTCGTGACAACAGAGAAGGAAAGATACTATTTAAAATAGCAATAGAAGTGGACAATGAGTAGTAAAATGAAAGACCAGTTCCAACAATGTAAATCTCAAGGTCGTGTAATTTTAAAAGCAATAGGTATTTTATAACTTCAATAATCAGGATGTCATTCAATCTTGGCATTCATCTTAATGAATCACGTTATTTTTTTGTGCTCAGAACAAAACTCGTATTGAAAAAAGTACATGTTAATCTAAGAAGTTGAATAAATCCTTCACCACTAATGTAAAGCGTATCTTAGCAGACACTAGATCTAAGATGTACACAATCTTTCGACATTATTACTGAAAACAGCACACTCACTGAAGAAAAGTTAAAATTTAGGTTATGGTACTTTATTTTATAAAAGGTCATAATTTAACAACTAAAAATATACTCAGCTTCCATTACCATTAACATCTTATTAGTGTTGTAATATAAATATTTATACGTTTTTATATATTATTAATCTGAAATACAGAACGTGTTGGATATCTCTGTGTACTCGTGATGCCTAAACCTAATTTACGGCAATTACCATCGTTTCTTTTTTACCAATTTTTTTCTCGCTTTGAACATAACTTTATTGTCTGCTCAGTGATATACAATAAACGATTACAAAGAAGACGCTGAAAATTAAAATAAATCAAAAACAAGGTTGCTAGCACACTCTTGTATATGCTTCCTCGCTAACTACTAACTCGACTTGGGTCTGATATGTGCAAAGTTTCTTCCCTTCTGTGATTACCTCCTGGCCTAGTCTGAAATATTTCTCCATCTCCTTTAACGTTCCGCATGATTTCCCACACTCTTTGTCCATCATGACCAGGCACAGGTGACTGATTTAAATTTTCTACAAAAGATGCGGTTTACGTAAATTTTAAGCACCCACAATGTTCTTCTACACTACTGGCCATTAAAATTGCTACACCACGAAGACGACGTGCTACAGACGCGAAATTTAACTGACAGAAAGAAGCTGCTGTGATATGCAAAAGATTATCTTTTAAGAGCATTCATACAAGGTTGGCGCCGGTGACGACACCTAGAACGCGCTGACATGAGGAAACTTTCCAACTGATTTCTCATACAAAAACAGCAGCTGACCGGCGTTGCCTGGTGAAACGTTGTTGTGATGCTTCGAGTAAGGATGAAAAATGCGTACCATCACGTTTCAGATTTTGATAAAGGTCGGATTGTAGCCTATCGCGATTGCGGTTTATCGTATCGCGACATTGCTGCTCGCGTTGGTCGAGATCCAATGACTGTTAGAAGAATATGGAATCGGTGGGTTCAGGAGGGTAATATGGAACGCCGTGCTGGATCCCAAAGGCCTCGTATCACTAGCAGTCGAGATAACAGGCATCTTATCTGCGTGGCTGTAACGGATCGTGCAGCCACGTCTCGATCCCTGAGTCAACAGATGGGGACGTTTGCAAGACAACAACCATCTGCACGAACAGTTCGACGACGTTTGCAGCAGCATGGACTATCAACTCTGAGACCATGGCTACCATTGACGCTGCATTACAGACAGGAGCGCCTGCGATGGTATACTCAACGACGAGCCTGGGTGCACGAGTGGCAAAACGTCATTTTTTCGGATGAATCCAGGTTCTGTTTACAGCATCATGATGGTCGCATCCGTTTTTGGCGAAATCGCGGTGAACGCACATTGGAAGCGTGTATTCGTCATCGTCATACTGGCGTATCACCCGGCGTGATGGTATGGGGTGCCATTGGTTATACGTCTCGGTCATCTTTTGTTCGCATTGACGGCACTTTGAACAGTGGACGTTACATTTCAGATGTGTTACGACCCCTGGATCTACCCGTCATTCGATCCCTGCGAAACCCTACATTTCAGCAGGATAATGCACGAGCGCATGTTGCAGGTCCTCTACGGGCCTTTCTGGATATATAAAATCTTCGACTTTTGCCCTGGTCAGAACATTCTCCAGATCTCTCACCAATTGAAAACGTCTGTTCATTGTAGGCCGAGCAACTGGCTCGTCACAATATGCCAGTCACTACTCTTGATGAACTGTGGTACCGTGTTGAAGCTGCATGGGCAGCCGTACCTGTACACGCCGTCCAAGCTCTGTTTGACTCAATGCCCAGGCGTATCAAGGCCGTTATTACGGCCAGAGGTGGTTGTTCTGGGTACAGATTTCTCAGGATCTGTGCACCCAAATTGCGTGAAATGTAATCACATGTCAGTTCAAGTATAATACACTCCTGGAAATGGAAAAAAGAACACATTGACACCGGTGTGTCAGACCCACCATACTTGCTCCGGACACTGCGAGAGGGCTGTACAAGCAATGATCACACGCACGGCACAGCGGACACACCAGGAACCGCGGTGTTGGCCGTCGAATGGCGCTAGCTGCGCAGCATTTGTGCACCGCCGCCGTCAATGTCAGCCAGTTTGCCGTGGCATACGGAGCTCCATCGCAGTCTTTAACCCTGGTAGCATGCCGCGACAGCGTGGACGTGAACCGTATGTGCAGTTGACAGACTTTGAGCGAGGGCGTATAGTGGGCATGCGGGAGGCCGAGTGGACGTACCGCCGAATTGCTCAACACGTGGGGCGTGAGGTCTCCACAGTACATCGATGTTGTCGCCAGTGGTCGGAGGAAATTGCACGTGCCCGTCGACCTGGGACCGGACCGCAGCGACGAACGGATGCACGCCAAGACCTTAGGATCCTACGCAGTACCGTAGGGGACCGCACTGCCACTTCCCAGCAAATTAGGGACACTGTTGCTCCTGGGGTATCGGCGAGGACCATTCGCAACCGTCTCCATGAAGCTGGGCTACGGTCCCGCACACCGTTAGGCCGTCTTCCGCTCACGCCCCAATATCGTGCAGCCCGCCTACAGTGGTGTCGCGACAGGCGTGAATGGAGGGACGAGTGGAGACGTGTCGTCTTCAGCGATGAGAGTCGCTTCTGTCTTGGTGCCAATGATGGTCGTATGCGTGTTTGGCGCCGTGCAGGTGAGCGCCACAATCAGGACTGCATACGACCGAGGCACACAGGGCCAACACCCGGCATCATGGTGTGGGGAGCGATCTCCTACACTGGCCGTACATCTCTGGTGATCGTCGAGGGGACACTGAATAGTGCACGGTACATCCAAACCGTCATCGAACCCATCGTTCTACCATTCCTAGACCGACAAGGGAACTTGCTGTTCCAACAGGACAATGCACGTCCGCATGTATCCCGTGCCACCCAACGTGCTCTAGAAGGTGTAAGTCAACTACCCTGGCCAGCAAGATCTCCGGATCTGTCCCCCATTGAGCATGTTTGGGACTGGATGAAGCGTCGTTTCACGCAGTCTGCACGTCCAGCACGAACGCTGGTCCAACTGAGGCGCCAGGTGGAAATGGCATGGCAAGCCGTTCCACAGGACTACATCCAGCATCTCTACGATCGTCTCCATGGGAGAATAGCAGCCTGCATTGCTGCGAAAGGTGGATATACACTGTACTAGTGCCGACATTGTTCAGGCTCTGTTGCCTGTGTGTATGTGCCTGTGGTTCTGTCAGTGTGATCATGTGATGTAGCTGACCCCAGGAATGTGTCAATAAAGTTTCCCCTTCCTGGGACAATGAATTCACAGTGTTCTTATTTCAATTTCCAGGAGTGTATATTTGTTCAATGAATACCCGTTTATCATCTGCATTCCTTCTTGGTGTAGCAATTTTAATGGCCAGTAGCATAATTTATAAAAAAAATAGATTAGGGAGGGCATCATTCTGAATTTTAGTACCTCAGAAAGGCTCGGGGTTGTCATCTTTTGTGTGAAGATATCATGACTGCCACACCTGTGGATATGTAGTGCACATATGAGGGCGTGCTGAAAACTAATACCTCCGAATTTATTAAGTGAAAAGATTTTTAAATAAAAAACGTTAATAACATTCGACATCCTTATTATTGATGTCTACACATAGACACTCTGGCAAGATAGGAAGTTGGATTTTGTTAATGGAGCCACAACCTCACCTCAACATGCACCGCTTCAGCATATTAAACTGAAGCCCTCGAATGAGTTCTGTAAGTTTTGGAAACAGATGAAAATCGAATGGGTCCAAGTCGGGGTTGTATGGAGGATGATTGATAGCAGCGAAGTCAAGGATTGTTTCAATGTCGCAGCTTTCAAGAGTGGTCTGGCATTATCGTGCTGAAGGAGGGTAAATCGTGCTTTCAGTTTTCTGAAGGTCTTTAAGTATCTTGCAGAGTTTTAGTGGTGCCTTTAGACGTGAGTTCCAAAAACACCACACCTTGAAAATCCTGGAGCACTGAACATGAATTTGGCTGCTGATGGCATCGTCTTGAGCTTTTTGGTCATCAGTGATCCATTGTGACGGAACTACACACTTGATGCTCTCGTGTTTTTGGGGTCAAAATGGTGAACCCATCCTTCATCACCTGTCACAGTGTTATCAAGGAACCTATCATCTTCATGCTCAACATGCAAAAGAAATTGTTCACAGATGTCCAATCTACTCTGTTTCATTTCAGAAGCGATCATTCGAGGAACTCGGGATCTATACAGTTTTCTGTACTGTAGTTGTGCCATGATGGCTTGTACATGCTCTAATGATTTTCCACACTTACCAGAAAGCTTTATCTACTCGTATGTTACACAGCGATTTTCTGTAAAGAGTGCAACAACTCGATTCCAATGAGTTCCTTCAGTTGCCATACATGATCGTCCTCTCCAAGATCTGTCACACAAGTTAAGGTTATCACCATCGTTTCTTCATTACGAGCATGAATAACTCACTGTCATACATTACTGATGTTGATATAGTCATCATCATTCATAGCTTTCATTCTTCTACGAATTTCAATTGGAGGCACATTATCTGTTGTTGGAGACTTGATAGCAAGATGCTGTTTTCGTGCACTGGAATAGTTGCTGTTGTGGCAGCAGAACAGCAATTATGTGTAGCAAACAAAGTTTTCTTAGAACTGGCCGGAATGACTAAGTGGAGCTTGTACAACAAGTACGCAACAGTGGCGTAGCTATATCAACACTCAGAAAAACCAAACCACAAACGGACAGGGAGCTTATTTCCTCATAGTATGTGAGACAGGACACCAGTAGTTCCTCATTCGGTACTCAGAAAACAGTGCAGAACAGGGACAACGATCTTTTGAAACGAGGCTATATGTAATTACTCTACCTAGGGGTGAGACAAAAATAACTTTCAACATCCAAACTTTGCATAAAGGAATGCGATGAAGTCCTGAAGTCGAGCATTAAGCCAGCAAAGAGCATGGGTATGCTCAGAAAATGGGAGCACACTCGATTATATATACGGGAGGAATCACATCATCGACTACTAGAAAAAGTTCACCTTCTTCCACGCACTCTCAGAGTTAGGCCATTCCATCTGCATCACGGATAATGATGCAAGGTCAGCTCTACTATGTGCAGGACGCCCTGGTGAATACAGCCACCGCCACCTTAGAGTGGGCTGCTACAAATCCGCAGTCGTCTGGCTGTGGAGGGAGCTTCACCTTCGTGAGGTGCACTCCTGCACGTCATAACAGTGACTCACAGAAAATGAAGGCCGGGACAATCTTTTGTGAATGAAGAACTGATCTGCTCATCTGCGAGCTACTCACCTTTGGAGCAAGACACCTGTGCCACCACTCCTAGGCAGTACAAATACCATTTTACCAGTTGTATGCTGGGACCACCTCTCAGGTAGTCCATATCGCTGTTGGATCTTTACCCTACATTTTATCTTGACAACTGACAGCAGGGGCATGAGATTTCTAGGCCCAAGTCTAAGAGCAGCTTTACTCAACAAGAGTGCTGAGGCTCCATCTACGTCCAAAGCCATGCCAGGCTGTAGTGGCTCGCTGGCCACTGGACCCTCCCACTACGTGGCCACAGCACTGACCATCGACTACAACAGAGCCTGTGCCTGCAAATTCCTTGCCGGGGCATGGGCGTGTTACTCTATGTCTTAATGTAACATGGGCTCAGCACAGCTACTGGTAGGTAGAACCAGGAAGTGAACTAAGTGAATGTCAAACTCTAGTTAACAAATGACGGTTAATTCAACAATATCTCATTAGTGCCTCAGTGTTCCACAGGACTCCATCACCACATCTCCACTTGTCCATAATACACATACGTATGAGGCCACATCTAGCGGGCTCCTATATTACGTTACAACACCCACATTAAACGCTACAATTCGGATCCCTCCATTGGCAAATGGTTAAAACTTGCAATAACAAAGCGAGAGTGTTGATTTAGTAATATGCATGATATGTAGAACCTCAACAAAAATATCAGAGGCATTACTTTTCAGCACCACCTCAGATATGAGATACCCAATGTATTAATATGTCTAAATGGCAAGGGCTGGGATGCACAACAAATTAGTCTACTCATAAGTCTCATGTTAGATAGTCTCATGTTAGATACAACACTTGACGAGGCATAGGGTATGGATCAGCTAGACCTTTATATTTTAAAAATGATGAAAGCAGCCCTCTATGAGCGAATTAGACAAGCCAAAGGAGGGTATCAAACAAGTCTCATATTTAATTTCTGTGTGCCTAGTGTAGTAGGCCACCAATTACTATCTCAGCATAGCTGCTCATGTCGATAAGTAGATATGAAATAAGCTCAGAGCCAAAGTGGCCATGCTTCAGCACAGTGGCTGCACAGTCTGTAAAGGAAGGTTTAGCAAAACTTTTAGACACAAAGCCATTTTCCAACGAAAGAAACGAAGACATTTCACTGATTAAACAGACATGGAGCAAATATCCTTCAAGGATAACAGTCACGTCCAGACTATATACCAATATGATGAGCTACAGCAAGATGAGCAGTCAACCCTTTCATTTATTCACGACAATGTTGATAAAGCTCTATGGCTGTGGATTAAACGACCTGAAAAATGCAATAGCCAGATATATTTTGTATAGCTTTATTCATCCCAAGACAGGTTTCAGGTTTTCACCTACCTTCAATTAGCTCAATACACTTCTCTCTTATTGTCGACTGCATATGAAACAATGTTGCTGCTTTTCATTCTGTAATTTAAATAGCTTCTTGCCTCGCATTTATACAGGTTATCTCAAATCTTTTGTATTACAGTGAAACAGGTGATAGAGGGTCCACAACCGATTATACTGAGATAGGTAACCACTGGTCAGAAATTAATATTTATTATGTTATGGACACACAAAGTGTATACTGCACAACAGCAACGAAGTTCATAGTAATCGATGAAAGTGACGACCGCCAATCTTAGTGCATGCATGGCAATGTCTCATGAAGCTATGCTGCACTCTCTCAGAGATCCCTTGTGTTTGTTGCGTCAGGAGACAGGCAGCTTGGACCCTAACAAGCAGGTCGTCATCCATTTCTATAGAGGTTTATACATCAACATCTTGAAGTAACCCCAGAGAAAAAAAAAGCCCAGAGGTGTGAAATGGGACAGGAGCTCCCCTTCCGACCCAACAATGAGGGTGTGTGTTGCTCAGGTGCTCACAGACATTAACATCAAAGTTGGCTGGAGCACCGTCATGTTGAAATCACATCCTTTAGTGCAAAAGGGATACAGTCTCAACAACTGTGGCGGTACATCTCACAGGAACACCAGGTAATGTGGACCAGTCAAACCGGGAGGTAGCAAATAAGGCTGTATTAGGTGGTCTTGGACAATACGCGCCCATTCATTGAAAGAGAATCGTTGATGGTGGCCACTAATGTGGGTGCGATGGGGTTTGCCCTCACTTCAAACAAGGCTGTCATGGCTGTTGAAAATACCATCCTGCGTGACTGAGGCCACATCTGTAAACAATGCCAACTGTACGAAGTTCAGCGCTACAGCACTATGGTGGATAATCCGTTGACAGAAGTGAATGTGGGGCTCAGAATACATTGATCCCAGTGCTTGCATAAATTCTTTTCTACTGGGGTGTAATTCATGTGCCGTAAGTACACGCCACACTGTGTCCTTCGAAGTGTGCATTTCATGGGAAAGTTGACAGGTGCAGATTGATGGACAGTTAGCTACACGATCGAACGCCATCTCCTCAAAGTATCCTCTGGTATCCTGGCCAGCTCTCTGCGGCGTGAATCACTTCATGTCTAGTAACTAGGTATCTACAGGGATAAATTTCTACCAATTAGGATTATGCCTGTTGGGGAAAGCATTCTTGTACAGTCATGCTGCTTGATGGGCACTGTGTGCTGCCACACCATACATTAAATGCATGACTGCAACTCTTGTGACTAGTAATACTTGATATTTGACTACATGTGACGAAGACTTCACAGCAGCACACCTCACCATGGACAAAACACCAGCTGTCTGGCAGTCATTGGTTTGAAAAGTTAATGTGTTGTATATTATTGTTACAGGGCGACTATTATTGAACTGTATGAAATAAAATCGTTGTAACTTCTTAACAGTTTGCGTTAGGACGTTCAAACTGCACGGTTGGCCATGGGGCATGATGGGAATTAGTATGCTCGCTTATGGTTTGGTTTAGCAACGAAAGCCACTTTCATTTGGATGGGTTCGTCTATAAGCGAAATTGATGCATTTGGGGGACTAAGAATTCACATTACGTGATCGAGAAATCTCTTCACTCTCAACATGTGACTGTGTGGTGTGCAACGTCCAGCCACAGAATAATCGGTGTGATATTTCTTGACGGCTCGGTGGCTACCAAACAGTACATGAAGGTTTTGGTGAATGATTTCATCTCCGTTATCCAAAGTGACACTAATTTCGAAAATATGTGGTTCATGCAAGACGGAACTCGACCTCATCGAAGCAGGAGAGTATTTGATGTCGTGGAGGAGCACTTAGGGGACCGCATTCTGTCTCTGGGTTACCCAGAGGCCATTGGCATGGGCGCGATTTGGTGCCATATTCTCTGGATCTGAATACATGCAACTCCTTTTTGTGGGGATATACTAAAGACAAGATGTACAGCGAAAATCCATGACCATTGATGAGCTGAAAAATAATGGTAGCCCACAACACATTTTCATAGGATATCTATGAAGGTGAAAACTAAACCTGAAGTGCAACACAAGAAGTCGACTTCCACAGGACAGCAGCTATAGAGTTGCGCCATTAGGTAAGCCGTGATAACCAGTCCTAGTTAGTGCTGTTAGACAATGGTCCTCTCTCTCTCTCTCTCTCTCTCTCTCTCTCTCTCTCTCTCTGATAAATACTGCCATCTCTCATTAACAGTACGAATGCCACATGTCAGCAAATACTGTAAAAGAATTGATAATACTTCGGTAATGATATGAACTGGGGTACCCTAGTAATATCTCACCAATCAATATTCTGTACGTCTCAATGTCATTAATAAATGATAATTAGAAAAGTGATCCTGAGATTATAATTAATGGAAAGACCATGTTCTGCTTTTAAATACTATTGTATAATGGCAAATACTGGTTGATATGTCTTAAATACTTTAGCGTAAAGACATAATTAACCATCAATATACCTATGTTCCAAAATAGATAACTCATGTCAAAACAAAAAGGAAATTACGACATCTATTAATTACATTTCTACATTTGGCGGACCTAATTCTCTAATTTCATTCTATGCAATTGTTAATCTCAAGTGAATTACTGCACTTCAAATAGTTTGTCTTATTGCAATCTGATGCACTGAAATGGCTTGTCTAAGTATCAGCTATGGTAGTAAACTACAATACGAAATGCGTCTTCATGTTCTTTAATGGAATTTGCAAAGCGTTCCCACAATGCAGCTCATATAGATACATCGATATGCCACCATGGATCGACCATGCAGCCACAGACTCACTTCATGCATACTTCTTTGCCTCCCATCGACGTTTGAGGCGTTTGAGTATTTGTAGCTGCATGTGAAATGTCGCGATCCACGGTTTTCAAAGAATAGAATGAGTGCTTTAGCTGTCGACTCACTTTCAAAATCCCGTAAGGTATCTATATGGGCTAAATATTTAACATGATGATGATGAGGTCCCATACTCCAAAGAGTGTAGGGGACGATGCGGGAGACCCGCAGAGCCGTACTAGGCAAGGTCCTAGCTGAGGTGGTTTGCCATTGCCTTCCTCTGACCACAATGGGTTTGAATGATGATGAAGACGACACAACAGTACCCAGTCATCTCGAGGCACGAAAAGGAAAAGAAATACAATTTACGAGGCTTGACGCCCACAATTTAATGGACCATTACAATACGCTTTTCTACCATCGCCTAATTGTTTAGCACAAAAATAGTACATAAGTTCATCCACCTATAAGTTATTCAACATAGTTTGCCAAATATAACCTTAAAGTGGAATGGCAGTCCCTGAACATCGTTACCTTCCAGACACATTTGTCAGTAATTAAAAGGTGAGGTTTCCTAATGTTTCCATGTAAAAGACCATTCAATAGAGGCATTTTTGTGGTTCTATCTGAAGACAAATAGTTATCAAAATAACAGTTAAAATTCGAATGGAACTGTTAATAAAATTGATTGCTTTAAATTTTTCCGTTGGCCTTATGACCCCTGAACATACATACAGTGTCATACTAACAGCAATGTAAAAATCAGATCTTCATCATGAACTTAAAATGTATTTAGTGACATCTAAGGCTAACACAATCTTTGTTCACAATGAGTGTTTAGAATGCCAGATGAATTATGCTTTATATCTCACCTTGCCTTTTCTTGCTGCAACGTTTCTGCTTCTATTCTGGAATTGTTTAATTGAGAGACAAGATTATCACGTTCTACTGAAAGATTCTGAAGTTGTTCTTTTAGATTAGCTAATTCTCCATGCTCATATGTGTCACCGCCACGATAATCTTGCCTCTCTGATTCAAGAATTTCTATCCTTCTCTGGAGACTGTCTATTATTCCTCGTAGCTCTTCACACTCTTTTCCTTCATGGCTTCGTTTTTCTGGAATAGTGGAATAATAGCCCGATTCCTCGTGGCTCTGTAAAGAAATATATATGATTTAATGAGAGTTATCCCACTTAATTACGGCATAATAACTTTGATATAAAAAACACTCATACACACATGAACCAAAGAGATTATTGTTTCCTGATTTTCCTAACATAGCTCAGAATGTGATATATTAATAACTAGTTTTCTAGCCATGGAGAGAGCGTATTTTAACACAACAACAGGTTTACATAGGAACCAGGCGATTAAAGCAACTCAGATAGGACTCAGAGCAGTAAATGAGCAGCACACATCAAATAAGATGAGGAAGCCTAGAAATGTGCAAAGTGTTAGGATGAAGAAAGGTAGGCTGTTAGGTAGTAGCCATAGCCCTCAATTATAGGAACGCTTAGGGGTAGCGTAACAGGCCACCAGCATTTTCAAACCAAATGCAGGGCTGAGTCAAGTGATAGAAGACTTAGCATCTTTCTGCAAAGATTTTTCAAAAGAGGGCCATGTAGATAGTAAGTGAGGCAAGAATCGTTTGTACAGAAATGGGGTATATGACATGGGTAGTGACCTAGACAAGATGACTTCCCTGACTTGTGGCAGCAATGTACACTTGTCGAGCTGTTTTGGCATCATGGTCAGCCGCATCTTAACGGGGCTCTGATAAGGATTAATGTAAGGTTAGAGATGGCACTGGTGGCTGCCGACTGTGCATATCACTGTGGTAGCACTCAGGATCACCTATATATGAAATTTCCCCAGGAATTACCTACACATAAAAAGGACTGGGAAGGACAGAACGGTACATCTGATTCATGAACGTTTAGAAATCGCTCTTGGGCCGTGGGTGTTTAAATGCCTACTGTCATAGACAGGAAAAGTAGGTCTTTTTTTTAAGGATAAATCTGAACTGCCGGTTCTCTTGCCTACAAAGTATTCCCATTAGTTAAAAATTTCTGTATTAAGCATTCAGAAGAAATATTCTGACACATTAAATGGATTTGAATACTTGTTACATTCATAAATAAAAAGAAAGCATTAGACAAGGTAACAGAGAACATTTCACATATTAAGTAATCGTGTGTGAGAGCATCAATCAAGAATTTTATAGACTAACACTTTAAAATATCATTTATTTCATTTATTGCACTTGACATCACCAAGAAATAAATCATTCTGTGATTGTAACATTACCTAAGTGGTAGTGTCAAAGCGTTTTCCAAAAAATTAATAAAAGTTGTGCGTAAAGCTGGAAGTACAAAAGTCAACATTAATTGTGTGGAGACATAAATGTCATAAATTAAACAAGTGTCACCATCAAAAATATCCATCAGAGTTAGCTGACGCCATGCTGGCTAAGTTTAAAACCGTAACTGGTGTTTGCATGCACAAACGATTGATGAGGAGTAAAACATGCTTGAAACACATTGTAGAATGTTAAGTATAAAATAAATAAATGTGAGTGGTAGCAGAAAAATACTAATTATTATCCCTCAGAGTTTCGGATGTCTCTGCTGGTCAATACTGCAGCAAGGGTTACTACCATGACTGGGTAAGTAATCAACCATGTGGTCACAAATATGGACAGGTAGCTCTAAAACTTGTGTACAGTAAAGAGAGATAAAGCTAAGGATGGTATCAATTTACTTAATCAAAATATCAGGGGAATAAAAAATACAGTAGATGAGGTGTTCGAGTGTTTAGATGATCTCAAAAATAAGAATGAGACTGATATACTTCTCTGTCTGAATACCACGTAACTGTGGGATTGGAAAGTGTCAGTATAAATGGGCATAATGTAGAATCTTAAACTTATAGATTTAGCATGGATAAAGGAGGGGTTGCCGTTTACATAAAACAAGAGTATAAATACAAAACTGTAGAAGTCAGCAAATTCTGTGTCAATCAGTTCTTTGAAGTTTGTGCATGTGATATGCAGCTATATAATGTAGTGATAATATCTGCAACAGTGTACAGGTCCCAATTAAGAGATTTGGAGCTATTCACAAAAAAGGTTGACTCCCTATTATGCTGTCTGTCAGACAAAAAGAAGAAGTTATTAATCTGTGGTGATTTCAAAGTAAACTTTCTGAGTAATTCTGATAGGAAAAGTGAACCAGAAGTGTTATTAGTGGCATATAACTTACATCTCAGTGATCAATTTCCCTTCACATATAGCTAATGATAGTAGCACTCTAACATATAATGTATTTGTACAACAGCAGATGTACATCTAACACATGTGTTCCCTGTGATAAATGGATTATCAAACCATGATGAACAATTGATTAACTTACAAAACCTAGCAGGATGTACAGTTCAGAAACCATTAAGGCAATAGTGTAAGGTTACTCAACCCAATATCTATAGAGTACTTCAGAGAACGTTGATTGTGGATATCTATACAACAAGCCAAATTCTAATGTCAAATGCAACACATTTCTTGACAAATTTAAATCTCTTTTTGATCACTGTTGGCCAAAAAAAAATTAGTAAACTTAACGCCAAACAGTTTTCAAAAAAATATATATATTAGAGATGAAATTAACAACTCGGGCAATAAAATGAAATCGATATTGAATGTTGTTAGAAGTGAGACAGGAAAACTAACCAATGGGGTAGCTAGTATTACTATTAGAGAGAATGAGACCATCTTAACCAATAGCACATAGGTAGCTAATGCATTAAACAACCATTTCTTAAGCATAGGTGAAAAAATTTGTGCGAATAGTTGAAAAGAAAAAGCAAATCAGTACATACAGGGGTCGGTTTTGAGAAACTCTAGTCAAATTAATTTTCACCTAAAAACCTCTTGTGAAATAAGGAAAATCATTAGATCTTTGAAAAGTAAATATTCTGTATGAGTAGATGACTTCTATAACAAGATATTAAAACAAGGTGCAGCAGTTACAGCTGATGTTCTGAGTTACTTATGTAGTGCATCATTAACTCAAGGTATTTTCCTAGACAGGTTAAAGTATGCCATTGCAAACCTTTCTACAAAAATGGGGGTACCACAGATGTCAGTAATTATCAGCCAGTATACTTGCTCACAGCATTTTCAAAAATTGTCAAGAAAGTAATGTACTCAATAGTCCCCCACCTCAACATTAATGGAATACTTAACAAATCACAATTAGGATTTCAAAAATGTTGTTCCACTGAGACAGCAATATAAAATTTCACTGACCACATAATAGAGTCTTTAAATAGTAAAATGTCACCAATAGGAATTATCTGTGTCATATCCAAAGCCTCTGATTGTGTGAACCATTACATTGTATTGCAGAAATTAGAATTCTGTTGTATAATGGAACGTCGGTTTGCAGTACGGTTTTGGAGCATATACTGTATTCAAACATTACGAATCACCTCGAAGGGAACGATCTATTGATACGTAATCAGCATGGCTTCAGAAAACATCGTTCTTGTGCAACGCAGTTAGCTCTTTATTCGCACGAAGTAATGGCCACTATCGACAGGGGATCTCAAGTTGATTCCGTATTTATAGATTTCCGGAAAGCTTTTGACACCGTTCCTCACAAGCGATTTCTAATCAAGCTGCGGAGCTATGGGGTATCGTCTCAGTTGTGCAACTGGATTCGTGATTTCCTGTCAGGAAGGTCGCAGTTCGTAGTAATAGACGGCAAATCATCGAGTAAAACTGAAGTGATATCAGGTGTTCCCCAGGGAAGCGTCCTGGGACCTCTACTGTTCCTGATCTATATAAATGACCTGGGTGACAATCTGAGCAGTTCTCTTAGACTGTTCGCAGATGATGCTGTAATTTACCGTCTAGTAAGGTCATCCGAAGACCAGTATCAGTTGCAAAGCGATTTAGAAAAGATTGCTGTATGGTGTGTCAGGTGGCAGTTGACGCTAAATAACGAAAAGTGTGAGATGATCCACATGAGTTCCAACAGAAATCCGTTGGAATTCGATTACTCGATAAATAGTACAATTCTCAAGGCTGTCAATTCAACTAAGTACCTGGGTGTTAAAATTACAAACAACTTCAGTTGGAAGGACCACATAGATAATATTGTCGGGAAGGCGAGCCAAAGGTTGCGTTTCATTGGCAGGACACTTAGAAGATGCAACAAGTCCACTAAAGAGACAGCTTACACTACACTCGTTCGTCCTCTGTTAGAATATTGCTGCGCGGTGTGGGATCCTTACCAGGTGGGATTGACGGAGGACATCGAAAGGGTGCAAAAAAGGGCAGCTCGTTTTGTATTATCACGTTATAGGGGAGAGAGTGTGGCAGATATGATACACGAGTTGGGATGGATGTTATTTTTTGTCTGAGAGTGTAAATGTCACTGCTACTCATTTCACTCACACCAGGCATGTACACACAGGCCCAGTAATTTTCGTAAATTACGGGACAGTGGATTATTGTCTCGGACTACAGCCCAGTAGCGTCTAGTTCATCTGATCAAATGAATTTAGTGGCCGAGACATGAACGTGAGTTCACTAGCATGCTCCTGAAACCACTGTAATCCGATTCTGGCCTTGTGGTGTGGGCTGTTATCCTTGCTAGAAGATGGAATTGCTGTCAGGAAAGACATCAAGCATGAAGTGATGCAGCTGACCCACAGCAATATTCGCATAGTCCACAGTCGTCATGGTGCTTTCAATTACAATCACAAATCCCACAGACTCAGGTGAACTTCCTCTATAGCATAGCCACTGGCCTGCGTCCGTGGTGATGTATATGTTTCGAGCATCCGTTCGCCTGGATGACGGTAATTGCCGAAACCACCGTCTCCCTGATATAACAAGAAACGTGATTCATTCAATCAGATGGCACGTTTACGCCGTCCAATCTTGATGTTCGCATGACTACTGCGGTCTTAACTGGCGATGTCGTTATGCCAACAAGGGAACTCATATGGGCCGTCTGCTGTGGAGCCCGATGTTCAAAACACTTGTGGGAGTCAGATGTTCAAGAATGTACCTGAACAGTGTGCTCCGAAACTCTTGTGGCTCCATCACCTCTGTACTCAGTCGTCAGATCTGCTACAGATCGTCGTCAATCCTACTTCACTGGGTGCGCAAGTATCCGACGTCCACGTTCTGTGATGAGGGGTGGACGTCCAATACCTCGTTTCCTACCAGTAGTTTCAGCGTCCTTCAACCACTTTCCGTAAGTACTCACAACATGGACGCGAACAGCCAACCATCTTCCCCCGTTTCCTCGATGCTCATATCTAGACGCCGGGCCATAACAATATGCCGTTTTGTCAGAGGCACTTACGTTAGTACGTTAGCCATTTGAAACTCGTATCGTTGATAGAACAGTTTTCTGTTTGTCTCTACCACGTATATAAATTTTCCTTACAGCGTCACGTGGCCGCACCGGTACCAGGCTACAATCAACCTGCTCTGGGCAGAGCATAACGTTTTGGGGCCAACTAAAGAAGGTGATACAACCTATCGGTTTTGACCAATGGCGTCATAATTTACCCATAGACATTAATGACTATTTTCGAGCCATAGAGTTTTTTTATTCGTGTCAGAAGCACCATGGATACAGGAATATAAAAAAAATGAATAGCACACAGAAAAAAATTATTACAGGCATATGAAAATATATATAAATATATATACAAATATGTGTGCACAGAAACAAAATGTTATAGGCATTTGGCCCATAAGCGGGCTACGTCGACAGCATTTGGGGTTGGCAACATCAGATCCTCTAAAGTGCAGTGTGAAGGACATTCAGGGCAGTTATACATGTGCTGGGTCGTCTGCACCTCTCCACAGTCGCAGAGATTAGATGTAGTAGAATATCCCCACTTCAGAAGGTTATCTCTTGACCGTGCAGTGTTGGTGCGTAGCCTGTTTAGTGATCTCCAGACCACCCAGTCCTCATCGTAACCTGGTGCCAATTCTTCCTTTGGTTCCATCCAGTGCCCTTCTCCCGACCGCTTCCATCTCTTCACCCTAGATCCAGGTTGGTCGCTAAAATCTTCGGTTGCTCTGAGAAAACTGCGTCTAGATTTCAAGCGTTTGGTGGCTGGCTGAGTTTTGTGGAGGAGGTGGCTCTCTGCCATCTCAGCCCTCGCTCTTTCACTATAGGCTGCCGTTTCTCTTCGCACTGCAGGAGGTTCAATCCCAGCAAGATGGTAGAGCTTGTCTGTTGGCGTCGGTTTCAGACATCCACTGACGAGCCTGCAGGTCTCGTTCAGAGCAATGTCGACCTGTTTAGCGTGGGTAGAGTTGTACCAGACACTGCTTGCATATTCGTCTGCTGGGAAGCAAACTGCTAGTGCTGTGGTCCTCACTACCTCTGGCTTTGCGCCCCATGAGGAGTTCGTTATTTTCCGAAGAATATTATTTCTGCCGCTCACCTTCATTTTGGTGTTAATACAGTGTTGTTTATACATCAGAGCCCTGTCTCGGGTTACTCCTAGGTATTTGGGGTTAACGCGGTGTTCGAGGAGTGTGTCCTTCCAGAAGACACGCAGCTTACGGAATGCCTGCTTTTTACGGAGATGGAAGGCGCAAACTTGTGTTTTGCTAGGGTTCGGCTTGAGTTGATTGTAGGCGTAGTACTGACAGAGGATGTCTAGCGCATCCGTGAGCTTTTGTCTCAACATTCTCAAAGGAGTTACCCTGTACGGCCATAGCACGGTCATCGGCGTAGGTATAGTTTTCCGTACGAGCTGGCAGTGGTTGATCATTGGTGTGTATGTTAAAAAGTAAGGGTGCCAGTACGCTGCCCTGAGGGAAACCATTTTTCTGGGCCCGCCACCTGCTATGCATCCCTTGGAATTCCACAGAGAACCTACGGTTCTCTAACAGACTTCTAACTTTTGATGTGAATTTAAAGTCCCTGTTAATGGTATACAGCTTCTTCATTAGCACACTTAAGTTGACGGTGTTATATGTTGCTGTCTAGTCTATAAAGGCGACACCGGTTATTTTCCGGTTCTCATAGCCATCTTCAATCAGCTGCGTGAGGTTAATTACCTGAGATGTAGTGCTTTTCCCTGGGTGGAAAACTGCTTGTTGGGGGATTAGGTAGGGTTCTATGGCACTGGAGAGGCGATCCTGGAGTATTCTTTCAAATATTTTAAAGATATGGCAGAGAAGTGATACGGGTCGAAAATTTCTGGGGTCATCAGCATTTTTGCCTGGTTTTACAATGGCAATAACTTTAGCCTTCCTCCAGATTGTGGGAATCTGACATGTTTCCATGCAATTTTTAAACAGTTTCAGTAGCCATTGTTGGGACCAAAGTGTTTAATCTGTTCAACAAAAATCCCGTCCAGGCCCGGGACCTTCCTTAGCTTGCATTTCGCTATGGCTTTGTCCAGATCTGCCATTGTGAGAGGGGTGGTCAGAGTTGAATTTTCTTGGTGTTCAATCCTGTCTATTTTGGTCTCCGACTTCCTGATTTTGGTGTCGGGTTTCCCATTCTTGAGAAGCTGGTGGGCTATTTGGTCGGCTGTGCCGGGGGCATGTCCTGGAGAGAAAGGCGGGTCATTGTTGAGACGTTTAAGGAGTGTCCAGGCTTTCTGACTGCTCCTTTTCATGTCCAATTCCTCTATTGTCCTCAGCCATTTCTCTCTCCTGGTTTTAGCTAGTGACTCGGTTAGCTGCTCGCCCGCAGTAATAGTTTCCGCGGATAGAGGGTTTGCATCAAACAGTGTCAGGTATTGCTGCAACTGGTCCTCTAATTCTGGCGTTAAGGGCTTCAACATAATTGCTTCTGCATCCTCTAGAGATCGATTGCTTGGAACACCACTGCACAGCCTTCACGAAATTGTCATTGAATCTTGGTTCAGGTGGTAGGTTGTTTACAGAATCTTCCATGAGGTTTTGAAAGGTTGACCATTCTGCTTTCTTAAAATTGTACCTACGGCGAAAGGGTACGCTATGGGGTTTAACAACAGATGTGATCTGGCACATTATTGGACGGTGCTGGGTATTTGGTATTGGTGAGCAAACTCCTTTTGAGCATTGGGACGTTACTTGATGGCTAACGAAGATGAGGTCCGGGTTATAACCTCTCCCTCATCTGCCACTGTTGTAGGAAGCAGGCAGTTTATTGTCATGTATCAGTTTTAGGTTGTTTAGCTCGGCCCAGCAGATCACAGCCGTGCCATTGTCGTCGTCTTCTTGGTAGCGCCACTGCGTACTGTGGCTGTTGAAATCACAGATTACAAAATTAATTCTGTCTTTGTTAAAATTGTTTACGTTGGAGCTGGAAAAGTCCACAGTTGGTGGTTTGTACACTGATGTAACAGTGCAGTCACTAAGTTCAGTGGTTAGCACTTCAGTATCATTGATGTCGTTTATACTGCTTGAAAGGATCTGTATGTTTGGCCTGGTAAAGATTGCGCTGCCATACTGTCGGTGTGGCCTTTCAGCTACTAGTCGCATGCCGTTTATCTTGGGTCTTTTGAGTGTGCTATCTCTGTGAGTTTCTTGTAGACACAGGACGTCACATTTCTCTTTCTGACAGAGGTCCTGTAGTAGACGTTCTTTGCATACAGACAGGCCTTCAATATTTACAGAGATAATCGTCAGTAGGATTGTCATGTTGCTTCTGGAGTGAAAGGATCAGCCGGTATACAACCGCCCAGGGGACGCCCGATTATGTGTATTGCATTCACATTCTTCGTGGAGGCTCCTTTCTTGTTCCCCGAGCCATAGATGATAAACTAGTTATCTTTTGTGGCGAGGCGTCATCATTGTAATTTCATGTAAATAATTGTGTTTTTAAGAGACAGGGCTAGACATTGCGTACAATTTTTGGCGCTTGTAATAATTCAAATCCGTTCAAATTCATTCGCTACTTATTTTCATTCTTAGTGAGTTCGAGATATTTTGGAAGAATTGTTTCATTCTGGACAGTTTTTGCTTTTTGATTTTCCTTTTTAGGTATGGATTGACCAACTCAGCTGAAGAATGGGATACTGGCGCAAAAGAGGTTCGAAAATGGTGCAAATGGCTATGAGCACTATGCGATTTAACTTCTGAGGTCATCAGTCGCCTAGAACTTAGAACTAATTAAACCTAACTAACCTAAGGACGTCACACACATCCATGCCCGAGACACGATTCGAACCTGAGACCGTAGCGGTCACGCGGTTCCAGACTGAAGCGCCTAGAACCGCAGGGCCACACCAGCCGGCCGCAAAAGAGGCAGGAAAAGAAAAAAAAGTGACAGAAGTAACGTTAGCCTGGAAAACCTCAGTAGACATATATGAGCTGTAATTTTTTATATAACTTGGAATTTTTCGAACGAAATAAAACCAAACACAAGGTTAATATAGAATTTTAAAATAAAACTAGTCATGAAGCGAATATAAAATCTTTGCATTTTATTTGTATGCCAGACAGAGTATTGAGATTGTGTTTACCTCAAAGGTCTAATCGGTATACGACCGAATGCTCCGAGTTGTAGTTCGCTATAATGATGACCGTTTCAGTGGACACATGTATGAAGGCAGGTTGTACTTACATTTACTTAGTCTCAGAAAGACAATCAGAGGCCACCAATAGTGAACTTAACTGAGATGTTGAGAGGTATTTGACAATCTGTTTTCACATTTGAGACAAATTATTAACGATTCGTTACGGGTAAAAAAATATGTTTACAGCAGTTAAAGTAAACACCATATGTGCAAATTAGATGCGGAGAAAAATCAATAACGATCTATGCTTTCTTTCTTAACATTCTGAGTACCACTTGTTTCTGCCGTTTATGCTTCCTTTATTAATCCTCTGCATACCAGTTGTTTCTGCCTGAAACAACCATTTTATTACTTTTGTTTTGATGTATTAGCGCTGTTAGAATGAAACCACCGACGCTGTTGCAGGACAGAGACATCTATGGTACACTGAGGTAACTCTACGGGTGTAGTGCCCTGTAGCGGTCACTTATAGTGTGCTAAGCACAATAGGCATGGAGATAGTGCTTCGTGAATGTAGGAGATTGTGACATGCGGTTATTTATTTATAGTAGCCATATTGAAGAGATCACTGACTGTAAAAGTTACGTATATCTGAAGTTACTGTAACGTAAATTTGATGTAGTACCGTTTCTATGAGCAGTTTCAAAAAGAAAACAGTGTGTATGTATGTAGTTTCGATACAAAATTTATTAATTTTAACAACTTTTTTGTTATTGGAGATTATTATTTGTTTGGGGTGTCATGATTTCATGGAGGTTCGAGATGTGGATCGCATTTCGGAAAAATCCGAATTTGCTTTCAAATATATTACATGAAATGATGGTTGGTTTAAAACTGTGTCCTAGTGGTTCCATAGTGAAACCATCTTTTTAAATCAACTAAGTGTTTACTTTTAGCCCTTTTGTTCTCGTTGTTCAGTAGGATGATAAAGGTTACTTTTGAAATTTTTTCCGTGCTGTTGGGACTCTTTAAGTGTTAAGATGGTAAATTTTTGTTGCAAACACGCTTAAAGACAGACAGTCAGAAAACTACGCTAAATCGACTTGTTTAATAAAGTTATATGATGAATGTGAAGATGTGGCACTTACTGAGACACTTCCCTCGGAAGGTTCTGTTACTTCATACGAAGGAGCACCACCTTCAGACTCCTGAGAAGCTGACGCATAATCAGTCTGCGAGAAGCCTTCTGCTAGTCCACCACCCATCCTGGAATACCATACCTGTGATTATTTACTTACTTAAACATTAATAAATAGATTATATTCACAAATAAATATTTTCGTTACACTGATGTCCTTTTGTTGAAACTTTTTCTCCATTATATACAAAATGATGAAAATGGAAAGGACTACAACATGAACATTTACACATAAAAGAAAGTGTGTAAGTACCCCGTTCCAACGTCTTTGAAACTTCGGAGGTGAAAGTAGTTTATGGACGGTAACAAATATTTCTTTTGGGCACTGCTATGTGTGGTAGGTGGGCCAGTATTACAAAAGGATCACTTAACTGCAAGTAATCGTCCAGTTACCATTGAGAAGTGAGTGCGAGAGCTGGAAAGCATCCTGAGAGATCGATAGCAGTGAGTGAGCCCGTTGCAGTGCTGAGATGTGTAAGCTCTGTCTCCTGCCAAAGGAGACATGTACATGGTGACATTAAGATGGCTCACAATGGCTTTACCCCTGAAGCAGATAGCTGCTCAGCCCCTTAGCGCATTGTGTACTTTAAATCTTTAGACAGTTTGTAATAGGGATAGGTATTTCTCTCGCTTGAGAATTAGCTAAATTCTCGAGAATTTCGCGAAGCACTTCCCAGGAAATGCCGGACTGGGACTGAAACCTGGGGCCTTTGCCTCTCTATGGCAAATGCTCCAACGATCTGCCCTCTCAGATCTATTTCCGCCAGTGTCTGACCTCCAATCTTACCTGCTCCAGAGTGAAAAACTCATTCTGGAAACAATCCTCCACGTTGTGGCTATGACATTTCTACGTAGCATCCTTTCATATAGGAGTGCTGATTCCGGAAGGTATACAGGAGAACTGTGAGGTTTGGAGAGTACACTGCGGGTTGTGGTTGGACAGCCCAGTCGATAGAGCACTTGCACAGTATGGACAGAGGTCCCAGTTGCGCCACACGCATGTAATCTGACAGGAAGTTTCCAATCAGCGCATAGTCCACTGTAGACTGAAAATTCATTCCGGACTTCAAGAATTGTTAAAATGTGTTAGCAAATCAACTTACAGTTAGTGTAAGAACTACTCATTAGAGGGATCGATGTTTCGTTCAGCCGCTACCGTTTATCTGCGGATGTTGCGATCTCAAAAGGAGTTGTTAAAAGCGCTGAACGAAACGATACATGCAGAAGCTGCACCTAAGGGCGGCTCTAAACGGCCAGATGTTCAGCTCCACATAAGCATGAAAACAAAGAGGTAAAAAAGGTAAAGTTACACTTTCTGGTCCCAGACACGCCAATCTATCGCCACCGACCAATGGTGTCATCGGATGTAGTATGGAGGGTTATGTAGTCAGCACACTGATCTCCTGGTCCTTGACCGTTCTTGGAAGCGCTAGTAACCGGTCGACTATCTCTTCAGGTGACCAAACTAGCCTGAGTGCACCCTGTACCAGTCCTCTCACCAAGGAAAAATCCCTAACACTACAAGAAGTAGAATCTGGGGCTCCCACATGGCAGCCAGTTGATGTTGATCACTCAGCTAGCGAGACAGACATGAAACAATAGTATAGTTAAAAAAGAAAAAAACTGACGCAACTAAATCCAGCTTGGTCCAGTCTGGATGGTATTTGGAAGCAGAAGTATTTTTTGTTCTTCTCTGAAAGGAGTTTCATTTTCTCTTCCAACTGAATTAGACTGTAATCGGACATTGTTCTGAACTTATGATTCAAGATTATAAATGCCCAATATTAAATAAACACGTGAATGAATGGTACAGTTTTTGATATATGATCAAACACCAGACAAAATAAATAACAAAAAACATTGTTGCCATTAGTAGGTGAATAAAACACTTTTTCTATATATAAGATATTATTTAGTTTGAGGATTTGTAACTTTAAACCAACACATACCGAGCTGAGGGAAAAACAATTACAGTAAGAGATGAGTCACAGCTGGATTGCGATACATTATAAGTGGAGCGGATTGGTTGGTTGGTTGGTTTGTTGGTTTCAAGGTAGGTGGGAGTGGATTGGAAACCTGCATTTCAGTGAAGGAGTAATAGGCATTTATTTAGTTGCATTTTTTTCTTTAAGTCTGTTTCCTACATATAAGAACAGAAAAACTGTTGCCCTGAATTGGTATATCTGAATATAACACATAACATTTTAACACAAAACTAATGTATAACTCACGATAATGACGCTACAAAAATCTGCGTATCATATTTATACTCAAACAACCACACACTAACCTTCGGTCATATGGGGCACAGATATTCATCCAGAATCCAGGAGGCATGTGACAACTGCTCTGCTGTTCTATGTCCTGTCCCTATATCACAAATTTTGTAATTTACAGTTCTACACTACATTATACTATACAGCGCTACACTGCTGTACTTGGTATCTGAAGCAAAACTAGATTTCTTCATTTCGTCTGGATTGCTAACCCCTGGCCCACCAGGCATAACTCAGGATTCACAGGGACTGTGCTGCCATGTCACACGTGATGTACAGTAGTGGTAGTCAACCTTTCTATACCAATCGCCCACTTCTCTATCTCTGTTAGAGTAAAATTTTCTAACTGCCCAAGTGTTCGACAGTAATGGTGATTTATAATGAGGGGAAGTAGGTTTACTTTATAAAATTTGTAGAGGAGAATTATAGCAAATTAAATCACACAATAATGATTACTTACGAAATACTTTATATAAAACTTTCGCTAAGTTTGGCAGAATAAATCTTTATAAAATAAATTACTGTAGTTAAACCTACCAGTCTAGTTATACCCTGCATACGCAGAAGCATAAAGTCTGATGGAATTATATTTAGACAATTAAATAATTAATGAAATCCCTGAGGCTGATGCTGTAAAACTAAATACTGAATATATAGCTAAATTTATTTACGGAACAAATGAAGGTTTCCTCGTTCTGAAATATTCAGGCAGTTCCTTTCTTTGGTCACAATATGATTAACAGCGCTAAAATCCTAGTCCATAAGACATGAGGTAGGGAAAGGTATCAAACAGTTGATATCTTTTCCACATACTTGGATAACATTGCCATGTTTTTATTTTGTCATAGTTTTTTGTATCAATTACTATCGAAAAAATGTATCCTTTCATCATCAAATCTAAGGTCTAACTGTCCTTCCTGGCAAGTTGTATAATTCTCTGCAGTGCTTCTTGTACAAGGATTTTTCATCCACCCTCAGTTTCAAAATATCTTCACATCTTCTCCCCATGTCAATACTGAATCTGTCAACATATTCTAGAGTTACATTATCTTCCATGGATAATAATTCACGAAAGTGATAAAATTCTCTCTTCAATATAATGAAGAACGAGTAGTCTAAACTTCTGGGTAAATAAAGACACTACTATTATATGGAAAGCTGTAAGAGTTTTATAAGTTACTTTAGTTTACAAACTGACATAATTAAATCTCTTGAAAGTATGTGCCAAATAAAAGACATAATTCTTTATTCTGTGCAATAATGATGATTACTTCAGCTCTGCATTAGCTTTTATTTATTTAAGACTGATTTCGCACAAAATTCATCTTCAGGTTCCTAGGTAAAGCAAACATACAGAGCGTTGTTCAATATATTGTACAAAAACACAGTATTAAAATAGTGAAGACAACTACGCAAAGTGTTGGTATTGTAACAAATTTGTAATTCTTTTTTTGTTTTGTTTTGTTTTGGAGAACCAAACAGCCTATACTGTATGTATATAAGGTTGTTGAGGTCTGTATAACTCTTGTGCGTAAGAGAACATTTACAGTTAATTTGGTTAGAATTGAAACGTACGTTAAAACTCTCGACGTAGGGTAGAAATAGTATTTGTAATAAAGAGTGCGTCACAAAGGACTTTAAAACTTTGGAATAATATAGAATGGAATGATATAGAGATAACATACAGAATCGTCAGATATGTAACTTTGTAGCAAACAACTTCAAGTTTCATATAAAAGTGTCAAGCGTAATTTTAGTTTAATATGACTATCATTTGTGATGTGGCAAACATCCCACAGGTAATTAATTTCTTCCCACACTCATTGCAGCAAGTTGGGTGTACCTTGTAAAACAGCAGTGTAAATTCGATTTCGCGGCTCGAGTAATCGTGTGCTATGGGAGGAATATACACTCGGTCTTTAACGAAATCCCAGTGAAAGAAATCCAGTGGTGTCAAGTCTTGGGAGAGAGGTAGCCATGCGCTTTGCCCTTCATGGCCAGTCCAACGACCATGGCGTGATTATTGAGGAAGTCTCAAACTTCTGTGAGGAAATTAGGTGGTGCACCATCTTGCTGGTAGGAAACCATCCCATTTCGGTCATCCCTATCGATCTGTGAAACTAATATAAGTTTTCAAGTGTATTCAGATATACAATACCAGTGACAGTTTCCTCCATGAAGAAGAAAGGATCGCACATTTTCTATTTGCTAACGACATAGAACACATTAACATTGGAGGTGTCACGAACGAGTTCCATGGTTAGATGTGGATTTTCGCTGCCCCATAGTCTACAGTTATGGATGTTCATCAAACTACTGATGTGAAATGTTGACTTATCGCTGAAGATTATTGTGTTCGGAAATGTCACGTCGTCGTCTATCCGATGCAAAATTTCCGGACAGAAT
The DNA here is from genome assembly GCF_023897955.1 of Schistocerca gregaria. Taxonomy (NCBI): domain Eukaryota; kingdom Metazoa; phylum Arthropoda; class Insecta; order Orthoptera; family Acrididae; genus Schistocerca; species Schistocerca gregaria. The sequence goes on from NC_064920.1 coordinate 853,126,915, forward strand.
TCCCCACGAGCAACCTTATCTGCATCATTCATGTGCTGTGCCATAACGAATCTGTATGGTTTCAAGTGAAAACGTGTACTCAGTACTCGCCAAAAAGTCTTTAGTGGAATGTTAGTCTCGCGAGACGCACGTTGCGTTGATTTTCGTGGACTGTGGGCAAAGCTCTCCCTAATCTGTTGGACATAATCATCACCACGTGGGCGACCTGGTGTTTTATCATGTTGGAGTGAACAACATGTCTCTACAAGTTCTTGTGTTAAAAATCAATTTTCGGCCTGCTTGGCGGTTCTTTAATTTTTTCGGCGCGAAATTTACGAACAGTTATTGTAGAGTTTGTTTTATGAAAGCAAAACACACAATGAGCACACTCCACACCAATGAAAGTAGCAATTTTAACTGTGCACTACGCTGGCTCTCCGGGTGGCGGAATGGGGGTGCTGATGCACTACGAGAATCAAACTTGATGAAACTTGATGTCTGTTACAAAATGACACAGCTATAGATTCAGTAAGTTACCTCAATAAATTTCCATATCATTCAATAGTTGCAAAGTTATTTTTGACTCACCCTGGTTACATGAGGTTCCAGATGATGCTCCACAAACTTCTTCAAACAATGGCAGGTATGCGATTTGGAGGTAAATTTCTGTAAATGTGAAGTATAATGCAACAAAGCAAGCCAAAGATATACACTCTGAAATCTTCCGAACTTCCGTGTGCAAAAGCAACTTGATATAATCACCAGTGCTGGCACAGCTGTCAAAACGCCGAATAATCTGTTAATAGGATTTGATCCTGTTTATAGATCGAAGTATTACACTCATTGATGATGAATGGAGACGACTTGTACTTAGGTGCTTTCCTACAGCGTGTTGTTTGTGTCACCTCATAATGAATATATATGCCATTTGGCACTTCTTTACTCAAATGAGCAACAAATTCTTAGTGACCTACCGTTAATAATGTTCTATCAGCAACATTATTTCATGGCATTAAGTGAAGATAATACTGCTGTATCTGTAATGAGATTTATTGAGAATAGCGTTTCTTCACATAATATATAGCTCTCGACAAAATAATGTACATCATCTGTCAATTAAGCATAATTATCTGCAGCGATAGACTTGTCCCACTGCATGGAAAATGAAGAGTTTTGAAGAACAGTTATAAGTTTTTTTTTCAGTATTAAGTACCACTTTTTTAATTCATCACTTTACTGTGCTATCGCTTTTGGGCAACGTTTTTAAAATTCCATTTATATCCTATTGAGCTAAATCCTTTCATAGAAAGTACGATTACAGTTTCTTCAATATTGTAACTTTTACCACTTTTTGTATTTAATTGTGGAATGTAGTAAGTGGCAGTTAATCCATTTTCATTATTTGTTAAATGATGCAACGACTGTTGAACAATTTAGAAACTTTTTACATATATCCCGAAACTATTCAATGGACTTGTCTTTATTTGGATGTTTTATAGGAAGATGTTTTCGCAGTCGACCTGACTTTGCCGCCTCATTGGATAATGTTTTACTATACAATAGGTACATTAGATGTTGTTTATGTACAAGAGACACAATAAAAACCCATCTTCAGATATTTTGGCTAATAGCCACATAATTTCATTTATTTTTTGAGACAAGGGCTCACAATATTTAACAATATTTTGTTTGAAGCTCTAAGTACCTGCTCACTCTAGCAAATGTAACTGCATACTCACAAGTGCGACGGCAGACAAAAGAGCCCATGACGTTATGGTCGTCCGTGCATGTCTCTTGTGCATTGTGGAAGGGGTTTGGTGTGGGGAGCAGTACCTGTTAACAGCTCTTCTTGTCTGTTACAGATGGTTGGTGTCGGGAGAAATATGTGAGCTATTCTGGATGAAGGTCTTTTACTTGCCTCACACTATAGCGCCATTTAGTTTCACCTACATCTACATTTATGCTCCGCAAGCCACCCAACGGTGTGTGGCGGAGGGCACTTTACGTGCCACAGTCATTAGCTCCCTTTCCTGTTCCAGTCGCGTATGGTTCGCGAGAAGAAAGACTGTCTGAAAGCCTCCGTGCGCGCTCAAATCTCTCTAATTTTACATTCGTGATCTCCTCGGGAGGTATAAGTAGGGGGAAGCAATACATTCGATACCTCATCCAGAAACGCACCCTCTCGAAACCTAGACAGCAAGCTACACCGCGATGCAGAGCGCCTCGCTTGGAGAGTCTGCCACTTTTAGTTTGCTAAACATCTCCACGCTCATCAAATAACCCTGTGACGAAATGCGCCGCTCTTCTTTGGCCCTTCCCTATCTCCTGTGTCAACCCAACCAGGTACGGACCCCACACTGATGAGCGATACTCAAGATAGGTCGAACGAGTGTTTTGTAAGCCACCTCCTTTGTTGATGGTCAACACTTTCTAAGGACTCACTCAATGAATCTCAACTTGGCACCTACCTTAACAACAATTAATTTTATATGATGATTCCACTTCAAATCGTTCCGTACGCATACTCCCAGATATTTTACAGAAGTAACTGCTACCAGTGTTTGTTCCACTATCACACAAACCTACAATAAAAGATCCTTCTTTCTATGTATTCGCAATTCATCACATTTGTCTATGTTAAGGGCCAGTTGCCACTCCCTGCACAAAGTGCCTATCCGCTGCAGATCTTCCTACCTGACGAACTAAGCTTCTGTGCAGATGAAAAAAGTACATTTTATAAGGTTCACAATGTCATGGAGAGTTGTACGAATACCTAATGAAAATGTTTTTAAGACCCTTACCCCCTACCACCCACGACGAAAGCCAGGACGCCCAATTGTGGGCGGAGTGACTCACTATGTTGACTACAACTAGTGTAGAGGCAGGGAGAGACAACATTGTCGTAGTCTCAGAAAATCCTTCTCTGGTCCTCCTGGAGCCTCATCTCTTCGCTGCTTTAGGTCGTTGAAGGTATGTGTTCTGCCTTGCGGTGTGTATCATGACGTATAATCTCTTCTTGGTTCTTATTAAGCGACAGACTACTGCATTACCAAAGGAGTTCCTTCTCTGGTTTGTGACATCTAGTCTAATGGCACACTCTCTGGACGACGTGGCCCAGGATGCCGACCGTTCCACATTTACAAGTGTCTGTGGTGCGTTGTTATACATTCAGTAAGTAGCTAGGATATGGACCATGCTCCGACAGGTAGTGTATTTTTCGCGTGGTTGATGCGAAGCATCTTTCTTTTACACTAGGAAGGAACTGTTAGTTTCTCCTCTCTGTTTCCTCGCTTTCCGGAATTTATTGCCATCCTCTGTCAACGAATGCCTTTATTTTCTAATTGGATGTGGCTCTTGTGCGCCACATGTTTACCTTATAATGTTCGCTCTTACAGTTAGGTGTAGTGGTAGTAATTTTATTATCAGCAGCACTGCTTCAGTTGGTATTGTTATACACACACGTGCCATGCGGAGGAGTACATTCTTTGTTCTCGTCGAAGAACCTGTCCTGTCTTTACCTTCCTCTTTCTGTGGAAACATACATTGGACACATAGCCCACAACAGCAAATAAGATGCGTTGCGGTACGTTCTTATTGCGTTGAGAGGCACCTGAAAGCTTTTTCGGCTAATAGATGCTAATCAGGACTTTAATGCCTCCGTGGCAAATGATTACCACGTGTGTATTGAAGTTTTGATTTTCGTCAATATTTATATCGAGATACCTATATATTTCTTTTCCTGTCATTGGTTTTTCATTAATTCTGATCACGGGGTTTCTCCATCATTATAGCGTCCCTTTCAGTAAAATGTTAACTGTTTTTGGTGCTGCTCTCGTCAATTTCTTTTCTACGGACTTGGTAAGTGTTTCAAGAGCTTCCTACTATTTTCCTCTAAGTTAGTCTTTGCGTTAGTAGATAGTATTTTGATAAAGCATGTGTGGGTGACGTAGCCTCTAACGCTTGTCACATTGTGAGTCTGGTTCAGTAGTGACTCCTACCAGTGGGTCAGAACACTAGACCACAAACAGAGCCCTCTCGGGTCGCCTTTGATGACGCTTTTCACAACTTTCTTTCCAGGGCACTGCAGTTGCACTTGATTGTCTGTGCCATGAAGTAGTAGGCCGTCTATTTGCTTCAAACTTGCTAATTTACTTTTCTGAGGTTTGAAGCTGACCAAGTGTCTTTTCAAGTACGAGCAGGAAACGTTCACTCTGATGCCGGTTTGCATAAAAACGACACTTCACGGACAAGGAGGTTCACCAGCCTGGATCAAATCCACCCAGCAGATTATTGATGGGAGTCAGTGAACTGACCAGCCTGGACGTCATTTTTAGATCAGGCTAGTACCCAATTTTCACCTCAGTTACACGATCCACAAATATTTAGAAAATTTTTGCGCACCTTCCCATGCATAACACTAAACGCAGACAAATGGGATACACATATTCTGTCCCAGAGTGTAAAGGGTGGCAGCAGGAAGGGCATCTCTGCTCCTCCTTAAATTAACCGTGCCAAATCCGTTACTTAACTACGCCGATCCTGCGCCATTGTGGGAAAAACACAAAAGAAAAAGAAGGAGAAGTACAGTGAATGAACATGCTGACAAATATGGTAGCTCGTGTTAGTGATGATAATATAAATTTGAAATTAGAAAAGTGCAGTTTCACGCAATCACAAGTGCACTATATGGGCCACATAATTTTGGGGGACAGTGTAAGCCAAAACTGTAGTTAACAGTTACAGTGAATGATTTTCCTGCAGTGTTAAAGGATTGCAAACATTTCTCAGATTCAAAAATTACAATCGATGTTTTATGGAGAACTATGCAAGCACCACGAAACTTTTCATGAAATTACTAAAGAAAGTAACTCCTTTTGTCAGGACAGCATACAAGTTCTTACACGTTCATACGCCTTGGCTTACTCTAAATTTGTGATACATTTTATCTTATCATGTGACGCTAGCAACATAGTTGTTGGCTGCATTTTGATTCAAATAAAAGGTAGTGAAGAAAAATCAGCTCATAATGCATCACATCACATTAATCAAGCTGAGCAAAACTACAGCACCATAGTAAAAAAACTTCAGGCACTTGTTTTTGGCACTCATTACGTTCAATGGCACCTATATGGACGATGATTCACAGTAATTACATATCATGCGGCTTTACAATGGCTTGTAAGTTTAAAGGATGCCAGCGGCATACTTGTTGGATGGGTGTTAAAAGTTAGTCAATATGACTACAGTCATGAACAAGCCTGGCAAGTTAAATCAGAATGCCGATTCCTTGAGTGAGACAATTAAGGTCCTGCAAGTAGATCCTGTACTTGTTGCGAAATTAAAAAGTGCACAAGACTCCAATGCTGGGTGCAAGAAACTGGCTACCTTGACAGATTTGATTACAAGAGAGAACATTTTCTTTCAGAAAATGCCTCTTAGGAAAAGGGATAACAGTCTCAAAGGCTATCTATAAGTGCATATTGCAACAACATGAACAATAACATACAGACATGTCATAATGATAAAGCGCTACACAGTCTCGCATAGCAGACCATTATTGGTGGCCACTAAGAGAGTCCAAGGACAAAGACCAAATACCAACCTGAGGCAGCAGAACCTTCTGAAAACATAGCCCTTGATATTGTGGGACAATTTCCTGTAATGGTTCAAAATAACAGGTACATTGTCTATCACTGACCATTTCTCTCACTATGTTACTATGATACCTGCTGAAGACATAACCATTTAGACAGTTGTGAAAGCATTCGTCGCTGATTTAGCACTATTATTAGGAAGTCCAGAGGCCATATAATAGACCAAAGGACTAACTTTATATCCAATCTTATGGTACAGGTATGTTGACTACTTAAAATAAAGAAGTGAAGAACTATGCCATTGTATCCTAAGGGTCACAGAAATGTTGAATGAATTCTTAAACACTCTTAAAATGTTGTCTTATTATATGAGCAGCTTCCACTCAAACTAGGATCGTCTATTCTCATTTGCAATTTCAGTGTACGATACCACAATACGTGAAACAACAGGATTGTGTCCCCTTGAGGCTGGTTACAGTTGTAAAATGAACTCCTCTTCCCAGATTGAGAAGTCGTCACCTGCAGTAAATTCCAGCGAAGTGGAACACATAGTTAAAAGATTAAAGTTTATTTGGAAGAGAGTTCAGCAGAATAATGCAGCAGTGATTGGAGCCAAAAGCTCCGTAGTCAAAGGGATGCTGGGATACTGTGATACCAAGTACGAAATTGTGTGATGTTACGAGAAATCACTGTGAAACTGGGCAGATCTACGAGATTTACAGGCCCCTGTGATGAGCCATTTCCGATCATCACCTGTCAATGTCGAACAAAGTACAAAGGCAGTGGTATACCACTCCAGTAGTGGATCAAGCAAAACCGAGGGAGAACCATTCAGAACAGAGGTCAATGTGCACTAAAGGTGTTACACCGCAACCAATGAGTTCCTGATACTACAACTTACGTTCTGCCCCTCAGTACAATTTACGGCGTAAGGATTAAGAACAAATGTTGTCTTAAGTCTCAGAAGGGAGATAATGTCAGTATTTTCCATGTCACAGTGTTCTTTAACCATACTGATAATTCTGTTGTGTCTTTTCACCCCGTCCGTCTCCTGATTAACGAGAACACCTCCTTATGTGTTGCATTTGGGGCATTCTTGCAAACTGCCTATGTGCCTCAAATGTTTTCAAGCATGTTAGCTTGACGTTACTACTGCCAGGACAGAACTTCTCCCCCATTGGATTGTTGCTATGGGCAATACGTTGTGGACATGCTCCCCACTACCTCAAAAGCAACCCATATGCCGTTTTCTGGCTCATGTTGCTCCTTTACTCATTCCTCTGTGTTTTGTTATCGGCATCTACTACTGAATGGTTTTGAAATGTGTTTGCGTTATCTCACTACAAAGAGACTTTTACATAGAAAGTGTTAGAGAGTGTCTGGTATGATGAAGTTATGATCGAGTTTGCAAAATTTCAAATCTTGTGGTACAAAAGCGCCGTCTTGTTTTAAAGAAATCTGCAGAAATATGAGCCCATTCTGTGCTGCGTCAAACAACCTACCGTTCCACCGCTACTCAATAAGCGCAACCCGGCATCACTTACCATGCCCAGTCTCTAGCTTGACAATGGCCACGCAATTCAGTGTCTTTACTTTCACACGAGCGACACAATTCAGTATCTTTTGTAGGCGCCGCTTTTATAAACATACTGAAGCCAGTTTATATTATAAGTAACAAGTTTGCCTTGTCCCCGACTGATAGTAGAATTAACGCTATATTTTTTCCATTGCATAACAATATGGTTTCACTTGTGTGTTCCAATCAGAATTTCACTTCGCACGTATACATCACAGAGGACTTCTGTTCAAAGCATCCCATTGCGGTATACCAACGCCTTTATTTCAGTTCTCTGCACAGTTGAAAGAAACTTTGAATGCCACTATAGAAACATTCATGTTATTAAATCAAAGTAGACATCCTACCTTATCAGTTCTTCTGGATACTAACAGCACTGAGTTGTTTAAATTATACAATTAGTTGACAGCACGAGAGCATCAATAAACCTCGTAGATCGAGATGTCACTCGTATTATGGAATTCTATCTTTTCTTACTTAACGTAAGTGCTCCTGCTGTGACTTCCACGATGTTTGTCTACTCTCATACTGAGCGTCAATATACACTACTGTTTTACAAGCAACGTATGTGGTGGAACAGGTACAGCCGTTCCAATTGATCATTTGTTTTGGACAAATTCCAGTGTAAAAAACTGTTGTTTTGAAATTGTAATGAAACATGACTTCACTTGCACTGTTTGAAGGAGTCTTACCACTTTTTGAGCTTTCATAACGTCCAGTAAGTGTGTGTGGCACAAAAGAAGTAGTCCAATCGCACCGAGGGAGGGGTAGGGGGGGTTGGCTGTGTGAATGGAATAACTAGAATTCCAAAGTGCAGAAATTGCAAAAAACAATTTTTATGGCAACTAGTATGCTACTTCTTCACATCGCAATTCTTCAGAAACAGTTGCTGAAAATAATGAACAACAATGTGAATTACAAGATTGGTCTTTGCGGTGGGTGGAATCGTGTGACGGCAAACAGAAATTGCAACGTTTAACTTCACCACGCTATTTTGACACTACTGCTGCTAAGTCGCTGTCTTTTGCAGAAATGAAAAAAAAAACAGTTAAGTCAACATGAAGTGTTCCGGGCAAATCCGATAACCGACGAAAGCGAACTACGGACCCATCGGATACATTTTATTGTGCCACTTACACGCAGTTATCATTGTCAGCAAAGTGGTTATCGCTAACCGCGACCGTGCATCGTTTTCCTATCAAATCATGCTCTAATGGTGCACGCTGGTAGCTTGTCGAAGTACAGAATATCTAATAACAAGTCAATGCTTAAATATATAGCTTTGAAACGAGCAGTGTATATCCAATGTGCAGCCATATTTTTGCAGGCCAGTGAGCCGATATTTTTCCGTCGATATATTGATAAATTGATATATTGATAAATTTTTCCGATTTATCGAGAGCCGACAACGGTATTTTTAGGTATCGATATTTTTATAAATGTCAACAGTCATATTAGGAAGTATAATTACATTTTAATTGAAAAGGGGCAACAGATGCGGTAATTTTTAAGAGTAAGCACAATTTTTCAAGCATTTATTCGTGAGTGTCAATTTCGAAGAGTAATAGAAGTAACATCACAATTAGGAGAAAAACTACCTGCGCGCAATTTAAAAATACAACTTTTCTCTAGTTACAGACGAACTTTCGTTGCTTTCCTTAAGTTGTTTTGTCTTAATATCGGTGCATGTAGATTGCGATGACTTTTATTAACAAATGGAAAAGTGTAAATCCAAGCTATGTTGTTGCCTGTTACAGCTGTTACGTATACGTAAATCGACACACCGCGCTAATACAAATTTTAATAGATTTGCTTATGCACCTTTATGCGCCGTGTGCTCTCGTACGGAGACAGACATCTGAAAAACTGTTCCACTTCATTGTTCATTGTTGCAGTGTTGATATTGGGGCTTCCCATCAGATAGGAAACAATCTTGTTATCATTCGTCGTTGTGTGGATGCGCGTCAGACGGTCTTCAAGACATAATTAGTTGGCTTGTACTTCTGTGAAACCATGCATCATTTATGGAGCTGTGAAAAGTCTATGGTGATCAGTGGGCGTGTTTACTTTGGTGCCAAAAAAGAACAGGCCGCTAGCCAGTTCTGTATTACAACCCATAAAAATAACTTTACAGTGTCTCAGTATCAGTGAAAGTACAATGAACAGAGTTTTAGGAGAACACAGGGAACTTCGTAGTGGAGTAATAAAGCCAAAGTGACAGCAGTCTGCATTGTTGCCAAATTTCTTCAAGATGACGGCTCTTCTTTGGTGGTCTTTCCATCTTCTCTCCATAGGGGAGCAGTGGAGGGGGCGGGGGGTAGTGTGGCAATGTCGCATTGATGACTTCACTACCTCCTCTCCTCCCCCTCCCCCACTTCCCCTCCCTACTACTTCTCTCCCCTCCCCTGCTTGTGAATTAATGGGAAAAATGGGAAAAAATGCAGTCTTTGGGGGGCTGCTGGAGAGTATGGACATGAAGTACTGCCTTTATTTATTTACTTTACTCATTTTTAGGGTATTATACTGCTGTAAGAATTTCTTAAATTTTGGTGGGGAAACCAACCGACAGTTACCCCATAGCTTTGCTGCTTGAAATTAAAATAAACACAACTGCTTAACATTGGTAGGACAACAGAAAAATTCTTTCATGAAGAAACGGATCTCATGATACAAAATGCGCATTTAATACCAGCAACATAATGTTTATTTTTTAAAACATAATAAAATTAATTAATTGATTAAATTGTTGGGAAATGTGTTCATCGAAGAGATGTTGGTAAGAGGCGTTCAATAAGTGTAAGTATATAGCCAAGGACTGTGTGTAGAGTCTCCTACATGAGGAATGGGAGGAGGTGATAATGTGAGTGTAGGGGGGGGGGGGGGGGAGGTTGGGGGACAGTTTTCAGCAATTAATGGTGATGCAGCAGGATGGACTAAGGATGGATTTCGCAACTAATCGAGACTACTATCTGTGCTGGAACAGTTCGTGTTTCCTAAATGGCCAGTCAATTTACAATGCAGAAGACAAATTCGCCATATTCAACTATTCCCATACTGAATGAACCACAGGTGTTTGGCTCGACTGAGGATACTTGAAACGGTTTTTGTTCCCCTTTGCGACTGCATTTATGTCTGTGTTCACTTTACTGTGTGCCCTAATACACAACACCACTCGAAATTGGGGGGGGACTCTCCTGAGGACACTGCCAGAAGAAATAAATGCCGCCTACTGATCTCCAAGTGTATACCTGCTGAGGAGCTTGTGTGCATATATATGGTAAGAAAGGGACAGGACAGCAAACTATCACTGAAGTGGAGGAATAGTTGCTTCCCACCGATCTACAAGTGAAATCGCTGCTGAGAAACTTGTTGACCGATGCATGGTGAAACGGATAGGGCAGCAAACTATCATTTAAGTGTAGAAACGAAATTACACGCTGTCAAACTAACAGAAAATGCTTCACTGCTCTAATTACCGCGAAAAAAACTCAAACGACGGAGCATAATGCAACACATGCAATGGGAATAGTGCAAGACATGCAATGGGAATTGAGACAAACAGTTTTAATAACCAAACTACCGCAAAAACCGACGCTAAAAGATCTCGCCATGAGAGATTGGCGGCAGCTGCATGTGTCTTCACCTCGCTGCGCAGATGCAGACTAAGCAGCTTAGAACCAGATTTACCTGTCCTCCTCCCCCTCCCTCCTACCCTCTTCTCCACTCACTGGTATGGATACTGGTTTTCAGGCCATCTCTATCCTGTCGCTGACGGTACACAAAGAGATCCATCTACTGGCAGTGAAATATTGTTTACGTTCTGCAGAAGTCAGTCACTGACGGACAAAAGACTGAAGAGCAGGACGCTTACTGCAAGCCGTTAAATGCGTTTCCCAGAAAGACTGGTCCACTGGAATAATGGCAAAATACCTGACAATTAAATGATTTTTATTCCAGTCTTTGATCACAATATCAATTCATTAGACGATAACAGATTTCAGTCCGTAATGACCATCCTCAGATCTACAATATCTACAATTATGCCGAGAACAGTAGGGATTTGCCTTACTTCCCTACATTAGTTGCTCTAATCCTGTAACTGATTATGTCTTACCTATTCATGGAATGTATAGTCAGACTATATAATTTTATTTATTGACTGTTAATATGTTTTCTTTTTAATTTTCTGTGTGAAACACATCACTTTGCATACAAAGCCCTCTAAAGGTTAAGTTCTTAAGATCGATGCGAGCCTACATAACATCCTGACGGGGGACCCAACAGAGGGCGCTCATCATTGATCTGTCTTTTTTCCAGCTGCCATATACACATTTTATCTTTCATAGGCAATTTATAGGTTGCTACAGACAATGTATTACGTACATGAATTGTTGACCATAAATGCACCGTAAAAAGCATCGGTCCTATTCTCTTCATATATTTCATTTTAGTTTATTTATATGGGTAACTGTATTCGTCTTTAAATGTATCACAAGTGGTTTCTATGATAGTTTCCAATTTAAAAGTCTGCTACATGTATTTTACCTAATGTGTTTCTATCAATTATGATTTTTGCGTAAAAGATGACTACATCTAAGCCTACACTAGCGAGATCTAGGGAGGATGTAGGAAAACAAATGGTTCAAATGGCTATGAGCAGTATGGTACTTAACATCTGAGGTCATCAGTCCCCTAGAACTTAGAACTACTTAAACCTAACTAACTTAAGGACGTCACACACATCCATGCCCGAGGCAGAAATCGAACCTGCGACCGTAGAGGTCGCGCGGTTTCAGACTGAAGCGCCTAGAACCGCTCGGCCACACCGGCCGGCCTGTAGGCAAACAGATTTCTGGTAGCTACTGTACTTCAGTAGCAAGTTGCAATAATGAGTGTGTGGACGACGTGGCCTATTCTACATCTTCTTTTAGATCTATGTGATGATACTCTGCCGATTATATGTATATTTTTTGACGATACCATTATCGCCTTATCACTTGACAAGGTGTAAAAAAGATACGTTTTACCGTATTTTATCTGTACATTTCCCTGGTTGTATGATAGTATATTGTGATACGTATTGCTGTATTATGTTGAAAGACACACTGCTCACTAGGTGTGTATATTGTAGATCTCAGGATGGTGATTACGGACTGCAACCGGTCTTCGCCTAAAGAACTGATATTGTGATCAAAGACTGGAATAAAAATATTTGACAGTATTGGACCACTGTTTGTATACGCGACCCTGTCGCAGTTGGTGTACCTGACTATTCGTCACGGATGGACTGAACGCTCAACAGTGGTGTTCTTTCAAATGTTCTGGATGTGCTGGCACTGTCTGAAAGTGGTCTTCGCCTATGTAAAATAAGTCCCATATAGAAGAAACACTGAAATAATACATCCCGTCTAATGAGATAGAAATGAATCATTATACACTACTAGACATTAAAATTACTACACCACGAAGAAATGCAGATGATAAACGGCCATTCATTGGACAATATATTATACTGGAACTGACATGTGATTACATGTTCAAGCAATTTGGGTGCATAGATCCTGAGAAATCAGGTGTGCTTTCAGATGTTCTGGATGTGCTGGCACTGTCTGAAAGTGGTCTTCGCCTATGTCAAATAAGTCCCATATAGAAGAAACACTGAAATAATACAATCAGTCTAATGAGATAGAAATGAATCATTATACACTACTAGACATTAAAATTACTACACCACGGAGAAATGCAGATGATAAACGGCCATTCATTGGACAATATATTATACTGGAACTGACATGTGATTACATGTTCAAGCAATTTGGGTGCATAGATCCTGAGAAATCAGGTGTGCTTTCAGATGTTCTGGATGTGCTGGCACTGTCTGAAAGTGGTCTTCGCCTATGTAAAATAAGTCCCATATAGAAGAAACACTGAAATAATACATCCCGTCTAATGAGATAGAAATGAATCATTATACACTACTAGACATTAAAATTACTACACCAAGAAGAAATGCAGGTGATAAACGGCCATTCATTGGACAATATATTATACTGGAACTGACATGTGATTACATGTTCAAGCAATTTGGGTGCATAGATCCTGAGAAATCAGTACCGAAAACAACCACCTCTGGCCGTAATAACGGCCTTGATACGCCTGGGCATTGAGTCAAACAGAGCTTGGATGGCGTGTACAGGTACAGCTGCCCATGCAGCTTCAACACGATACCACAGTTCATCAAGAGTAGTGACTATCGTATTGTGACGAGCCAGTTGCTCGGCCACCATTGACCAGACGTTTTCAGTTGGTGAGAGATCTGGAGAATGTGCTGGCCAGCGCAGCAGTCGAACATTTTCTGTGTCCAGAAAGGCCCGTACAGGACCTGCAACATGCGGTCGTGCATAATCCAGCTGAAATGTAGGGTTTCGCAGGGATCGAATGAAGGGTAGAGCCACGGGTCGTAACACATCTGAAATGTAACGTCGAGTGTTCAAAGTGCCATCAGTGCGAACAAGAGGTGACCGAGACGTATAACCAATGGCACCCCATACCATCACGCCGGGTGGTACGCCTGTATGGCGATGACGAAAACACGCTTCCATTGTGCGTTCACTGCGATGTTGCCAAACACGAATGTGACCATCATGATGCTGTAAGCAGAACCTGGTTTCATCCGTAAAAATGACGTTTTGCCATTCGTGCAGGGGCTCCTGTCTGTGATGCAGCGTCAAGGGTAACCGCAGCCATGGTCTCCGACCTGACAGCCCATGCCGCTGCAAACGTCGAACTGTTCGTGCAGATGCTTGTTGCCTTGCAAACGTCCCCATCTATTGGCTCAGGGATCAAGAAGTGGTCGCTAGATCCGTTACAGCTATGCGGATAAGATGACTGCTAGTGATACGAGGCCGTTGGGATCCAACACGGCGTTCCGTATTGCCCTCGTGAACCCACCGATTCCATATTCTGCTTACAGTCAATTGATCTCGAACAACGCGAACAACAAAGTCGCGATAAGATAAACCGCACGATAGGCTACAATCCGACCTTTATCAAAGTCGGAAACGTGATGGTACGTATTTCTCCTCCTTACACGAGGCATCAGAACAACGTTTCACCAGACAACGTCGGTCAACTGCTGTTTGTGTACGATAAATCGGTTGGAAACTCTCCTCATGTCAGCACGTTTTAGGTGTCGCCACCGGCTCCAACCTTGGGTGAATGCTCTGAAAAGTTAATCATTTGCATATCACAGCATCTTCTTCTTGTCAGTTAAATTTCGCGTCTGTAGCAAGTCATCTTCGTGGTGTAGCAATTTTAATGGCCAGTAGTGTATTAGTCATCTCACTATACACTGCTCTAGTCACTCTGACCCCAACAGATGTACAGCATTGCCCCTGCACTCGCTAGTCTCCGCTGATGCATAAGGCTTCATCACTCGTGTTTACTGCATTCTTCACATAACCTGTCCAAATGTGTGTATGTGTGTGTGTGTGTGTGTGTGTGTGTGTGTGTGTGTGTGTTCTAGTATACTGAGAAAATTGAGATTCCTGCTGTACAGATGGTGGAGGACTAGACAATGGAATAATTTCCCACCGATGATTTCCTCTTTGCTGAGTAACACAGTGCTTTTCTGCCTAAAGTGTTGGTGATCTTAGCAGCTAAACTGCTGTAATGTCAGCTCATTTATTCAAAAAAGTAACTGAATAAACATGGAAATTCATTTATTCCATGAAGTATTACTATCGTGTTTTCGCCAGGTGTGATACTTATGGTGGCTACAAGAAATATTGTACCTACAAACCTCATCTCACATCATGCAAAGGGTGTATTCTTACACTTTTAAAACAATACTGTGATGGTGACGGAACAAATAGCGAATATAATTCTAAAAGCAATGAAATCTCCATCTCCAGCTAAACGGGTGTAAACTCACTCTTGTGATGTGAATTTATGCTTGCTGCAATGAACACTGAACCAAGAACATTGACTCTTTCGTTGAATGACACCACAAAATTAGTGCTTAACACCATTCAACATTCCTTAAAAATACATTGAACTAGAAAGTTCCATGCACTTTGGTGAGTAGAAGACATCACTAATAATGTAATGCTGGTTGGACCAAACAACAACGTAACCAATATTGAGAGAACATTCCGGAATGGATAGATGTATATTTCTTGAGAGTGGAACCGGTTTGTCTTAGGAGGAGACAGACATAATCCTCTAATAAGCGAGCTGCTATTAAAAAAAAAGGAAAAGCTTTCCACCACACAGTATAGTGGCTTTACTTAGACGTGTTGATACAAAGTGAGCAGCTTAGAACCAGTCTCACCTTCCCTCCTTTCATTAAAAAAGTAGTTGCTCGTTTATGAGAGGATTACGTCTCTCTCTTCTAAGACAAATTTGTTCCACTCTCAAGAAAAATACGTCATCCATCGCGGAATGTTCTCTCGATACTGGTCAGCATGTTATTGTTTGGTGTTAACACCAATACGTTATTGGTGAAATCTTCTTCTCACCATACCGTATGGAACTTGCTAGCTGAATGTATTTTTAAGGATTGCTGGATGATGTTACGTGCTTATTTTGTAGTATATTCAACGAATGATTTAATGTTATCAGTTCAATATTCATTGTAGCAAGCATAGATTCACACCACAAGAGTGAGTTTACACTTATTAGCTGGAGATTTCACTGATTTTAGTACTATATCCGCTATTTGTATTGTTGCCATCACAGTATTCGTTTTCGAAGCGTATGGCTACATCCTCCATACGGTGTCAGGTGACGTCTGTCAGTGTAGTGCTCATTGTAGAAGCCTAAGAATCACATCTGAAAATACGCAATGGTAATACTACATGCAACAAATGGATGTTCGTGTTTATTCAGTCACTTTTTAAATAAGTAAATGAGCTAACATTAAGCAGTTGAGCTGTTCAGATCAGCAACACTTCAGACAGGTACGCAGTGTGTTACTGCACAAGGAGCAAGTGAGCTGTGTAAAATTCCCCCACTGTCTATTCCTTCATCATCTGTACAGCAGGAATCTAATTAGATTAGGACACACACACACACACACACACACACACACACACACACACACACACACACACACACACGCAAGCACGTGCGCGGGCGCGCGCGCGCGAGATCGATCGATCGATCGAGCGAGCGAGCGAGTTTATTTGGTATAGTGGAGCGACAGCTTTTGGACAGTTCAGCTGAAGAAGCAGAATAAACGTGAGCAATTATGGGTTACAGCCACATGCACTAGCGGAGGCTAGCGAGTGCGAGACATCGCTCTCAGCCTGTTGGGAGCAGTGTAGACAGTTCAGTGCCCAGTGAGATGGCTTGTATAAAGATCGAGTTGTATCTCATTACGCAGGACGTATTATTTCAACGTTTTTCCTACACGCGACTGATTTTACATAGCCAAAGACCACTTTCAGACAGTGCTTGCATATCCAGAACTTTCGAATGCACACCACTGTTGAATCTTCAATTCTTCATCTGTGACGAATAGTTCGGTACTTCGTTATTACTTCAGGGGCCAGTCTTTGGGAGAAACACGTTTAACAGCTTGCAGGGAGCGTCCTGTTCTTGAGTCTTTTGTACGTCTGGGACTTCTGAAGAACAGGAACAGTAGATCACTAACATCAGATGATTATCTTTATGTATCATCAGTGACAGGGTAGAACATGTTTGGAAAATCGGTATCCCTACCTACAGACGAGGAGGGAGGAGGGAGGGTTAGACTGGTCCTAAGCCTGCTTAATCTGTATCCGTGTGTGTGTGTGCGTGTGTGCGTTATGAGAAACGAGGCTCTTCGAGAGATTCTCAATTTGATGATGCTTTTAAACAGTTTATATTCATATCGTTGCCCTATGAGAAAGAAAAGCCACGAAATAAGCCGTTTTAACAGATACAATATGGCGGATCCTATGTTCTGCTTGAAAGTAGAACGATGCCGCTCCTCACTGATCTCGTTACTCTCCACGAGGCAAATTTGTGACAAACCAGATTCTTAACTCCACGCTCTGCAGTGCAGTGGAATGTGGATCTCGATGCCAGCTCCTCGTCCACATGCGTTTTCAGTCCTTAAGAAACGTAAAGAGCTTGAGAGAAGCCCGCTTAGTAGTAAAAACAGGGCTAAGTCGTCTCCAGACATCAGACAGTTGGATCCAGCTGCGCTGCTCAATGCAATGAATGGTTCTAAGGAATGATTAAAAGAGAGCCAGAAAAGTCTGCGATGAAATGTAGAGCGTTAAAACAAAGCTAAGGGAAATTAATTGCAGACCTTTAGGAAAAGAAACAAATGGCAATCGTAGAACTCATACAAGTGCAAGAAGAAGAAATACATGGTCATGTGGGAAAAGGTCACTGACGTCGAAAGGACACATAAAATGCGTTTAAGCAAGGTAGAGCAAAACTAGAAAATGCACGCCAAGAAAATGGCTGAGATCAATGTATATACTAAAACACAAGGAAAAGCAGTCCAGCAGGTAGGAGATGTGACAAGGAAGCAGGGTGTGTTAAACACAGTCGTAAAAGAGGTGCAAAATTATTGAAAGCTGTGTTGAGCAAACGATTAACGAGAAGCTAAACAATGAAGTGAGGCGTGTCGGAAGTCATACGTGAATGAAGGCGAAAGGAGACCCGCAATATGAAACTTTTAGATTGTTGTAAATTCAGGAAATACAATCCTGACAGAAAACTACACCTAGTTGCTTTCATACGTAATTTTCGAGGTCTGCCACCAGAAGTATGAAAAAAACGTGACCAAAATCACTGATATCGAAAATCATATGGACGATGAAGACGACTAGAAAAGTAAAGTTTGCCATGTGCTGAATTTGAGGCGTTATTCCTGGCTGGTAACATACTGGTCGAATATCAAACGAGACGAGATCTTAAATCCGACTTGCAAGCGTCCATAAAACAGGAGAGATGACGGAATGTATTCCGAATTTTTTTAAACAGATTTAAAGACGATTTTTTAAAAAAAAAAACAGATTTAAAGAGAAATCAGTACTTAGAAGAGACGTACAAAGAACGCCACGATGTGTGCTGCATTGTACAATGACTGCTGTGGGAAGTACTTAAGTCACCTGACTATTATGATAAAAGAAACTATAGAGCAGGCAGATAAATATTTGAACATATCTAAAGAGGGGAGAAACAATGGGACTCCAGTCAAAACACCAGAGCGGGAAGCGAAAGAAGACAATATTACAAACACAAACAGGTGGAAGGTTATTAAGGCTCACGTAATCAGAGACAAGGACTGGAGTGAATCACCGTTTTTGCGAACAGTATAGTTTTTCCATAGTTTTGACATACCGAAACTTAGGAGGGTATTACTGGAGATTGTTAAGAGTGCTATTATGCTGCGCTTTATTATTTAGTTTAATGTATTTATTAACTGTCGTGCATACAGACGCTGGGACATTCTGTCGTTTACATTTAAGCCGACTTGGTATCCCTGCAGAAGAGTGAAAATACATAACGACACAAATGTTCAAATGTGTGTGAAATCTTATGGGACTTAACTGGTAAGGTCATCAGCCACTAAGCTTACACACTACCGAACTTAAATTATCCTAAGGATAAACACACACACCCGAGGGAGGACTCGAACCTCCGCCGGAACCAGCCGCACAGTCCACGACTGCAGCGCCTAAGAGCGCTCGGCTAATCGTGTCCGGCAACGACACAAATCCCCGTCCCGTGTCTGCTGCTACACAGCCGCGACAGCGTAGCTGAAGATACCTCGAAGCGCCTGCCCATGGAGGGGAATGAGAGAATTGTGAAGCATCCTGATTTCACCTTCATGTATTTTTCCAGATAGACAGGGAGGTCAACGACATAGCCCCGCAACAGCTACCGCAGGGAGGATGCTTTCCGAGAGAAGGTGAATAAGCTGCATCGATGCACAGAGCATTCGCCATAGCCCAGTTGGTCCTAATCAGTAGTGTACTTGAGAATCAGCTGTTACATCTATCTGGCACCGTGCGTGCTTATGGTTTGAGTTGTGTGGCAAAGAAAGAATAGTATTATGTAGAAGAATTTGTGTGGAACTAATGAGCTAGAATAGTAAATATGCCTTGTGCTTTTTTTCCTTTTATCTTATTTGTATACTTTTAGTAATTTCATTGTGTTTACATTCTCAGTACGGATAAGTGTTTGCTTAAACTGTGTACTAAGGCAAGAGCTAACTTTTTTTTCTTTTTTAGGAAAACCACGTCTTCTGCTATCTAATCAGCATCGTGCTACCAGTACAGTGTGTCCCGACCTGCTGTCCTGTTTACCGAATGACTGGCAGAGGTAACAATAATTCGAGCTTGGCGCAAACTCACATCCTCCATGCTTCCTAATGCCTTGTGTTGACCATTGACATCAGTTCAGTATCGATGTTAGCAGTTTGGTTTTCATCTCATTCCATTATCACGGATATGTATGCGGATCAAACATTGTCGCAAAATATCAGGCCCTAATGTGAGTCAATTTAAAGCCTGCAGACTATATAATTACACATAGAGTGAATAAGAACTTTGTGGTTGTTCAGGGACACCTACTGGGCGTTTTGGCAGATCGTTACAGAATAGTAATGTAATAATAATTCATTCTGTTTGCAACTTTACCCGTAGTTACTCAAACCTTAAGTAACTAAGGTACGCGTGGCTCTCTTTTAGAAAGATAGCTCGATTAAGTCATAGGTTTGAGCCAGATACACCTGTTGTCATGCCCTGGAGCTAAGCTCGCTGCAAATTACAATCTGAACCTATGATCTGGCAGTCAAATATTCTATGCACTTGCCAGAATTGTGAGTTGATAAAGTAAACAAAAACATTAAAATTAAAAGTAAATTAATAATTAATAAAAAGGACTATTACAACGTCTGTCACTGATGTAGCCTTTAACTGAGAATTCTGTTTATAATGTTTTTAAAGAAAGGAACCTCAAATAAACCAAGGTGGCTCTCTAATTCCGATATGAACAAGCAGAAAGATAATCTCATCAAAATGCAATAAACTTGTGTTAAGTGTGCTACAAGAATGGCACCAGAATCCCCAAGCTAAACAGCCATGCAAGATTTGCGAAGAACTAAGCCCATTTCGTAAAGAGTATAAACAAAATATTCTCCAGCTCAGAATAATTCAAAATTCAGCATGACTATCTACCCATCAGAATACGACAGATAAAGAGGAGACACCGATACTCTTTCTAGCTCCAGTTCTGTACTGCAAGCACAAAAGTTAAAGTTCTGCACTGGAGCACATTCATTCAGACCTCAGGCAAGTTAAAGTCCCTTCAAAAGATAAAGTTTTCTGGTGGTCGTTCAATGCCCAGAATCTATCACAAACATTACTAAACATCACATGACCAAACATCACACGTTACGTCAGGCAGGTCTTTCTCCTTCCAGATCTAACAAGCTCTTGAGCAGCCACTGAAAAGTGGTAATCTCTACCAAGAATACATCGTTCTTATGCTCTACGGACACGATTTGATTCAATTTGCCCATTCTCCACAATACACTATTATAACAATATTTAATAAAGAAATATAAACATTCTGTCACACTCAGATCATTTACAAAAATATAAATAATAGTACATTCATAAATAAATAATCCAGTATCCTTGGGTATGCATGCTCACATCAAATGACAGCAAAATTTTACTAAATATTGTTTAAACAATTACTAATGTCTGCTCGATAGAATCGTCTTTTGCCACTTGCCAATGGTGGTGTCAGGAGATCAGAATGAGATTTTCACTCTGCAGCGGAGTGTGCGCCGATATGAAACTTCCTGGCAGATTAAAACTGTGTGCCCGACCGA
This sequence comes from Schistocerca gregaria, assembly GCF_023897955.1. Lineage (NCBI taxonomy): Eukaryota > Metazoa > Arthropoda > Insecta > Orthoptera > Acrididae > Schistocerca > Schistocerca gregaria. The sequence continues at coordinate 853,147,907 of NC_064920.1, forward strand.
GACTCGAACTCGGGACCTTTGCTTTTCGCAGGCAAGTCCTCTACCAACAGAGCTACCCAAGCACGACTCTCGCCCTGTCCTCACAGCTTTACTTCTGCCAGTATTTCGTCTCTTACCTTCCATACTTCACAGAAGAACCTTGGAGAACTAGCACTCCTGGAAGAAAGGATATTGCGGAGACATGACTTAGCCACAGCCTGGGGGATGTCTCCAGAATGAGATTTTCACTCTGTAGCGGAGTGTGCACTTCCTGGCAGATTAAAACTGTGTTCCGGATCGGGACTCTAACTTGGGACCTTCGCCTTACACGGGCAAGTGCTCTCCGTCTGAGCTGCCCAAGCAAGACTCGCAAATTTGATCAACTGTAATCACTCCGCCATCGTGCGACATTTACATGCAGTGGGAAAGATTCAAAACTGGAGTGTATGGATACTGTACCTGTTCGTCATCAATTGGCTAGTGAACAACACTGACCGTTCCTATCTTGTAACGTTGCTGGTGCCCAGAAATGGTGTTTTTAAGCTAATATAAGGAGAATAAAGGAATAGTTGAGCCCTAAGAAAACGGCATCTCTCCGTACAAAACCTCCTCGCATCCGCAAAATGTAACGTTATGTGGAACAACAACAGTGTGATTTACTATGAGTTGCTTCCGAGAGGGGTAGCCGAACTGGAGACATTGTCAACAACTGAAACGTCTTGCAGACGAAGTTCCAGAGCAACGACGACCAGGAAGACTGCGTGAAATTATGCCACTCCACGATAACGCCCGCTCGCATTCTGCTGGATTGACGTAAAACACTAAACAGAATTTGAGTTGGGAAGTCATTCCACAACCTGATCTTGCACCCTCAGATTTTCACATTTTCCACTCCCGCTCGAATAACGTTCAAGGAACTTCACTGTGGATGAAAATGCCCTCCGAACATGGCTCGACGAGATCTTTGTCTTAAAACCACAGGGGTCCCAAGGTTGCGGAGTAGAGAAGTTGCCCTAGCGTTGACGGACTGTTGCAAACAGTCAGAAAATATTATTGATGTCTAAAGTCTGTGGTATGAATATCTGTTGTGTTTATTAAACTTACGTAAAAAACTCTACAGCCAAATATGATTTTGGATTAAAGTGTAGCTATGAATAATATCCAGATGCATCATCTGCAATACTAACGTGGCAAGTAAAGAGCAGGAGGAACTATTTGGGGAGCAGTCCTCTTCAGTAGCAGTTGCAGCCGTTTTCTTCTGTCTGAAGCAAACTGAGCAGCTTATTCGCCGGTAACAGATAACATTTTTAGCATCTCCAGATATTATTAAATACACTTGACACTTTGTTGTTATTTTGACGAGAAATTCTGAACAGTTCTCAAGTAAGATGTGACGATGAGTTAAATAAGTTATTTTCTCAACTGCAGGAAGTTAATTTTACACGTAAATTAAAGTAATCCTAATCTTTAAATACGAGAGCGATTTGCATCTCTTTCTGTCTTAAAACTTGCTACGGAAATGAATATGTGTTCCCCTCAGTAATGCCCCGATAATAGTGTTCCATGGCACTAATGTTTCGAACTTAATGCAGTTCTAGCCGCAAGATCGAAAATCGCTAGAGATGTTGTATACGACTTGTCAGTTTTTTCCCTTCTTTAACGAAAATGAAAAGGATCATGACGAAAATTGCAAATTACGTAAACTGAATACTTTGGAAACGAAATTTCATACCTAAATAATTTCCAGAAAATAAAGCAAAATGAACGCAAACATTCTTGTAAAACAATTTACTCTCAAGTAATGGCAAGCCATAAAATAGGTAAAAACTTTTCTACACTTCTAATGACAGGTCTGGATTGTTAAACAATTTCTTCCCCCGTCGACTTCAAATGGAGTTGTCGTCACTGGTTCATTTTTGTTTTGTTTTTCTTTTGCTTTTGATGAAGATGGGGTTTCAAATAAGGGCAACGATGGTTCACAATCCCATTACGTGTCCACCTGTCGAAGAGTACAAAGTGGTGCGCTGACTGCTACTCGAAGAAGTCCTTTTTTGAACCATCGTGAGACCTCGGAATATAATTACATCAAGATCTCTATGTATAATGACAGCAGATCTCGCAATATAATGCAAAACGGCAACACAAACTTTCGTGTGAACATTTACTGCATTACACCCTTTGTTCTGCTCGTGACTGCAGACGGTAAAACAACTATATGTTGCGCTACTTAGAGCATAATAAGCGCTAATTCAGCTCCGCCTAGACGCTGCAACTATCTATTCGACGACATGTTTATAGACAGACTGAAAATGACATTCACATTGATAAAACAGGCACCAAGAAAGCAAATTTTAATGTACACAATTCATGCAGCCAGCCTCCAGTTGAAACTAGAGATACTCAAGAATTAGCAGGAAAATTAGGTGCATCCAGTTGTAATTCAGCCAGTGCACACAATCAGTTATCGTTATTACATCTGAATATCCGAGGACTAAGGAGTAAGCTTAATGAGTAGCTTATTTGTGTTTAAGAATTAGGGTTGAGCAAGCCAGTTCATATGACCTGCCTCTCTGAACATCATGCGACCACTGGTATAGATATGTTAAATGTTACAGGATTCAAGTTAGCTTCTTATTTCTGCAGAGAAAATATGAAGAAAGAAGGAATTGCCATATTTGTCAGAAACTGTTTCGACTTCAAGAACATTGATATTAATAAATTTTGCTCAGAGCAGCACTTAGAGGCTTGTGCAACAGAAGTAGTATTTCATAATAAGTCCTTTATAAAAGCAGATATACACAGAACACCTTCAGAAAATTTTAACCTCTTCAAAAAAAAAATCTGGAAACTCTGCTGTCTCATCTCATAGTAAAACACAAAGAAATAGTGATTGTTAGTGATTTTAATGTGGATTTATTGAAAAGCTCTGTCAGTGAACAATTATTGCAGTCAGTAACACTATCATTCAATTTAGTTCCTACTGTGAATTTTGTTACTAGTATACGTAAATGCTCTGATTACTGATAATATTTCTTGGACGAATTTAGAGAAAAAAAGCCATACCACAATACTAATAGCAAATGGGCTATATGATAAATGCAGCATCTTGTGTCAAATGTTGAAACTTGTCAGGATAAAAAATTTATTAAATCTGTGTGCACGAGGGTAATAAATAAGTTAAAAATTGAGAAATTCAGGAAATTGCTCAAAGACATGAGCGGGATAGACGTTTACAATACTTCTGACTCAAATGGAAAATACAAAGTATTCATTAATAAAGTTACCTCAACTTTTGAAACTTGTTTTCCAAAGCAACTCTAATCACAAAAAAGGCAAAAAGTTAACTGTGGATTACACAAGGAATAAAGATATCATGTGGGACAGAATGGAGACTGTGTCTACTATCTAGGAACAGCTCTGATGTTAGAATTGTAATGTATTACAAAGAATACAGCAAAATATTGAAGCAAATAATCCAGAAATCGAAGCAGCTTTATTATGAGAAGAAGATGATTCCATCAGGTAACAAAATAGAAACTATATGGGATATTGTAAAGACAGAGACAGGTGGCGCCAAACATGAAGAGGAACAGATAGCTCTAAAAATAAATGAAACTTTGGTAACAAGTACAGTTAGTGGTGCAAATCTCTTAAACAACTACTTCATTTCTTTAACAGACTGCTTGAGGTTATCAGGTTCTGTGAACAGTGCAATGGAGTATCTGAGACCAGACTTTAAAAATTTCAGTAAAATGGAAATGACACTCACATCTCAAATAAATCCTTAACATCTAAGCATTCCAGTGGGTATGATAATGTATCAACGAAGTTAGTCAAAGAGTGCTCATGTGAGTTGAGTTCTATCTTAAGTTATTTGGGTAGTCAATCTCTTATCAGCTGAACATTTCTAGACTGGCTAAAATATGCTGAAGTTAAGCCTCTTTACAAGAATGGGGTTAAAGAGATAGAATCAAACTATCAACCAATTTCACTTTTGCCAGCTTTCTCAAAAATATTTGAAAAGGTTGTGTTCAAGCATCTTCTTAAGCATCTGACTGCAAATAATATATTGTACAAGTCACAGTTTTGATTTCTTAAGGCTTCTGTTGTAAAGAAAGCTATTTACACTTACAGTGAGAATGTACTTAATTCATTAGATAATAAATTAGAGGCTACTGGCATTTTCTGTGACCTGTCAAAAGCCTTTGACTGTTTGAACCACAGCATTCTCTTAAGTAAATTAGAATATTATGGTGTCACTGGCAATGCAGCGAAATGGTTTGAGTCTTATCTATCCAACAGGAAACAAAGAGTGTCATTGCGGAATACTTGTGCAGTAAGCAGTCAGTCTTCATCTGACTGGGAATTATTTACATATGGTGTACCACAAGGCTCCATTTTGGGTCCAATGCTTTTTATTGAGTACATTAATTTTATCTAATAAAATTGCAGTCAAATAGCCATATACAGTAAGTTTGCTTAACATTTTACATTTACATTTTACATTTTTGCATATTT